>NC_141535.1:43280000-43622500 GCF_021556685.1 Rattus norvegicus
AGCTTCCCTAAACAATGCCTCCAGCCGGGGACCAAGTCTTCAAACACAGAAGCCTATGAAAGACATTTCTCATCCAAACTGACAAAGCATATTTTTCCTATGCATATTTTGTTTTTAAATGATCTTTTAAAAAGGAAGTAGTCTACAGTGCCAATGTGGATGATATAGTCATTCTCTGACTCTGTCTACATCTTTTAGATGCATTTTTCTTTTATCAGGTTTGGAAATTCAAGAACCCGCCAAATTCCAGTTAAGAACAGTCCTGAGTGTGTTGTATGTTGGGATACTAGGGGTCATAGGACGTTCGGCATGCAATGGCAACTTCTCTGTGACCATGTGGCTTCCACTCTCCATCTGATGTTCTGGATCTCCACCCAGGCTCTTGCTCCCAGCTTACTTCAGCAAATGCAACAGCTTAGCATGTTTTAGGGATGTTTGGAAACCCACCAGGCATTTAAAGACTTGCTACGGAATGTTGGATTTAGATGATCAAAATCTGGGTTTTGAAGGTCACACATTTTTCCACATGAAGTTTGGAATTTACACCCCATTTGATTCACTGTTGCTTCATCCTTCCTGCCTAAGAGCAAACAGAACAGCCTCAGTTCTATCTAGGTTATATACGGGTCACGCCTTAGTCTTGTGCTCCAACCAGGATTTTGATACAACCATATGCCTCTGCTATGTTTGGCTTGTGGACTTTCTTTGCCTAGAAAGACCAGTGAAAGGATCTACAGGAACATGTGGTTACCTCCATGTTTATGTGGTGGGTCCTGAAAGCTTTGTGTGAGACCAGTATCATTCCACGGTTGCCCTGTAGAAGAAAGTCACATTTGTCTTTATAAACCATTGAGACTTGGAAAGATGCAATGGTGTGACACAAATACTATTATCTAATGGTATCTAATTGTATCTAATGGATTATCTAATCCTCACATATACTCATTTGGTTAATATGTTAGGAATAATTTAAATATAGCTATACAATATGGTTAATAGTTATACATTGTTTGTATAAGCTTTAGTAACAATGATTGTGTTTATTTTTGACAGTTTAATGAAAATTATACTAAAACACTCAAAAGGACAGACTGTTTCTCTCATAGTCAAGTTCTTTCAAAGAGCTAGAAAAAAGAAAGACATCATAACTTATGAATCTTATATAACCAGGATACTCAAGCTAAATAAAAAAGGCTTGAGGCAAATGGAGAAAAAGATCAAATTTATCCATGAACACACTTTAAAAAACATAAACTTTTTTATATGGAAAAGTTGACTTCACTTTTTTAAATGTGTGATTACTTCAATTTAAGAAAACCTAGTGTCATAACTCATCAGCGTTTAATAACTTAAGCAGTTTAACCATCTTTGAGACAAGTAGCAAATAGGTTCAATCAGGTTCAAGCACACAATTTCAAAACTTCTAGCCAATGAAAGAATTTTAAAAAGGTGTTTCTTATTCTCATAAATAGTAACTGTTAAATATCATATTGGTATATCATTCAAGAACTTGATATGCTTTGATTATATTCATGCCTTCCTCCAATGCTTCTCCGATCCATGCCCTAGATCCATTCCCCAGGTCCACCTTCCAGATCTATCCCCTTTCCCTACCTACTCAACTTTGTGCTGTATTCTTTCTTTATAGATCCATCAAGGCCAACTTGTGCTACCCAAATATTCTCGGATGTCTGGGCTTCCTTTGGAGCCTGGTCAGCTTACCAGGGTCTACACACTTAGAACTCTCTCCCTCTCCTGCTCTCTCCCTCCCTCTCCTCACCCTTTTTCTTCTTTCCCTCCTTTCTCTCTCCTTCCCTTCTTCCCCCTACCTGCAGTAGCTAACTGAGAATAGCCCCCTGTCTAGGAATGGTATACTTTATGCCCACTCTTCCCATTTCTGCAGTGACCCCTGAACTATGAGAGGAGGGGGTATAGTGTACATGTTCCATTTAGAGCTTTGCATTCTGTAACAGTAGTTTTAATATATTTAATATGTTGTATGTGACTTTATTTAATTGGTCACTATTAGCCAAATCATGAATTTTGATTGTTAAACCCTGGCGTTTTGTCTCAGGAATTAGTCGGTGACCAAATAAGGAAATAGACCTTGGGTGCTAGCTTTAGGAATGTAATGGTTTTAGCAAGGGAGAGGAAAAGGGATAAAAGAGGAAAAACCTGCCTGCTGCACTGTTTGCCATGAGCAGGTCTGTTAAAGCACCTGTAGCCACTCTCTACAAAAATCCTACAGAACAAGTCATCCTTTTCCTAGCAGACAATAGCCTCACAGCCCCAGTTCTTTATTCACACCCTTACCTCAGTCACCCAGCATCTTACAGAGTGTGCACATAAGGGCTAGGCCCCTTTCTTCCTATGGAACTAACTTTCCATAGGACCAGATCAGATTCAATCTCTGGTGGGGACCGTATCTGGCTTAGTTTTTTCCTGGTTCCTGATAGCTAATCAATTATGTGAGCAGGGATCCCTGTCTCAGGCTCTGTATCTAAGGGACATGATCAAGATCAGTGGTACCAAGGTCACTACAAATGGTACGGATGTGAGACTCAATGGCTACCAAATTATTCGCCAAAATGACTGTGCTAGTAATATTAGGTAGTACACAGGAACTAACCAGACCAGCTTAACTTCAGGATAAAGTTGGCTGCAGAATTTCAGGTTATTTTCGGAAAAGGTGCATAGAAAGGTTTCATGAAAGAAACATTTCTAAATGTCAATACAATACACAGCTCATCATTAGGTTGCCTGTTACAGGACCCCAAGGTGCAGATGGGGTTGAGAAGCCTATTCCATTACTACGGCTCCTGCCTTTGCTACATATCACCACAAATGTGGTGGTACAAACCAGTAAGAATTTGTTTTCTGAGGTCTTAGACTCTCGAATGCCAAAGCCATTATCACCAGGCTGAGACAAAGGTGCCAGGAGAGCTATACTGTTAAAGAGCTTCTAAGAGCAAATCCATCTTTTACCTCTCCCAGCCTCTGGGGCCAAAAGCATCCTGGGTTTCTGACAGCATTTCTCTGAGCTCTACCATGAGGCCACATGGCTTTTTGCTCTCCTGCCTGTCACAAAGCTCCTTTGCTGTGCTTACATCAGAGCATGGAATTGTCTTTAGGCTCGACTCTGATAATCCAGGCAAATCTCCCCATCTTGAGGTCATTACCTTGATTACAGTGGAAATGATGCTATTTCTATATAAAGTAGTATGCACAGGTTCCGGGGATTAGGAGGGCAGTATCTTGGAAGACAGCAGCCGTCCTTAGCTACCACAAAGAGTTCATTATGGTCCTTGGTGTTGCTGAAAACCCCCATCACCAAAAATGACGCCAGTACCTCCCTTTGTATGCCTTAGACTAACTGCGCTAGGACCAGGGAGGAGAGATCCACAGACTCACAGGTTCTTAGATTACCAGGACTCCAGGATCTTGCTTCTCTTTTAAGAGAAACGCATAGGGTCTGCTTACCTGAACGTAGAGACTTAGATTATTATAACCTATCATGAGGCAGTAGGGTTGACAGTGCATTCTTCTTTTTTCTTTTAAGAGGACAGAGGAAATCATTGTGCTGCAGGGGTTAAGTTTAACAATGGAAAGCCTCGAAACAAGGTTGAAAATTTAGTTCCATTTGTCTCGTGGAAAGAGAACTTAATTATTTTTTTCAGATATGATTTTTCCCCCAATTTCCATCTGGGAATGTGGCTCTCAAACATTTTTTTGATAACCCCTACCAAATACATTTTACATCACAGCCTAACATTTGAAATATATACTAATAATAAACAATAAAAAATAAACTGTATTTGTTCATCTTTTATCATTTGGGTCTGTTCTACTCTATTCCATTTTATTAAAAATTCTGGTTGAGGCCCTCAAAATTGAATTATAACCATTCATTAGAGTGACATTTAAAAAAAAATGCTACTTCAAGGAAAATACCAAGAGAGCATGGTCTCAGGACACATATGGTATTATTTATCACTAAATGTAAAAAAATTATTCCAAACACAATAGTTTAAAAACAAAACACACTCTCTGTGGTCCCAGAACCCAGCTATGTCTTAACTGAGTACATCCTCCTCCAGGTCTCTCAGAATGCTGCAGTCATGGTGTATGACTCGGAAGGATGGAGCAGAAGTCTTCACACCCAAGCTCATTTGAACCAGATCAGTGGCTTCTTCCTGAGTTCACCCTGGAACTCTGAGGGGGAGGACCCGGGATGAGAAAAGAAGACTCAAAAGCTGGGCTCAGGAAGGCTGTGAGGGCTGAAGACCCAAGCCAGAGGAGTTTTGGTATCACAGGTCCTCATATAAGCCTCAAAGGAGGAAGCAAAAAACTAGGTAGGGAGGAGCAGACCTCAGAGTCACAGGGAACCTGAGGGATGCCTCTAATTCCTCTTTAGCAAGGTATGCGCTGCTACAGCAAGCCCAGCATTTCACATCCCAGGATCTGTAAGATCTGACCACAGCTTTACATAGCAACTGTTAAACCTCAGGCCCAGGCCTCGGCCCCCACCCCCACCCCAGAGCCCTGGCCTTACCAAGCACGATTCTGGCAGGAAACAAAAGCTCAACACTCCTTGTTTCATACACAGACTCTGAATGGACTTTGGCCCAGTCTGGCCCCAGATACTCACTCACATGCTTACCTGCAGGATTCAGTTGCAGACTTCAAGGGCATCTTCACTTTCCATGAACTGGAAGCCTTCCTCAGCTCAAACCTGGCAGCTAGCAACAGGACAGAGAGCAGGGGGTAAGAGAGTTAGGGTTCCTATTGCTGCAACGAAACACCGTGACATAAAAGCAAGTTAGGGAGAAGAAAAGGTTATTCAGCTTACACTTCCAGGTCACAGTCCATCACTGGAAGACGTCAGGACAGGAACTAAAACAGAACTGGAACCTGGAGGCAAGAGATGATGTAGACGGCAAGGAGGGACGATGCGTATTAGCTTACTTCCCATGGCTTGCTCAGCCTGCTTACCTATAGATCCCAGAACTATCAACCCAGGGATGTCACCACCCACCCTGGGCTGGGCCCTCCCCCATTGATCACTCATTGAGAAAACGCCTTAGAGCTGGATCTCATGGAGGCATATTCTTAACCGAGGCTTCTGATGACTCTAGTTTGTGTCAAGTTGACACACAAAACCAGGCAGTACCTGCAGCAGTCCTGGATGGATTCTAGGTGTTTTTCATTCCTTTTGCTGTATTCTTGCCCTTAGAAGAGAGTCAACAATTCTAGCCCCTAGCCTAGGGAAAACATTATGTGATCGTGTGACTACCAGGAAGTAAGGATTGGTGGGGACCATCGTAAGGATACTTACTACACTGGCAAATCTGATCCCATTAATTGAAGTGTTGGTGGCGTTTGCAACAATTGAGCCTCACCTGAAACCCAACTTGTGTCTGTGACGTTACATCTTAGAGTCCTGTGGGGAGGTATCGAGGTGTGACCTGTCTCAGTAAGCCCCGGGATCCAAGAGGACTACTGTCCCACAGTGAGGAGATGAGCTGGGCTTGCCATTGCTCATTGACTGAGTTACAGCCCTGGACCACTCACTGAAGTTCTTCCTTGCCTAGTTCTTCCGGCCAGGGAGATCGGTTATTGAATGAGACTCAATGGCTCTTCTATGATGGTTAGGCTGTTGACCATGCTTACACAGGCATGTATGGATACCATCTTATGTCTTAGGCCAGACTAAAATATTAAGAGCAGCTAATGATCCATTTTGGGATAAATTTGTCAATTTGGGGATTTTTTTTCTCCTTCTGAGCGAACAGTAGAGCAGAAATCACGACAGGAGCAAATGATGGGTTTCCAATGGCATTGCTTTTCTTCATCAAATCACGGTTCATTTGTTGTTTTAGTGGCTGAAAGGTTCTCATCTGGAAAAATAATTTAAAGTTTCAGGATCTCCTTTAGCCTTTAAGGCTCTGCCTTAGTCATACTCATATTTTCAGCATTCCCAGATGAATAGCTACAGAGTCAGAAGCATATGTATTTCATATTTAGCATTTCCCTGCGTGCTTAATTCAGTCTAAGCACCAAAAGGAAGAAAGTAGCTTCTAATAGTAAGAGGTGGCAAGAGGCTGCAGCATCTCTTATGAGGAAACAACAATGCTGTCTTCCTTAACTCTGCTTCTGTTGCCATGGTGATCTCTATACTCAGTGTAGCCTGGCATAGCTATGCTGAGACTCACTGAGAATCTTCCCCTACGACAACCCACTGGAGAGATTTGAAGTAACCATGCCAGTTAGTGATGCATGAAGCATCCTAAATGACGCTTCAGGACTTTGAATAGCAGAGAGAGCTCTCTTAGAGTAACCGAAGAGAAAATGGCAAAGGAATTTGGAAAGAATTTCTTTTCCTTGACCCTAATACAAAGGAAATTTATATTCTTTCTTAACAAAGTGTGTGTGTGTGTGTGTGTGTGTGTGTGTGTGTGTGTGTGTTTTGCAGTCAGATGACAACTAGCAGAAGCCCCTTTTCTCTACCACTTTGGTTCTGCAGATTGAAGTCAGGTTCTTCGGTTTGGTGGCAAGTGCCTTTATCTTCTTACTGGTCCATTTTAGAATAATTTAGAACTATCATCCACTTACCTTATATTTCTCTTCAATCATTGTTGATAATTTCTGGTGAAGGGATCTTAGATCCTGGGGTACCCTCTACCCGAAGCCATTGTTTTGCTTGGTAGACTTCGGCAGAAGATCTGCCTGGGAACAGTTGGCAAGCGCGACAGTTCTTCCAGGGCCAGGGCTGCATTTGTTTTTCGTTTTCTCATCTTTTAGCCTTTCCTTTCCTCTCACGATTTACTTAACTAAACATTTGATCAATGTCAATAACGCAAAGTGGGAAATGGAGACTCAAGAAAATCCTCTAGGTAAATCTTAGAACATTTTATAATGGGTGTAACAAGTGGCTCTGTCAGGAGGGCAGGAACACAGGTAAAGCTAGACGTTCCACAGACGGGCACAGCACAAGGACTGGGAGTCTCCAAGCACCCAAACTCCACACAGTTAACCTCAGTGTCTAGCTCCTTTTCTCTCCCTGTGGTATCATCACTTGGAGATTCTTCTTGTCTGTTCTTTTGTTTATTTGTTTTGCTTTTATCCCACCTGTGAATCTGCTCTATGTTTGGATCGTCTGTGGTTGGTGTGAGTTCTAATGACATCATCTCTTTCCACCAATTTTTCCTGACTCCAGGGACTGATATTAAAGGAATTTCTACTAGAACTACTGGTGGGTGGCTCCTTCTTTAGTGGGGTAGTTGCTCTTAAATGGATTGCATTTTACACAATGTCTGCCATTAACACAGTTCTTAATAAAAGGCCCATGTCCCTCCAGAGTGTCTTGTTCCAATTGATCTAATCTGACATAAGAATGATTGCTTCTTCACATCACGATATTTTCTTTTCGATCAATTCCCTTAAAGGAAACATGTTGGTGGGAAAGATGAGGTTTTATTTCTTACTTACAATAGAACGTGGTGAGAAGAGAGGAAGAGAGGCCAATGTGGTTTTAGAAAGTGTAGGAGAAGCCTCTGTGACTTTGCTCTAGGTTCGTACTTCACTAATCCCTTCCTTGTTGTGTTAGTGGACACTGGACCAGTGACTGACCAGGATTTATGCACGGACACTGATACCTACTGTTCAGTCCATTGGATTAGCCGAACGATCTGGGTAACATGTTAAAAACCAGGACTGCAAACAGGATTGATCTGCTTCCCTGTGACTGGGTCCCTCTCCCACTATCACAGCACTTCACAGGTCCAGGATAGCATGACACAGGAGTGGGAGGAGACACCTCAAGGCCATGGATGCCCAAGCTTTTGTTCCTATACCTTTTCATGTGCACCTGCTTTCCTGCCCTTAAGGGTCCGGGAACACATCCTACCTATCCTTTCCTTTTCAAAATGATGAATTCCAAGGATGATGTTTAACAAGTGATTGACGTTTTCAAGAGTTTCCTCCTTGACCCAATTTGGAGTCCTCTGCCACATTTCCTGAATCAGCCTTTAAGATTTAGGTTGCTACTAAATTCTTTCAGCTTAATTTGCTATAGAGGCTAAAGCCTGAGCATCTGGTCCTGAGCAACTGACGGAAAGACCTAAATTGCTTATGTTGTCCTCTGTTGTATCCAGCATCCCACTTCCTCACCAAGGCAACCGACTGTGAGCCTTGCATTCTAAATGTGAGCTCATCCTTATACAGCGAGAGAATGCATTTCTGTGAACTTGTGTTCTACACCTCTATTTATACAGCCACATGTTTTCTGCTTCCCTTCTAGCTAGCGCGAGCCTGCGGCTAAAAGCACCAATTGCTTTAGTGACCTCATTTAATGTCAGCTCCTTCCTATACCTTAATGCTATCGTTAGAGAATTAAAACTGGGGGAAACACAGGCGGAAACTTCTTGTCATTGATAGAAATCTAAAAGAATGAAGTATGCGGGTGAAGAGCTGGCTTAGGAAGACAAAGGACAGGAGTGCTCAAGGATGCCTTACGCAACACATTGATTTCACAGGAAGGAATCATTAGAGCAAAATCAATTTCAAAGGGGCTTTGAAAAGCAGGCCATGCCACCATGCACACCTTTAATCCCAGCATAGGGTAGGTCTATGTGAGTTTGAGGCCAGCCTGGTCTACAGACTGACTTCCAGCATAGCTAGGGCTTCATAGAGAAACCATGTCATGAAAAACCAAAGAAGGGAAGAGGGGCTTTTGTAAACCTGGTATTGTAACCTTTTCCTGTCCTGGCTGTCTAAGTGCACACCGCTTGCTAGTTCCTCTGTGGTCTATGGACCAACAGCCTTAGCCTAGCATGGCAACTTACCCTGAAGGCCAGAGTCTGGAGTTAACAAGAGGTATAGGTGACTGTGGGACATTTTGCACAGCTTGCTTTACACAACTTACAAAGCGAGGTTGTCTTATAATCTGATTACTTCCTCTCCAAATGAACTGTTTTTCTGTCTGCCCCTGTCATTCCTTGCTCAGTGCTCTACCAGGTAAACTATGCTTACTTTTGGAAAAGCCACATAGCCTTGTCTCTCACATTTCCTTCATTCCTGAGTAGAGTTCCCTGAGTAGTTTGCTATCTTTGAATCAGATATTCAGTAAGATACGACTACAGTTTCCAGTAACCTTAAAGTGAATAAAATCTGCATGGAAGCAAATGAAGAAAGACGACTCATTGCCATCATCCCAAACACTACAAAATGGTGAGGGCAGGGGAGCGAGAGTCTGACGGGGATGTTGTTAGCATCACTGTTTTCTACTCTCAATGTTGTCATGGCGATGGACATCAGTTAACATAGCAACACCTTTTTCTTTTTTGCCTTGGATTTTTCTGTCATAACAGAGCAAGCCCTGTACTCTCTACCTCAGCAGTTTAATGCAGAGATCTTGATTGGGGTGGCAGATGTATGCTTCTTGGAATCACCCTTCATCAACAAGCTCTCATGTCTCTGATGTCTTCATTTTTGGAATGATTTTCCTCTTCTTTCCTCAGATCTTGCTCGTTTTCTTCAGCCTTAGGAATCTCTTCCCCCTTACTATTTTCTTATTAAATCTACAACTATTCAAATTCAAAAAAACTACTCAATAGCTCCATGAAATCAGCGCTCCAACTTCCTTGCTGTCTCTTTTCAGTGTCTTATGTTAAATTATATGCAAGTGAAAAGGGAACTCTCTCACCAAAAACGAGTCCCAAAACGTTCCTTTCATGGAGGAGGCCCATGAGTTCTTAAGAAAAATAAAGGGCAGTGGGCTTCATAGGCTTTGGCAAGGACTAGAATCCTTTAGAGTTTCTTGTAATCTATTCCTCACCTAGTATATAGTTCTGTTGGGAACATCTCTTTAATTTGGGGGTGCTTTCTGGGAAGATTTCCATTTTGAGACCCAATAACCAGTCGAGGCTCATTTTGCCCCTCCCATGGGGTTGACACTGAATCCAAACAGCCTGTTGGGGTCCTTGAATCCAGATCTTCAACTGGATCCCCTTAGGAGTGAATCAAGTAGATGGAAGCTGGGAGGCTCTCGTCTTCCCCTGCCGTCAGGGGAGAACTCTTCTCGTCCAGATGAGGTCACCAGGAAGATGCAAAGCTTCCATGGAGAGGATGATTGGAGCCGATGACCCTCTGGGCTCAACGCATGTTTTTAGTTGCACAGACTATTTCCGTCCCCGGCTTAAAGCACTTTGAGCTGTGTTTTGTCATTGTGAACTGAATTGCCCCTGTGTGATGCAGGGGACTTGGATTCATTCCAAGCTGTTTGTGGCATGAGTGTTAAAGAGGAGATTGAGTGCCTTTGAATTCACCTCGTGGATACCATTTTGTAGGACTCTAGGGATGCCTAGCTCTGCCCTGTGTGTATAGACTTGTGGATGATTCAGTGCAGAGCATAAGAACGGCTTTGGAACAAAGCAACAATGGTCTTCCTGTTTCCAAATTCTGCTTCTAGGCTCCTGCTGCTGCTGAGTTGAGTATAGAACTGGATATCACTGGTCTTCCCTTTCTGGCTTCTTTCTGAGTAAATGTAGCTGTAAGGCCTAAGTGGAATATTATGGTAACCTGGAGTGTGAACACACGTGGGTTGAGAGTGGACGATTGATCGGAACTACCGACAGAGAACTCATGAAGGCCATGGTGGGACACACCTTTAGTCCCAGCATTCAGAAAACAGAGCAGGCAGGACTATCTTTCTCTGCGAATTACAGGCCTTACAGGAGGACATAGTGGGTCAATGACTCAGAGAGGTTTTGTGTGTGTGTGTGTGTGTGTGTGTGTGTGTGTGTGTGTGTGTGTGTGTGTAGTGGGGGTGGGGAGAGACAGAGACAGAGAGAGACAAAGACAGGCAGATAGGCCCGTACTGCAAACACACACACACACACACACACACACACACACACACACACACACACACACACACACACACAGAGTGACTCAGTGTCCCAATTAACCTGAAGCCACATAGGTTAGGGAGAACCACTATGCCAGCCTCAGCCTATATCCTTCTAACAACCCCCACTCCATGCCCAACCCCCGTGCTCTTGGGGAACAGAATCTGTAGACCCAAATGGATTTCATAGCCAGAGTTATCCCTCAGTCATCTAATTCTGGCCATGCCAATCCTTTTATAAAATCTTTCAGCATCTCCACATCTCCGTGTTGCAATATGTAAATTACAAGGAAATGCCTTCCAGATCTGACCAGGGCCACCACCAACCCACACACATCTTTGTGCAAGGACAGTTCCTTCCTTGGTAGATGCCTCAGCTTCAGGCAGGGCAAACACATCACAGCCTTGCACATGTGCCCCTGACTCAGCATTCTTGTCAGGCGATCTGCCTTCCCAGCCTTAAGCCATAGTGAACGGTGAACGTCTTCCATTTCCCAGACGTTCTCCTTCCCATGGTTCTGCTACAGCAATCCATCTCCATCTGGAAGCATTCTTTTATCTTTGCTGAGGTGTTGAGAAACTCCCCCAAAGAAACTTCTGCGACCAATTCCAAGGTAAAATGCCCCCTTCATACCTTCATTCCCTGCTTCTGTGATAACTTACTCAAAAGTTATTCCACTGTAATCTTTTACAGAATTATCAGAAATCACCTGAAGGGAATTGCATCTCAGCCTGTGGAAAAATCTGACTCACTTAGGATCCAGGATAAGATGTAAAGACTTGGGGCTGCAGTCCTAGAATGTCCCGAAGAGGCTTTCTACCTGTGGGCCAAATGGGGGTGAAGAGAAGAAGGAGACCAAGCAAAAGTTCTGTTGTCAAGGTCTCGTTTATTGGGATGAACGTTACAGCTTTTAAGGCTTTCAGGTAGGGGGAGTGTCCTTTGTGAAACACAGAGGAGGGGGAGATGAGGGTATAGGCAGTGATAGCTGGAGGCAAAGAGGTCAGGCGGTAGACACCGGGTGTTGACTCAGGAGATAACTGGTATCTGCTTGAGCTGAGGCATCCCTTGAATGTTATCTTCCTGTGCCGTAAATTCATGGGAGAGGCCTCTGTTCAACAATCTTAAGACTTATGGCAGTCATCTTGGGGGTGAATATCTGTGGTCAAACAGCCCAGAATCACCTAGCCACTTTGAGCCATGCAGTCAAAAAGCGGCTAGGCCCAAATCCAATGTGGCTCCCTATACTAGAACTTGTCCTTCAGTTATTTTAGACCCTAAGAATGAGTTTTCTTCTGTTAGTTTGCTTGTTTTAATAGAAAGGACATGGACACTCAAGTCAGACCTTCAGGTTTGACACGGCTCTGCCATTTTCTCATGGGACAAGCTAAAGCGAGACAATTAGTCTCGTTTGCCTCCACTTTTCCCAGCTGTAAAATGATAATAGATAAAACACAGGTTGGTCTGATGATGATATTACAGTCCACCTAAAGTACTCATCTCACTGGCTCCAACATAGTGGATGGAGAGAGAGGCCCAGTGAGTAATTACATCTATTTTGCTTGTTTCAGTCCTCAGCACCCAGAACCATGCCTCTTTCATAATAGTCACCCACTGTGTTGTTCTCCTATTCTTGGGCAATTATTTTATTTTCTGTACAAGTCGTTTATGCTTCTTTATTTATTGCTGAGTAGAGTTTAACAATCGGTTTTGTAATCATGCCTTGTCGACTGCCTAAATCAGAAGTATCATAGAGACAGGAACTGTGTCCGATGAGCCTGCTGTCCCCACTCAACAGGGCTTCTCCCCGTGCCCCTTCAAACAAACAGATGTCCCCCTACACTTTGTAAAACAGCAGGTTTGGCCATCCTGGAAACCACATGCCTTGCAGCACCCACATGCCTTGCCCCACTTGCTGTACAATGTTGCATTCTGGACCCTGTTCTAAGCCACTGTACCAGAAAGCAGATCCAAAACTGTGTGTGATTCTTGGTCATAGAATGCTTCCTTCGTTAAGTCTGCCTTGATGTGACAGTGGTCTGCAGTTAAATGTTTGAGGAGCATCTCTTTTAAGAGGGTGTAAGGGATTTCTGCTTTAGAAGGAATGCAGACTTCAATGATGTGGCTGTTCCCACCATATCTGATTCCAAGCTACCAATGGGATGTCACTGAGCGTAAAATCAGCAAGAGGTATATGCACTCTGCTCTAGTGAACTGGTAAGAACTGGTTCAGCAATGTCATTAGTTAAGTACCTGGGATTTCAATCTCTCAGACAGTGTATGTGTACATTTGGGAAGCTTCTCAGACCTTCAGGAACTTCCTTTGAGTGGACTTCTAACCATCTCTCCTATCACAGAAACCACCTTCGTCAATGATAGCAGTTACGACAAACTATTGGGATTTGTGGTGGCAGCTTGGGGGCACCTAAAGCTTTTACCCAAGTGCTATAGGTCAGAAGATGAGTGTGATGAGTGGTGTGGGTGTCAGAGCGTAAGTTTAATCATGTTCTGGATGACGATAGCCATATCTTTTATAGCAAATATTTCTACTGCTTTGGTGCAACTGAAAATTTCTCACCAGAGTTATAAACAATTCCATTATCATGTGGTTTTGTATTAGATCAGTATTTGCAGATGAAACATGAATTGAACAACCTAAAGTTATTATTTTTACTATTTTCCTGCAAACATATGCATTTGCTCATTTAATCCTTAGAGCTGTCTTATGAGGCAGATTCTATAATTATGTTTTATTTTATGAGGAAATGGAGTTATAGGGAGAGAAGGAAGATGGATCACAGAGATCATACAGATGCTTGAGGGAAGCCTAGGACTTCAGCCAGCTTGATGTGACAAGATGTAGGGGACTAAAGAGTGTCACTAGAGTCTCATTGCCGACTGTGACTTGAGAAAAGGTGTAGTAAGTGGTGGTACAAGTTCATTCCTCTGCTTTTATTTAATTCTCCATGAAGGGGGATATGTGCATCATGAACTCTGAGATTTTTCTAACAAAGCGTTAGTCTTCAGTTGCCTCAAAATCCCAAAGAGACTGTCCCGCCTTCTCAATAGCTCCCTAAGATCTGTTCTTGCAACCTGATTATACCACAGCACATGTGGCACAAGACATTGGCTATCTACCAACGCCTTTCTTTCCCTTCCCATAATAACAGTTCTGAAGACATGGTTAGCAAGAACAGTATTTCATAGCTTCTCTCTTAGCTTGATGTGACCAAGGATCTACTTTCCAAATGAGTATGAGAAGTGTGGTGTGCAATTTTGGGGGATTATGCTTCAAAAAGATTAAAGAGATGGCTCAATGGTTAAGAGCTGGATGCTCTACCAGAGGACCTGGATTCTGTTTCCAGTACCCACATGGTAGCTTGCAACCATCTGTAACTAGTTCTGGGAGGTCTGATGCCCTCCCTCTTCTGGCCTCCGAGGACTCCAAGCATGCAAGTGGTTCAGAGATGTGTAAGCAAACTAATCTCTCTCTCTCTCTCTCTCTCTCTCTCTCTCTCTCTCTCTCTCTCACACACACACACACACACACACACACACACAAACATACTATATATATATATATATATATATATATATATATATAAGCATATCCTACTTGGCATTTTCTTGGAACAGCTGGTATAGTTGTAAGTTGTTTGGAGGCATGCATTGAAACTCCTGACAACTGTGAAGAACACAGCAAGAGTATCATCTTGAATTTTGCAGAAAAGAAACATTTAGTGTGTTTCAGTTGCTTTTACTTTGGTGTTCTGGGGCCCGACACACACGTATAACCAATAACCAAGGGACCCTTGGCTTTGGGTAGAAAAAGGCTCTAACCTCATCTTCCCTGTTCATGTGGGTTTTCTCTGCTGATGTTGACTCCAATGATTTTGTTTCTAGATGTAGCTGCTGTCCTTTGTTTCTCGACCAGCCACTAAACATCTGTCTGGAGGTACCAGGCTGGAGAGATAGCTCAGTGGTTAAGAGAAGAATGCTCTACTAATATGCCCCCCGCCCCCGTGCCAAATTAGGGACATTTTCCCCCATTAGTTATAAAACCACCCATGCACCCATGCCCTGGCTTCTGTGTTCTCAACAGTGAATGCATGTGCCGCCATGGTGATTTCCTTGGCAACATGGCACTGTGCCCTCATACAGTTTGTTATTTCACCCTTCCTTCTCCCAGTTCGTCAGAAAACTAGAATTGTCCAAGTGAAGCTCACAGCATCTGCCCATCAAACTTTCTCCTCAAACAGACACCTTTTAGTGTTGCAGATCCTGTACACTGGCTTCTACAGTGTTCCCTCCACCAGCTGTTTCTTTCCCCAGTGCAGAGGCAGGGGATTCAGAAAGGTACCTTGGAACCTGGTTCAGGATGCAGGCACACTCTGCTGTGGAGGAAGTGACCTGTATGAATCAGAGCCTGCTTCCAGAGAGCTGGGCTTTCTTGGCTATCTGGGTGGCTGTAGCCTGTTAACCCTTTGTATTGAAGACAGGCTACACCTGGTCCCCAGGGTTACTGATATAAAACAACATGCAATTGAACCAATAATTTATACAGGTATAAATTGGCACGTAGGTTTTCTTGGCTTCTACATCTAACCTTGTCTTGGCTGATATGCTCTTCTAGAAGACACTTCAAACATTCCTTTATTGCTTAAAGCAGTAATGCATTGGTTATTTTGCTTACAACTAAGTATTCGACCCGATACGTGCATGGCATGTGGGTTTGTGTCTCAAAAAACAAAACAAAAAATACAAACAATCCCGATAAATTAAAAATCTTGTAATTAAAAATCTTGATACTCTTTGTGGTAAAAGAAAATCTGATATCATCTAAATCAATGATTTCTCTGGAATATTTATAATACTCATTCTAGTGAGGGAGAAAATATTAGGAAATTTGCGTTAAGAAATTTACCTAGATGTCTATGTGTATTAACATTTAAGAGAATTATGTATGCTTTATGTTACCAAGTGTTCTATTGCTGTGTATAAGAAATAAATATACTATTGGAGATCTTTGGTTTGAGTGAACCCTTGTTGCTTTTCAGTGACTTTTTTTTTTTTTTTAACTATTCCTTTCTGCCAAGTTCGGAACATTCCGTAGAGTGCCATCTGCTGGCGACCCTGTTCACCTTCAGTGTTAATAGCTCTGTTCTCTCACAGCCCTGTGCAGAGCGCCTGGGGAGAGAAAAAGTAGGAGTGGATGCAGGAGGGAACAAAACTCCACTCGTCCAGAGAAAGCAAAAGGATGGGAAAGAACCAGGGGAAAACGTGAACCACGTAGGCACAGAGGAAGAGTGAAATAAGAAACCTTACTAAGGACGGTGTCTTGTTGCAAAAGAAATCGCCCGGGCTCTGGATAGCTAAGTGCTCATTCACCTCTGCAAACAGAAAAGTCAGGGCGCGTGTAGCTGGAGGGGCGGCTCCTTTCGCTCATCTGCATTTCTTTTGTCTGGAGCTAGGGTGTGGTCGTAACCGGGAATAATGGTTCCTTATGACTAACTTTCATCTCCCCGTAAAGGAATCATCTTTAAAAAGCAACAACCAAAACTTGCTTCCTAATCACATAAAACAGCCCGAGACTCTCCCCCTCCGCAGTGAAGTGATTTCTCCTGTCTTGATCTTGTTCCTCCTTGAAACAACAGCTCCCCGGGGGGAGTTCTGGCCGCCAAGAATGTTAGAGAGCAGCGTTAGAGGAGAGCAGCATTTCTCTTGGTCAGCTCAAGGTCACTCACTGTAACCTCAGAGATGGCAGCTCTCTGGGATCTGAGACCTGAACAATGACAATTATGCGTCCCAGTAGCTGTCGGTGTCCTTAATCTGCCTGGTGAGTGAAACTATAAGGTGGGCATTTTTCCTCGTGGGTTGAGGTGTCTGAACTTTGATTGGGGTGCACCGGGGCACCGGGAGTTGAAGACGTCACCAGAGTCTACCCCCTTGCAGAGAAGCACAGTGGGAACAAGATTAATCTTGAAGAACTGGGGAGAGGAAACAAAAAAGTGACGCTGAGAAAGAGGAGGGAGGTTAGAGGAGAGCGTCATTCCTACCCCTCAAGGCCAAGCAGCTGGAGGCCTCCTAGAGACAGGCGCCTCATCAGAATAACAAGTAGGAGTGGGCAGAGGAGAGGGCTGGAAGGAGGGCCCCGCGGAGTCACCTTCAGAGCAAAGGAGTCAAGATGCTAATATCTTTGGCTGTCGGTGACGGCACTGTGGGAGTGTGCGGGAGAGCGAGCCTGCTGTGCTGGCCGCGGAGCCTGAAAGCGGGAGGCGATGGTCACGAGCAGATGTCAGGTGCCTGCCCACATTTCAGAGAACAGAAACAATGAAAGGCTCGTGGAGATGTGGGGGAGATGGGGCGGAGCCCTGAGGATTTGTAGATATCCTCTAGGTTTGCGACCAGAAGACTGGTCAAGTGACCTTTTACCGGCCAAGGGTGGGTCGCAAACTGGACTAAGCTGGGGAGAACCTATTGTCTCCATTGTTTCACCTCAGCATTGCTCCCTGTCTGTGGGAGCCACTGCTGTGGAGGAGAGAGCTGGATTTACCTTCAAGGTTCCTTGTGGTCCCTCGTGGGATTGTAGTCTTTGGTGAGGCTTGTAACTTCTCTGGCCTCATTTCTGTCTGGGCATGGTAGTACTCAATTCTCACACTGCCTTTACTGAGTGACAGCCACATGGCTCCCTGCTGCGAGCACTGTAAGTGTGCCCCACCATTTCACACACAGAAAGGATAAGCATGGTAGTGTCAATGCCCAAGGACACACAGAAGGTAGGAACTGGAGGAGCTGGTCAGGAGCCATGGTAGTCCCCTGCCAGAGCCCAAGCTCCCACCCTCTGTCCTGCCCTAGGGTGTGCACAGATCTCTCTTTTGATGGAAAATGAAAGTCTTAGACTCCATGTTCTCTAAGGTTGCTTCCATTCCAAGGATTTGAAGAGTCCACCGTACAGCCTCTTGGGACAATGATGTCAACCAGGGCTAACCTCACTTGCAAATGTCCAGGTTGTGTGCTCTTGCATACAGTAGAGGAATCAGAAATTTCCTATAATTATCCCCAGTCATCCAACCATGGGGAGAATTGTGTACCTGCCAACCCCCAGAAGCAGTTGAAGCAATGGCAGGTATCTGAATATGGGGGTCAGTGTTTGTAGTGATAAGAAACAATATAGGAAACTAGATTGATTGGGGAGGGGGGTATGCTGAGTGGGCAAAAACTATTGCCTTAGTAAAATTAATTCTCAAATTTATTCAATTCTATAAAACTGCAGTTAAAGAACTGATGAAGCCACACTCCAGGTTTCCTGGGATGAATGGCATTAGTCTGACATGGAGGCAAGTGGTAAGGACACTTCTTTTTGGTTCAGTTTGGCAAACATCCTTTAGAAAGAAATTGTATTCCTTGTAGCCCAGCCTCTGGTAATCTCAGGGTAGATATCAGGAGGACAGAGAAATGAAGGAAGGAAGGGAGTTTAGGGAAGGATTGCAGGCACGTTGGTACCTATATGGTACCACGTCCTTCCTTCCTTCCTTCCTTCCTTCCTTCCTTCCTTCCTTCCTTCCTCTCTTTCATTTATTCTTCCTTCCTTTTTATTGTATAATTTAAAAAGAGGCTAAAGAGACATATGGTTAAAAAAAATAGCCACGGGACCCTCAAATCAAGAAGCAATTGTAGGTTCCAATATACTTAAACATTTAGGCGGGACTATCTGGACTTACTTCCCAGGGAGAGGTGATGTCATCTATATAGATTATCAAAGGGAAAGGTGATGTCATCCACATAGATTCTCAAAGATTTAGAACGCAGACAAAAGGATGTGGGGAGGAGGGGCTTTACATCTGTGAGAAGGCATCCTAGTCAGGAACGCTAGTGACTTGGGAAGGATTTCTGTTAAGGTATTAATGAGTTTTTTTTTTCTCCCATGAGGTAAAGAGTGATCAGAGCGAGGAGCCCAGGAGAGCCAGGGAGAGGAGCTGGAAGCCACTCGAAGGGCACACTGAGAGAAGCAAGGCAGACTCTGCTATGAAAAATCCACATCTGAGCTGCAAGGAGCCGAGGTCTGGCTTATGGTACCTGATAGAAAAACATGATTTGGCCTGTGGAGTGAGGTATCTTTCCACAGCAAGATGCACACAAAAACAAGCACAGATGCATACAAAGACATACACACACACACACACACACACACACACACACACACACACACACACATAGAGTCAAGTTGAAGAGAGCCCAGAACCCAAAATTTTAGCTAAGTTTTAAAACATAAAAATACTTCTGGAGAAGCCAGTGGTCTCCTGGCAGCCCTGTTGCCTGAAAGCAGCATCTGCCTCTTTTTGAACACTTCGGGTGTGGTAAGGGGTGAAGAGAAATCATAAAGCCAGAGGCTGGGGCTTGAGGGGGTTAGGAGCATGGTGCCCAGTGCAATGACAGAGAACGTTACAGGCTGGGACTGGGCTAGTCCAGGACACAGCTCTAGACTTGTCCTGGAGAAGCTACACACATTTGTAGGAAATGAACCTGAGCTGGCCACAGACTTGTGTGCTGTGTGGTCAAACACTGCTTCCCTTGCCCAGGTCTACAGTTCCAGATCATCTTCCAAAGCACACCTGAACCTCTCTGTCTCTCTGTCTCTTTCTCTCTGTTATTCTCTCTGTTATTCTCTCTTTGGTTCTCTCTCTCTCTCTCTCTCTCTCTCTCTCTCTCTCTCTTTCCATTTTTGTTGTTTGAGACAGGGTTTCTCTACATAGCCTTGACTGTCCTGGAATTTACCCTGTAGACCAGGCCTACAGGCTGGCCCTGAGCTTACAGAGATTTGCCTGTCTCCGATTCCTGAGTGCTGACATGAAAGGCGTGCAGCACCACTGCCTGGGGCAGCTGTGACTATATGTATAATTTATTAACTATAATCTTCCTATCTGTCCACTCATCTATTCACTGTCTGACTGTCCATTCATCCATTCGTCCTATCTATCGATCTATCTATCTATCTATCTATCTATCTATCTATCTATCTATCATCTATCTATCATCTATCTATCTATCATCTATCTATCTATCTATCATCTATCTATCATCTATCTATCTATCTATCTATCTATCTATCTATCATCTATCTATCTATCCGTCTGACATCTATCTGTCCATCATCCACTAGAATATACACACTTGCAGTGCCCTTTCTGTGAAAGCATCTCAGTAACATCATATTCAGGAGCATCTTCCGGCCACGCTCACTATGGAGAACTGCAGCTTTTGGAATCACTCGAATTCAAGAGAAGACATTCAGAGACCGACTCACACAGCAGCCTCAACTCAAAGAGGAGCACAGGTGGAAGGCTCACTAAGAATATGCCCCTGAGCCGGGTCACCACGACACTCCGGCCTGACCAGAGAGCTCCCTCTGGTGGCTCTTTGGTGCACGCTCCCCCCCCCCCCCCCGACTTAGAAAATTTGAAATGAAGTAATGCCAAGACAAGCAGACTGTTAAATCTCAGATTCGATTCTATAATCTGTCTGACTGTCTGACTGTCTGTCTGTCTGTCTGTCTGTCTGTCTATCATCTGTCTCTTAATAAAAGTGCTGGTTATTCTGAACCTATACTGCTCTCAAAATCCTAAGCATACTGATTGTTCCAGAAACTACGCAAGGCAACGAAGTTCCCCAGTGGACCAAGATCAACTAGACAGTGTAGTGGAGCAGATTGGACAGTGACAGCCAAGCTGTACTCTAGCTCAGTCATGCCCCTGGGCTGTGAACAGAGCCCTTACCTGCCAGTCTTTGTATCAGCCAGTCAGCGTGAGACACAGGGCACTCCGTGGATCACCAAGGAACACTTAGATGTCTTCCCAAATCACCATTTTAGATTAGCCACACTTGTTGTTAAGGGCTGCTCTGATTTACAAGGCATCCCCCTTAGAAAGGTTTTCAGCTGCAATTTTCTGCCATTGTCCAAAATCTTAGCCTATTTCCTATTTCCATATGTGTTTACAGAAGTTCCCGTATATTAAAGTGTAAGGATTGCATTCATGTTTCTTCTGTCCCCTCTGGTCAAGGTTTTTAGACAAACTCAATGGGTTCTGGGGCTTTTAAAAGTTTTCTTAGAGGCTTGACATGTTTATAATCTGGAACACTAGATTCCTGGGGTTTGAAAGTATATGGCTCCGGGAGCCAAAAGCTAATCGTGTGCATCTGGCTCTGCTTCCGGCTGTCTGACCCAGTCAGGCAGTTGATGCTTCTGGATTCCAGTTTCCTTATCTGTGAAAGAGAAGCGTTTAACCAGATGGATTTTATGCCTCCTACTAGCTGGAATATTAAATTCTGCGGTTGGGAGAGAGAATATGAACAATGTCACAATGATTAGCAGGTGTTAAAACTTCCCTCAGGCAGTTGAACAACAGACACTCTGCTTTCTGGATGTGGGCTCACAGGTCTCACCATTCCTCAGATCCTGTGTGCAATGGGCTGCCGTGCTTGGGGTCGAAACAAGGAACCCAGCCATGAAAATGAAATCTCTCTAATGTCTCTGTCCAGTCTCTACGCACTTCGATGAAAAAGAGTTGAGATGTGCCTTCCTGTCCCGTGGGCTGCCATGTACACAGGGGACATGTGTTCTGTGACTGACTGTGTACCATGGAGGCCCTTCAGCATCTTAGTGATGCTGTAGCTGGGACCTGCTGTTTTAGAATGAGCTTCCTTCTTTTCTTTCAATATGAGTACTCAGCCTGCTTGGAAAAGGAGCAAGCCCCTAACTTATAACACGTTCTGTCTGTACAACTCTTCATAGTTAACCTTCATAGATGGTAAGGACAAGAAGCCAGCTCAAGCATTTTTCCTGAGATCACTAATGAGCAGGGTCAGGGCAGGGTCAGTGGAAGGGAAAGAGGGCTTGAGGACCCCTGGCTTCCTGAACACCACATACTGAGCCATGAATTCTCCTAATATGCAAAGGTTCTGCATTATCATTACTAATTTAAATTTTAAATCTACAGAAAAATAACCTTATGGTTGAAGCAAAGAAAACAATGTCCCAGTGAAGTCGGTTGTCCCTTAGATCCTGAGACTGATGGACTTAGAATCCATGATAAAGAGTCACGCAGGGACAAATAGAATCTCCAGTGTGTTTTCATCCAGTTTCTGAGCAAACAGAATAAAGGTACGGCTAAAACAGGGAAGCCAGGAAGGAGGGGGGAAACTCCCCAAATATCACATCCATGTGGAATGATTCCTGGATCTGAAAGGAAAAGAAATCCCCGGTGAGATGTGTGAGCTGTGAGTCACACCCTTAATTGGAGGAGGTGGCCATTTTGAACTTGGGCCTGGTAGCAAAGGAACATGTGGATATATATTCTGTTCCTTCCCTCCCTCCACACGGCAGTTCTCAGAGGTCAGCTTTTCTTTTTCTATCTAAAAACACATTTATCTGTATTTATCTGTATGTGCAGCAGCAGGCATGCTGTGGCACCCGTGTGTAAGTTAGAGCCCTCCTTTCATGGCGTAGGGCCCAGGGATAGAATTCAGGTTGTAAGACTGGGTAGCGGACACTCTTGCCCCACCGAGCCATCCCAAAGGCTTTCAAGTACGGAACAGGGTGGAGAAAGGCAGAGTAGCTGAAAGGTAGGCAGGGATCATCCATCACTAAGGTAGAGAGATCCGGACAAGGATGAGGCTGCTGTGTGGAGGAACACTTCCCCAGTTGCAGAGAGCTTGAAGAAGTGGGGGAGAAATGGAACCCATCTCTCTGGAAGTATGGTCAAAGGTGACGGGTGCCACATCTCTTTCAGTAAGAGACATGTGCACTACACAGCTACGGGAAACAGTGGATAGAAGGAGTGCTTTCTGGATGCTTCCTCTTGGAGGTTTCCAGGCGGCTCTCTCTTCAATTGACATGTCTTTGGTCTGCTTTTTCTTCTTAAATGTCATTCATAAAAGATAGGGTTTTCCCCCTCCTTTTCTCCATTGTTGTTGTAAAAATATAAAAATAATAAAAGGTAACGGTGTCTTTTACCCCGCTAGCTCTGTACCGCGGTGTCCAGATATCTGCTAGATATCTTGGCGGAAACACAGCCCCGCCGCACACTTTCCTACAGTCAAACCCTCACATAAAAGAACACACAACACAATAATCTTAGATCCAATTGGTAAGATATAATTGCCCACTTAAACATACAAAGCCCGGTACCATCATCCATCCCTTGAGAACATTAATAACAACCTGTAAATACACAGAGCAGAATCTTAACATCACCTGCCATGGCTTCTCCCCTCTCTGTCTCCTGTCTCTCTTCTAGTCTCCTCTTCCTTCAAACTTCTCTCTAGCCCATCCTTCCTTCTCCTCCAATGACAGGCCTCCTTCTATTCTGTACCTGCCCCTCACCTGTACTTTACAAATTCAATGGGGAGAAGGTTCTGGTGAAGTCACCTGAGTCCTGAGTAGTGACTAGGCAGCTGTCCTTGGGGCAGTGGAATTAGCATCAAAATACAGTAACTTCAGGGCAAACCACAACACTCCATAGATGTTTTTGTTTCCTTTTTCACTTTCGTTCTACATCCATCCTCAGCTCCTTGACTCACCTTGTCCATTTCAGTTGCATTAAAGGGAGAAGTGAGCTGGACTAGGTATCATGTAGCAATGTCCCATCCTGGACTCACTTCCTGTCCCCTCTGAACTCACTACCACTGTTTTTCATCTGCAAAGTAAGAGGCTTAAGTAGACTATTTCATTCTCCTCCTTGGGGACTTTCTTGAAGACTCACTCTCTGCCTGGTTAGTGTGCAGACTGTGTGAGGCTGAGGAGATGACATGATGACCCAGTAGTTAAGAACCTTCTTGGTGGGGTTGGGGATTTAGCTCAGCGGTAGAGCGCTTGCCTAGCAAGTGCAAGGCCCTGGGTTCGGTCCCCAGCTCCGGAAAAAAAAAAAGATGGAAAAAAAAAAAAAAAAAAAGAACCTTCTTGGTGAGCTGAGGAAGACAACCATGATGGAAACGATCAAATCAAGGGGCAGTTCTCGTTGAGATAAGTACTATGGAGCCGTTCAAATGCTAGGCCATCATATCCCTAAAGTCAGCAGCCCTGTGTGTTGGGACCAGAGGCAGGTACCATTTCTAAGGGAAGTCTGTGGGCCCTGGGAGGGTATAAACTTTCATGTGCTTTATTTTTCCCTTCATCTTCAGCTTAGTTAAGGTTTCTACTGCCGTGAAGATACTCTTATAAAGAAACACATTTAATTGGGCCTGGTTTACAGTTTCAGAGTTTCCATTGCCATGGAGTAAGCATGGCAGCATGCAAGCAGATATGGTGCTGGAGAAGGAGCCGTGAGTTCTAGGTTTGGATTGTCAGGCAGCAGGGAGAGAACTGACTTGACCTTTGGAGACCTAAAACCCACCCCCCACAATGACATACTTCTTCCAACATGAGCATACCTACCCCAACAAGGCCATGTCTCCTAATAGTGACAATCTCTATGGCCAAGCATTCAAACATATGAGTCTGTGGGGCCATTTCTACGTAACCCACCTGTGGTGGATTAAATATGCTTGGCCTAGGGAGTGGCACTATTAAGAGGTGTGGCCCTGTTGGTGTGTGTGTGTGGCTTTGTTGGAGGAAATGTGTCACTGTGGGGGTGGGGTTTGGGACTCTCCTCCTAGCTGCCTGGGAGTCAGTCTTTTCCTACTGGCCTTCAGATGAAGATGTAGAACTCAGCCCCTCCTGCACCATGTCTGCCTGGATGTTGCCATGCTCCTGCCTTGATGATAATGGACTGAACCTCTGAACCTGTAAGCCAGCCCCAGTTAAATGCTTTCCTTTATAAGAGTTGCCTTGGTCATGGTGTCTCTTCACAGCAGTGAAAATCTGAACTAAACCACCACCACAGCCACAAGATGGGTTCTAGGTCACCTAGGACTTCATAGGAAGACCCTGTATTAAAGAGTATTAAAGAGTAGTGTGAACCCATGTAAGTTGTGATCAATGTATTATGTTGGTGATGAGGATTGTGGAAAGCACCTGTATTATCTTTTTTTGCATAAAACTGGATTTTTAAAAGATGTTACTATGCATATAAAATAATTGACAAAATACGTTTTTCTGAATATTATTCATTTTACAGTTTATCATGACACATCTTACCATTGCAAGCCTCCAATGTTCCACACTAACTCCATTCTTTGTGTTCCTCTACAACGTTGTGTCCCAAAGCCTGAGTCCCATAACTATGTCTTCAGACTCCCTTGACCAGCTGGATTTGTCTCTTGGGAAGCAACAACAGGCAACTGAGGAGTGGAAGAGGAGGGAGTATAATGTGGTGGGAAGAATAATGTTCTCCCAAAGATGCTGGCCTTCTCATCCAAAGAGCTTGTGAACATGCTACCTTAAATTACAAAGGAACCCTTGAAGGTTTAATGAGTTCAATATTTTAGATGAGATTATTCTGGATTACCTAAGTAAACCCAATGCCATCATAAGATCCTTATAAAAGGATGAAGAGAGATTAAAAGATGCTACTCTGTTGCCTTTGAAGACAGAAAAGACAACATAAGGACCTTCTAGGACAGTAGGACCATGGTTCTCAACCTTTGGGTCTCAATTCCTTTGAGGGCCAAATGATCTTTTCATGGGGGTTGCTTAAGACCATTGGAAAAGACAGATATTTACATTATAGATCATAACAGTAGCAAAATTTGGGTTATAAAGTAGCAATAAAAGTAATCTTGTGGTTGAGAGTCACCACAACATGTACAGTTTCAAAGGGCAGCAGTATTGGGAAGGTTGAGAAACCGACCCCCTCTTCCCCACCAACTTCTATGAATGCAGTCTTGTTGACACCTTGAGTTCAACCCATTGAAACCTATGTTTTTACTTTTTATGTCAAACACTATATTATAATACATTTTAAGTTTTAAGCTATGAAGTACATGATAATTTTTTTCATTACTATCAGGAAACTACATCTGAAACATACATCGTGTGATTTCAGCCTTGCTGCCTTTGTGACAAATGACTCTCTTCAAGCAAATGTTTTCTTTTGAATTTTCTTTCTTATTAGGGAGGAGTGGGGTCTCCAGAGTCCTTCTCTCTTCCATGATAGGTTGTTGACAACCCAATGTTGCACAGGCAATCCCAGCTGCTGGGAGATCGTAGAGTAGCCATGCTGTGCCTGGAAGACAGTGTTCACACATTCCGCCCATGCTTCATACTCTTACGTTCTTCACATTGCAGCTTCCATAAATGTTCCCTGAGCCTCAGTGGGCATGGTTTAGATGTCCCATGAAGGGTTGGTTCTTACCGGTTACCAGTCATTTATTCTCAACCCTTTGATAAGTTCTGAATCTGTAGCAGATTCTCTTCTATGGGTTTAGTTCTCTTTAGGCCCCATCAATACAAAACCCTTCTTTTATCACTTCAGGCCCAGAGGTGGCTCGATGCCCCTTTATTGTGAGTTCATGTTCCTAGTTTTATCAACTTCTCATTCCACTCACCCATATATACCTCTAATTATAATTAAGTTAATTAAGCCTTGGCCATGTAAAACTGACCATCTGAGTCAGTTCCCAGAACCCACACAAAGGTGGAGAGAGAGAAAACAACTCCGTAGAGTTGTCCTCTTACCTACACATGATAATGTGGAAAGTGCATGCCCATACATAGGTCACACACAAGTAATTATTAATGATAATAAACAAAAATGAAGTCTGATAAACTTCATGTGTGTGTGTGAGCTATGAGTCTTGATAGGAAATATGTTTTCTTCTCTGTTTTGTATTAGTGACATAACCATGTTGATACCTATCATCTCTTTGTCTGTCTATCTGTCTATCTGTTTGTCTGTCTGTCTAATCTACCATGTGTCTATTGTCCTTTTGTAAAAATCACATACTTTATCCATTCTTGTAGACATGGGTATTTGAGTAGCTATCAGTTTCCTTCACTAACTTCTGGCATATTTACCCTTGTGTACAAGAATCATATTTTCTCTAATGTATAAGTAACAGAAGAAGTTACTGAATCAGTTACTGCCTGTAGATTCAGGTTTTCTTTTTTTTTTTTTTTTTTTTTTTTTTGGTTCTTTTTTTCGGAGCTGGGGACTGAACCCAGGGCCTTGCGCTTCCTAGGCAAGCGCACTACCACTGAGCTAAATCCCCAACCCCCTAAGGTTTTCTTATATATAATCAGTTGGTCCATCTTTGATTTATGTATCTCTCAAAAATTCCCCTCATTCTCTAAGACCAACCTCTGTCCTTTCTGCAAGATGCCTTGACTGCCCCAGTTGTAAAGTGCTGTCTCCTGTGGACTCCTATCATTTTGTGCTTTCTTATATTTGATTATGCCCCAATATCCTAAAGACAAGAGCCGTGCCTTTCAGCAGCAGGTTGGTTATTACCTGACAGTCACTGTCAGCATTTCTCTGCCTAGCTAGTTTCTCTACTTAAACTTCTTTCTTTCTATTAAGGACCAACATTCTCAAGCCACACATTTCTGAGCACTCTGGCATCACTCTTTGTCTTCTGGATCTCTTGAGAAATCTGCCATTTACTGGGGACTTGTGGTGATAATGGTTGGTGTCTGTGAATCCCTAACTTTTCTATTTGTAGAGCCCTTGATCTAGACCACTTGCCATGTGAATGTTTGGAATGGTGGTACTGGCCCCATCTTTACCCAGCTGCCGGCTCCATGTAGAAACATCCTGAGAGAATATCTAATTCTAGATCAAAATACTTGCTCTTGATAGACATGCAAGGTGCAGTACTGCTGCCAGAGCTCTGTAGTAGGCACTCTGGGACAGCCAGAGCTGGACTCTGCTTCTGTCTCACCCCCTTGGAATCCTCTACTGCTGAAGAAGTCTGCCTTCTACACACAAACCCCACTCTTCCTCCCTGCCTTTCCTTTACCCAGGCTCTGAAATTTGTCTGTAAGAGGCTCTTTTTGGGCCTTTGAAATTTTACAACATTTTCAAAGATTTCCCCCATTTAAAAAAAGGAGCACTCCCTACCTCTTTATCTTGCTTAGAGTTTTACTGCTGTGAACAGATACCATGACCAATGCAAGTCTTATAAAGAACAACATTAAATTGGGGGCTGGCCTTCAGGTTCAGAGGGTCAGTCCATTATCAAAGTAGAGCATGGCAGCATCCAGGCAGGCATGGCACAGGCAGAGCTGAGAGTTCTACATCTTCACCTGAAGGCTGCTAGCAGCATACTGGCTTCCAGGCAGCTAGGAGGAGGGTCTTAAAGCCCACGCCCACAGTGACACACCCACTCCAACAGGGCCACACCTTATAATAGTGCCACTTCCTGGGCCCAGCATATACAAACCATCACAATCTCCCCTCGACATTCTCATCCTGACATGAAAATGCTGCCTTCACATCTTAGCATCTTCTCTTTGTTACAGTCTGGAGCTTATGCACCTGTGGCGTGTACCTGATTGTTCCCAGAACATACTACATACATATCTGTAGATTTTTCCTTAGTTTCCTTAGCTGTGCTTTGATATTAACATGCTTAGTTAGCTCAGGCTAGATTCAAATTCATGGTGAACCCTCTGCTCTCAAGAGTTGGGACAACATCTGGACTGTGGCTTGCTGTTTTGTTTGACCTAGGGTCTCCTAAAGCCCAAGTTAGCCTCAGATTGGCTAATATAGCTGAGGCTGGCTTTGAACTCCTAATATACTGGCCTCCATTTCTAACTGCTGTTTCTAATAGATTATTATAATGAAAGTTCCTATTTTACATAGATTTTTAGAAATTCTAACCTAATACTCTTTCTCTGTTTCAATATATCACATTATACTGGTTACCAGGTTTCTGTAGGCTCCTTATAGTTGGGACAGTTCCTCAGATTTTCCCTGTTTTTTGTGGATTATGCTATTTAACACTATACACACATCCCTTCATCCAGGACATCCAGTATATTCCTCCAGGACTTTTGCAGGGTGGATGAGATGTCAGGAGGGGACAAAGACATCCCAAGTTCAGTCAGAAAGTCAGTTTTTACAGACATTTGAAGCACATGTATCAGAATTTGGAACTAAGAGCTCTAGAGAGAATGTTATGACTTTTATTGTCATGTTTGCCAATAGTATTTGTTTAAGATAGCTAAGAATCTTGACAAGGACTTGGCAAGAGCATGAGAAAGGAGAGAGAAGGAAGAGAGTTTAAGGGCAGACCTGCTATGACCTGAAGAACTGGACTTGCCAAATGTTGGTAGTGGGACATGGATTTTAAAATATTGTTATTAGAAATTTGCATCGTGTCTCCTGGGTTGCCATATCACTGGGAAGTTGGGGTTCCCTTTCAAGACTTTTGTACTCATTAATAAAACCATTTAATAATGGACTCAGAAGGAAGATTGAGGGTAATTTTATTTGAGTTTAAAAGAGAAGGCCTGGGAGGACAAGGCAAACTGCATCTCTTGGCAGCTGCCCAGAAAAGGAAGATGAAGGAAGGAAAATACATGCCGTTTCAGTTAAACCAGTATGAGGTCAGCCACCTGGCAGAGGACTGGCTTCTAGACAAGAGTGGAAAAGCTCAAAGTACCAGGGAAAATACACTTAGGCACTGGCCAGCATTGGAAAAGAATGCTTTTCTGCATAATTCAGAAATGGGAGCAGGCTTAACTCAGCCATGTGTGGCTGTGGCTTACTTCCTAAGGGCTGCATAGGAGTGGGCTTTCTGGGAAGGAGCATACCTCATTAATGCGATGGTTTTGTTTTTGTTTTTGTTTTGTTTTTCTTTCCATCTCTTTAGCCGAATGCATCTGCCTTTCTGAAGGACACTCCCTTAATCATGGTACCAGCAGGCTTAAACAGATTAACTCTCGAGGGAACAGCACACATCCACCCAGATGTGCGTTCCACTCTTCTGACCTGGAGGGGAAAAAGGTAACACAGTGCACCTTGGGAGGAGTAGAGCAGAAGCCAAGGCTAATTCACTGAGAGATTATGGAAGCTACATTAGGGAGAATTGAGTATCTACTCAGCTAAGAGAGTGAAGTGGAAGTGCAGCTATCTAAGGATAAAGCCCTGAGTGTGACCTAGGAGGAAGGAAGCACTTAGCAAGTGCCAGTATCTGTATGTATGCAGATTCGTCTGCACGGCACATCTTCACGACAGCCGTGGAGGCTGTGTGGCCAACTTTTTTTTTTTTTTTTTTGGTCAACAAGGGAAGTGAGGAGCAGAGAGGTTACTATACTCACAAATGTCTGCACCAGATGGAAGACTGCAGAGTCCATGCATTCAGAGTTCAGACATTGATAGTAGAAGTGAAGGGATCTGGGAAATAGAGCTAAGGAGAAAAAGGGCTCGAGGAGGTTCAAAGTTTGGGTGACCAGAGGACGCGTTATCACACACAGGGATTTTAGCCGGGGAGAAGAGATGGATGGAATCCTGGGCTGGAAGGAAAAAACTGGAAAAAGTGGGAAGGGCAGCCGCAAAACAGCTGAGGATGGTCCATTTTCAGATGGGAGCGAGAGCCCTGGGCGTAGATAAGAAAGAAGAGCAAAAGGCAGGAAGCACTAAAGGCAGTAACTAGCTATGCGGCCGTGGGATCTCCAGGCATTAAATATTTAGCAGGCTCTTTTCGTAAGTGTACTATTTCCTCCCACCTCAGCATGGGCAAGCCTGCCTGAGGATTTTTCCTTCCCTTTACAACTTGGGCTGCTAACTGAGAGGGGCTCTTGGCTTGGTGGGTTATTGTAGATGGAGGAAATAGCTCCACTTTACCTCTAGTTTGTTTCCGTTTGATGGATCTTAGCCTTCCTAATTCAGCCCAGCACTTCTCATCTCACTTAAAAGTATTGAACACCCACCCCCCTTACTTTTTTCTTGTCATGCAAACTACATCTTTGAGGAGAAGTACGATACAGAATTAGAGAAAACATGTTTAAAATATAGGATGCTATGGTCACAACCTTACTGACTTTGGGGTTTTAAAAACTCATCTTTGACTTCTGAGTGAAACTGAAATAAAAAATGATTGCACCCCTTCCCTCGCCTGCTATTCCTGACTTCTTCTGAGGACTTACAGGGAGGGCTATGGGCTTATTAGTCCTACTGGGAATTAAAATTCAAGAATGTTATAGAGGCTCCTTTAAAACACATTAATGAATGGATTATTTTTTAAAAAAACAATATTTGGCAACAAAGTAATTTGTACATACACATCACAACATGTCAAAACATGAATTTTTTTTCTCTAAAGTATTGTTAAAAAATTCAAGTACTGCAAAGACACATTAGGGAGCTATGCACCACAATTATTCATTAGGTGGGAAAGTTTCTTCAGTTACTTCTAAACTAATGTTTCTAAAGTTAAGAGAGGAAGATGCTGATGCAAACTTGACTGTTTTTTGTTGTTCTCATATTAAGACTATTACAGGATCTTAATTAGTCAAATCTCCTCCCCCTCACTCTGTGCAGAATTACACGGGATGAGAGTTGAGTCCCCAGCAGAAGGGACCCTGGGGCCAGCATCAGGACGTTTGGCTTAGTCCTTCACCTTCTGTAGTCCTGGGTAAATCAAGACCATCTGTCTGCTGGCGCAGAGGTTATTCTTATGCTCACCTGAGATTAGGAGTCACAGGTTAGATTAGGATGGCAGCTTATTGGACAAGCAATCCCTTGAGAGAAAAGGAAGGATCGCAGCCATTTCTTTTTTTTTTCTTTTTTCTTCTTTTCGGAGCTGGGGACCGAACCCAGGGCCTTCCGCTTGCTAGGCAAGTGCTCTACCACTGAGCTAAATCCCCAGCCCCCGCAGCCATTTCTTATTCGGGAGGTGCGGGCAGAGCTGGAGAAGGAACATAATACCTGAAGAGGCCTCAGGAGAAGACAGCGGAAAGGTCTTGGATGTGAGGCTCCAACTGGACACTGGGGAGGATGGTCAGTGGCAAGAACACTATGTTATATACATAGTTTGTTGATATTATATTTTGCTAATAGTACGGCCAGACAGACAGCAGCATGGAGGGGCACTGAGGAGGAGGAGGAATCAAGTCTGTGCGACAGCATCAGATCCCCTCCCTAGAGGTCTCTGAAGTGGGTTTCACTAGGCACCTACGACCAGGCTCTCCGGATTTCTCAGTAGGCAGAAGGGAGAGTTTGGCAGAAGGGCATGTGGGGTAACAGTAGCCATTGGTGGCTTCTCGATATGCCAGAATCTGCAATTTCTCTTCTCCACTTGAAAACCTCAAGCACCTGGATGTCTGTTAGCTGGGGAGTCCTAGGCAGTGCTCTCGGTGGGGTGCCTGTCACTACAGCTAGAGTCACAGACAGTGGTCGCTGTAGGACACTTGTCAGTGAAAAGGCAAAGGGGCACTGGCATTGTGGCCTGGTCTGGAGTCTGGTGTGGAGTGTCTTAGTCCACACTTACCATGAGAGGTCACTGACAGACTCAGGGTGGGGCAAGTGATCAAATCTGTTCAGAGGTGGTAAGAAGTCCGCTGTTTCTAGAGTAAAGAAAGTGCTAAAAGTAGTTTTTCTCTATTTCTCCTCTTCCTCTTCCTCCTCCCCCTTCCTTCTCCCTTCCTCCTCCTCCTTCTTCTGCTTCTCCTCCTCCTCTTCCTCTTCTGAAAGGACAACATAAACCCATTTGTCTCCATTTAAGGACCAAGCCCGATTTCAAAAAAATGTTCAGAAAGTACCAGCTCTAGGAATAGACCATACGTCCCAGAAACTAGTTCATAAGACACCCGCTCTAAGAACAGACCATAAAATCGAGAACAGATCATAAACCTCCCCTCCCAAAGAACAGCCTGGGGATAACCACAAAAGTGGGGAAATACCTTATCTCAGTACGGGCCATCTGCATGTACTGGGCAGCCCTATTTCATCACATGGCTGAACGTGCACGACATAGGAATGCAGACCACTGGCCATCTGTGATCCCCTGGCACCCACCAAGGAAAATTTAGATCATGTAATCCTTCTAAAGAGGCCCCCCCACCCTGCCCCTGTTCCCTATAAGCAGGCCTGCGTGTCTTTGTCTGAGGTCACCATTTTAGAGAGTGGTCGATGCCCCCACTCTCCTGCCTGCCACATGCTGACTGATTCTGCTCTTTGTTTTTGCACACTATCTGTGTCTGGGCTCTTTCTTCAGCGATCTTTGGACCCCTACACCACTACTGTTCCTGAGGAATTTGTGGAGCTCCTCATTTATGGGTGGGAAAGCCATGAAAGCCCTGAAGGTTCTACAGTCAATGCCTCTGTGAAGCCACTGCTGAAACGGTCAGGGAAGTCAGAAGCTCTCTGTCCAGGTTCTTGGTTTTATTAATAAAATAATATATAGGCAGACACAGTTGAACAGGAAGCAAAAAGTGTTAATGAGAAGAGGAGCTGAAAATGTACTGTATCGAAAGCAGCCTGGGAGAACTCAGGGGCCATGAACACTGAGCTTCTGTTTTATAGGTTAGGGAATGTCAATCAGGGGTGCTTCTGGGGTTGGAACCATTTTATTATTTCTTCCTTTGATATAAGTTAGGACTTGAGGTTGTTCCAAGGTTGCCTCGGCCCAAAGCATACCTAGGTAACACAGGTGGATTCTGAATCCAGAAATCGTTCAATGTTTCATTTTCTTTCATTTGATTTTCCCTTACCATTTAAGCACCATCAATAGAGAGGCTATAGTAGCCACTTGTGGGGAGTGGGTGGGGAGTGTACAAGCCTGGGAGTTTGTGCTTGATAGAGAATTTCAAGTCTTGGCGAATATCTATGATGACAGAATGCTTCCCTTTTGATGGGATGAAAGGGATTGACTATTGGTCTCATTAAGAGGAAAAGAGGGAGGGGCATCTTAAAAAGAGGTGGGGTTAATAAGGGATGTGGTCAGTGCCCATCTCAACCCCTCACCTACTAACACTTTCTAAAAGTCAGACCTCTGAAGCCTCTCTTACTCACCAGACCTTTGTTATATTTTCTAAATACGCACATTTAAAACTACTTGGAGTTATATTTTGATATATGCAGTCAAAGGTGCTCTAAATGATTGGACTTAGGGTGTGTATGGCTACTGGAGAAAGTGTGTCGCTTTGACATTTCCAGAGCCCAAGGCAGGCCCAGTGGCTTTCTCATCCTGTCACTTGAGGGTCCTGATGTCTAACTCTCAGCCACATCTCCAGCACCACATCTGCCTGCATTCCTCCATGCTCCGCACCATGACAACAATCAATGAACCCCCCAAAACCGTGAGCAAGCTCCAGTGAAATGTTTTCTTTCAGAAGAGTTGGTCGTCGCATCTCTTCACAGCACTGGAACACTCATTAAGACAGAGGTGGACAGCAAACAGAGTGGAAAATGAGTTTTCTAATAGGCTTGCTCTTGAACTCATAGAACGTTTATCACAGCCAAATGATTCAAACTCCTTATTTCTAATGAATAGGTAAGAACCAGGAGGCCATATAACATTCCAGAGGTCACAGAACAAGTTAGAGAGACAGGCTTAGAAGACGCAGAAGGTGCTGTGTAGAAAGCTCCACTGGCGGCTACATGTACCACATTAGCATCCAGCTACCGTGTTTTACAACTTCTGCATGCCTGTTGTTGCCAGATCCAAAAGGATACCATGAGAGCTTAGAAAACCTCAAATGTGTATACAGATTCTACTAATTGGTTTTACAATACCAGTTTTCTTCATGCTTAAACCAGATTTGGCAATCACAGTCCAGATTTGACAATAAGAAGGCCCCAGAGTAGAGTTGAACTCATTTACTCTCAGGCAAGCAAAACTCCGCAGTGTAGAGTGGTTCTTTGTATGGGGGAATAAGTCTGATACAGAGATGCAAGCGTCTTTGCACACAACGGAACTCAAACTTGTGCTTCTCCTGCTGATGTGATTACACCATTACACAGCCTCCAGGGGAAAAGAAAATGGTTCACCATCTAGTTGAATAAATTTAAGTTGGTGCAGCAGGGGCAGGGGCAGGGGCAGGGGCAGGGGCAGGGGCAGGGGCAGGGGCAGGGGCAGGGGCAGGGGCAGGGGCAGGGGCAGGGGCAGGGGCAGGGGCAGGGGCAGGGGCAGGGGCAGGGGCAGGGGCAGGGGCAGGGGCAGGGTAGGGGCATGTATAGTACAAAGTAGAAAATGATAGGGACTTTTAGAGACAACTGTGGTTGTTTGAGTAAGATTGGCCCCCACAGGCTCATATATTTGAAAGTTTGGTCATCAGGGAGTGGTATTACTTGAGAGAGATTAGGAAGTGTGGCCTTGTTGGGGTAGGTGTGGTTTTGTTGGAGGAAGTGTGTCACTAGGGTTGGTTTTGAAGCTTCAAGAGCCCAAGCCAGTCCCAGTAGCTATCTTTCCCTTCATTTCACCCCTGCACCACAGTTTAGAACAACAGTGAAGGTGTGGCTGAGTCCTTTTCAATGAAAACAATCCTCGTGGTCACTTTCTACCTCCCTTCCCTTCCAAGCTCTTCCAGCTTGACAAAATTTATGTGCACCAGGGTACCGATGCATGTGTGTACCTCAGCGCGTAAGGACTCTTGCAGTCAAACCTGACAGTTTGAGTTCATTCCTCAGCCCTGCCTACTGGAAGGAAAGGACTGATTCCTCCTGTAAGTTGAGTTTTGATCTCTGTATGTACACAGTAACACACACTTACACACACTCACTCACAAACACATGCACACTAATGCATGCACACATGTGTACATGTGCACACACATGTACATGTGCACACACATGTACATACGCTAAGTAAATACATGTAATTCAAAATAAAACATGTAATCGAGTGAGTATATTTATGTGTGTGTGTGTGTGTGTGTATAGCAGGTCTATATTTTCAAATTATTGCAATCATTTTTACATGACATCCATATTTCTTTATCATTAAGTCTCTCGGGGCCTCCTCTCAAGACTTAGAGGTTATGAAGTGATATTTAAGTTTCGGGTTCAGATGACATTATATTTCCCCAGACAGATTTGAAACAGTAAAGTCATAGTCATTCTTACTCTGCCCTCTGCTGGTGGAAATGGGCCACAAACGCTTCCTTTCAGACTTGTCCACACATTATAGAAAATACTGATTAAAACCTCCTAACACATACTGAGCATCTCTCTGGGCACCATCTGGGCACTGTATTATTTCATTCTCTCGACATTTTGTAGCACAATTCTAAAAAAGCATCAAAGAATAAAAGTGCTATAATCTGGACCACAAAGGCAAGGTTCAGGTTCAATATTGTTCATATCTAAGGTATGCACTTGTCTATATGGCACTCAGCGTCTTCAACAAAGAAGCCTGTTCAAGAGAACTCTGTACTGTGTTTCATTACTATGTTGAAGCAAGAGCCATGCTGTGTCCGATGACCATGATCCTGAAGACACCGCCTGTTCATCAAACTCAAGTTTACCGGCGGTGCATTCTTTTGCTTCCTTTCTTTTGTATGACTTGCCACCATTTTTAAATACAATACGGTTTTCCTGGTGGAAAGGGGGCTTGCAGTCTTCTGGCATCTCAATGAGATATCACTAGAGAATCTTTTCATTCCGTTTGCTGCAACTCACAGGTATTCCGTGCTGGTGCTACGGGTTAGGGGCCTTAGCATCCTTACAAAAGGGTCAACTGAAGTGTTTTGCGAGGAAGAAATCACAGAGGGCTGAATAGCTGTGGAGATGACAGAAATGCTCTCAAATCCTTTAGACTCTCACGAAAAACAAATGGCTCAATTAAAAGAGTTCTGCAGGGTTGGTGGGAATTTTTTTTTTTTTTTTCCGGAGCTGGGGACCGAACCCAGGGCCTTGCACTTGCTAGGCAAATGCTCTACCGCTGAGCTAAATCCCCAACCCCTAGGTGGGAAATCTTAACATAATGCCCCTGAGTTTTTAAGTTGTTCTAAGTGTTTTTGGAAGGCAGTTTTGTAGTCTGTACTGGGGCGGGTATAGAGGGAGAGAGGGGTGGGGGAGGGAAAGCTTTGACTGAGAGAGATTCAGCACAGCAATACTGATAGCTTAAAAGTAATACCTAAGTACAAGAAGGCAACTATGTCAATAGATTACACGACTTAGATTTAAAAGAAACCTGCAATATTGGGGGCTGGAGATTTGGCTCAGTGCTTAAGAACAATGGCTCTCTTTCCGGAGGTCCTGAGTTCAATTCCCAGCAACTACATGGAGGCTCTCAATCATCTGTAATGGGATCCCATGCCCTCTTCTGGTGTGTCTGAAGACAGCTACAGTGTGCTCATATACATAAAATAAACATATACATCTAAAAGGGGGGGTTCTTTTTAAGAAAAAAAAGAACTATAATATTGCCAGTAGAAATACTGCAGGCTGATCATAGAGTTTACTATTAAGGCAGGTGCTGAGCATAAACTCAATCCTCGATTGAATCTCCCATATTACCAGTACCACCATCGTCATCAAAACACCAAACGGGCCCCCATACCCCTATATAACATCCCCCACGAAACATCAGTGTGGGAGATGACTTGAGAAAATCATCACAATACAACAATGGGTGAATAAGAAATCTAAAACTAAAAATGGTTGCGTGTCCTTTCTGTCTTTCTGTGTGTGTAGTCAAAAATACATTTGGTTTGTATTATAAACCCAGCGTTCCCTTGCTGCTACACTAAGAAATCAAACGGACCTGTCCAGGTCACTGAAGAGCTAAGTCTTGACCCAATTACTAAAACTGACCAGGAATGAATCAAGCTTAAATGTCTCTGGTACAATTAGAAATCATCTAGTGATACTTTTTCTTTTGTGCCAATTGTAGATTGTTTCTCTAAACAATAAAAAGGTTGCAGCAGCAAATAGGAAAATGAATTTAGCAACTATGGTTGGGGATGTACCTCTAGTTAAATGCAGTCAGATCAGTCTTGCCCGGATTTTCTTATTTTGCTTTATCAAGGGTCCAGTGCCACACACACCATCTGTATTATGTCATCTTAAGAAATGACAAATATTCAAATTTCCCAAAGATGGGAATATCCTTTCAGTAATATGTCACATTCGAGTATCCTTATTCAAAAACACTTGAGACCGGAAGTATTTTGGATCTTTGTTTGTTTATTTGGATCAATAGGGGACAAAGGTAATGTATTTGTGTCAACTAAGCAGAAAAGTGACTCGTCTAGCAGTATTGACACAAACTCTAACCTGACCACCTGTGTTTTCACAATGACCCATAGATAAGGTCAGTTGTCCAGTTTTCCACTCGTGATATCTTGCTAACTCAAGAAGTTTCAGATGACGGACCATTTTGATTTAGAAGACTTAATCTATATTTTAATTGTTATACTTAAAAAAAAAAAAAACCCTGTCAACTAAAATGTGTCTGAGAAATAAAAGGTAGAGTGTTGAGGTAAATGTCTAACCCAAATAGGCTGTGTAAGGAAGATAGAGTTCAAGTAATGTGCTTTAAGCTGCGCGCCTACGTTGGGCAGACAGGGACACGGTGTAGGTCAGAGGCTGTTCGTTCAGGTGGTGAATCTGCTGGTTAATTTAAGATGCTAGGTTCTGGCCCAGTGATTGCGTTATGTGTTGATTCTAAACTAAGGTTGTCTGGTATTTTCCTGCTCACACGGTGATTCAACTGAGCTCCAGGGAAAGGTAAGTGACGTGGAGCGTGAGTCTGAGAGAGTGCGCCCCAGACAGCAGTCCAAGTTTGAGAGCGCTGAGCAGATTTGGCAGCAGCCAGCCTTGGGGAGGAGAGAGCTATCTCAGAGATCTGGAGAGGTCTTAGCAAGGGAAAACATGCAGCCTCAGGCTCTGTACTGAGCTGGGAACAGACAGAGACCGCCGCGGGGGTGGGGGGATGGGGGAGTGGGGGTGTGGGGGTGGGTGGCGCTAGCCGGTGATAGCATGGACTGTTTTTTAATATTACATGCTACAGTACATAACTAATAAATTTATGTCCAAAGTTAATAATGGTTAAAACCAACGAACATTTGCCAGCTCACATTTTCTGCCGCTCAGGAATCTGGAATGGCTTATCTGGGAAGCTCAGGCTACTCCAGCCAGAATGCAGGGTCAGAGGCAGGGTGGCTGCAGACATTGGACAGACTGAGCAAGCCAGGAGGGTCTGTTTCTGAGGTGCTCATGCCAGTTGACAGGAACTTATAGTCCCTTGGGACTCTTAACTCTTCAGACCACATAGGAGCTAATTTTCCTCAGCGAATGGCCTGAAGGGAGCAAACAAGGAACTTCCTGTGACAGTGTATGAAGGCCATCCACGCTCCACCTTGTCTTCATTTGTTGGTAAGGGCGGCTGTGTAGCCTGCAGTGAAGGGAAGGTGGCTTCATCTTCACTTCTTGAAGACAAGAATGTTGAAAAACAGCTTAAAAATACATTTTGAAATTTCCTTAGCGATGTGATCATGACAACAAACACATTGTATATTAAAATCTAAGGTAAATTAAGTGGCATTGTCCCTAACAGTTTAATTCTGGAGAAGTCACGAAACTGTGCTAAAAAGCTTTCCAAATGCCATCTCGGTCGTTCAACTACGGACTATCTTTAAGTCTGAATGTCTTTTAGAGAAATTAGTTTTTTAGCTCGAATCACTTAAAAACTGTTTCAGTGTTTTCAAAATTACTATTGAGTGTTAGACACATCACATGTGGGTGAAACAAGCTAACATCTAGAAATCTTTGGCTAGAAATGTCAAAATGCCTTATTCAGGGAAAAGAGTGGGAGCTGACAGATAAAAGCATATACAATGTTTCTGATGTCATGCCTTGGCCTTTCTTATTGCCACACCAGAACATTCGGACTTTATAAGGAAGGCAGCTTTCTGACAGATACTGAAAAGGCATCCTCAGCTAAAACTGATCACCTCAGTGTATTAGTTATTTTATGTTGCTGTGGTAAAACGCCATGACCAAAAGCGATGAAAAAAAAAAAAAACGAGGGGCTATCTTAACTTAGGATTCCAGAGGACAGAGTTCGTGATGCAGGATAAGGCATGAGGGTAGGTGGGGAAATCATGAAGGCAGGAGCTGGCTCATTACACGCGCAGATTCATGCGCAGGAATCAGAATTAGAGAAAAGAAGTGGGGTGAGTCTATGAACTCCTAATGCCTGCACTCATTTTCTCCAAGGACCTGCCTCCTCAAGGTCCTATTGCCTCCCTCAAACAGCGCCACCACCTGGACACCAAGTGCACAACTACATGAGGCTTCGGGGCCATTTCATATTCAAACTACCACACTAGGTATCTCTCGACGAGCACCTTGAGAACCCATAATCCAGCTTCTGGCATCTCTGAAGAAAAGTGGTTTCTTCTGTCCTTTCTGCTGTCAGAAGCCTCTGTATATCAACCATAGAATACAGGGTTCCGGGGCCCTGTTGTGCGGGTCCTGCTTCAGTTTCAGGCACTGAACCATGTCATGTATTCACACCAATTCACTCAGTTAACCCAATAGCACTGCAGACAAGAAATTACTACCCACACTTTTATTTTGTTCCGCCAAGAATCAGGATGTGATCCAAAGAGTTTTCTTGATACTCGTTTGTTGTACAAATTTCTTTTCTGAATGGCAGTGAGCTAGGCTGAGTTCTAAGCATGGGGATTCACCTCTCAAGCAGCCCTGTCGTCAGAGTTAATGAGTAAGAGAAGTGAGGCCTAAACACCGGTTGTTCAAAGTCTGCATCCTCAGCCTCTGTATCCATGAGTCTCAAACCTTTTATGAGGAGAAATATCTAAAAATACTTATTAGAATGGCATATTTACTACCTGGAGTTCTTATCATGGAAGATACAGGACTCTGCAATTTACTCAACTCCAGATGATTCTAAAATAAATGTTCTGCCGCCACACTGAGTAATCTTCCTTAGGTCCCTGCTCTCACTGCCAACAGAGAAGAGCGATCGTCCTTGATGTGCTAAATCATGCTATGTCCTCAGTTCATTTCTCCTTACTCAAATGGCATGAGTCAATTTTCTGAAATCTAGGATTTATATACCCCAGACCTACTAGGTGTCTTTTATCTAGATTTTCACCTTCCTCTCTTTATTTTGGAAATGTAGTACTCTGAGTGAAATATGGAGATAATGGAATATAGAAACTTTTGTTGCATCTAAATACACCCATATTTTATTTTAAAAATATTTATTGTTTTATTTCTTGTGTGTGTGTCTAGTGGGGGTAGGAGCATGCATGTGCCCTGGTATGCAAGGTGTGAAAGGAGGGCAACTTACAGAGCCTCCTTTCACATTTACATGGGTTTCAGGTCATCTAATGAGCTGTCTTCTAGGCCCGGTGTTCTATATTTTAACAAGTACGTTTGTAATGTTCACAATGAGAGATCTTTGGAATGCCCAGTAATATATTGCTTTGTACAGTTAATGAGGAAGGAGGTATTCCTAGTTTTAGAAGAAGCCAGCTAGGAAGTCACTATCATAATAGATGATAGCCATGCATCACTGTTCAGTGAATGGCTCTACAATATATCAGGTTTTAAAAGGCAAGCTTTATTTCAGTTTCTTTAGGCTAGGAATCTAGTTTGACATTAAGGACGTCAGGCTAAGGGTCTCTAACATGGATACAATCAGGATATTGGCAATCTGCAATTGTCACAAACATTCCACTCAATATAGATTTACTTGTAAACTCATTCATTTAATTGTGGTCATGTCTAAGAAGATCTCCTCCATTGACATCACGTCTCCTTTAATACCTGGCCACTGACTTCACCAGCACCAGAGTGATGAGGAAAGGTGAGTAAATGCCCATGATGCTTGCTGCTATCGTGGCATGACTTAATAGTGAAGGTGACATCATTTTCTCCCTCAACAGAATATTTTTATTAATTACTTGGGAATTACATACAATGCACCATGATCTTACTCGCTTCACATTCCTCCCAGCTTTACTCTCTCACCCTTGTGCTCCCTCAGAAAAAAAAAAACAAAATAAAACAAAACAGTGCAAACCTACCAAGTCCAATTTGTGTTTCCCATATACTCGTTGCTTTCTACGTGATAAGTTCATTCATTCTTCACTCAGTCGTGATTATTTAAGGTGTGTGGTATGTGGGATGATATTGCTATCAGATAGGTTTCCTATAAAATGTTGCATCACATGACAAATGTGATTAAGATATTGACCCCAAACTATAGTAAAATGTCAGATTATTTTAGACATTTATTAAGTAAATCCATGAGTTCTTAAAAGCCGCGGAAGTCAGAAGTGAAATGGGGACAGCATGTGACCTAAGGGGAAGGCTGTGAGGGTCCAAGCCTGGTGCTTCCCTAGACTCTGACATCTCATGACTATGCCAAAGGCCTGGAGAGAGGCCTGCAGGGGTGCGCAGAATGCAAACAATGGTGCAGAGACTGAATAGGCACAAAGACTAGTCCCTGTGTGACAGGAGACAAAGAGCTATAGCACTATTCATTTCACAAGAAATTAAAATCCTCCTACAACTAATATCTACCTGTTGATTTGTTTGATTGGTTGTGTATGCCCACTCAATAAATAAACAATTTTAAATCTTGTTAAATATTCTGATTTCTGTTATATTTTTGCAGCAATGTAAAACCAAGGCCTGACAGAATTTTAAAACCACTTCTTACCCGTGGAGACTCTGATATAGTTGGTCCAAGTGGATAGAGGGAGGCAAGTTTAGAATGGTCCAGGTTGGCCATTATTATTCCTACAGTGACCAAGCTGACCAACGGCTAAGCTTCCTACCTATGGAAGGAGACTACAAGGATGAGGAATCATCAGTGTACATGTCTGACACAAGAACAATTTCAAACTCTACCCAGTAAGTAGATGGAAGAAATTATAGTCTATGAGTCCCCAGAAGAAACTATGGGAGACTCCATTTAGCTGTGCTTGGTTTTAGCTGTCAGATCATGGAGTGACTTTGGGACGGTCATAATCTTAAATGATTTACATTTTGAATCCAAAGTTAGCATCCTTTGGACTAAAATCATTTTATTTATAGCCTTGACCTGAAGATCAAATGGAAATGAAGGATCATGAATTTCAATGAATTGTTACCCTTTTTAATATCACAATGTCCTTGGAAGAGTCTCTTTCTAGCCTAATAGGGCTAGAAAAAAAAAGCCCACCTAGACCTGTACTGTTTAAGTTGTATGGCCTCTGCAGGTTTTTTCTTGTGGATTCAGTTTGTCAGTCATATAAGAGAAACACTTCTGGTCTTTAGAGAAATGGAAATGTTTTTATAGAGCATCAGTAATCTTGGGAGAGTGTACATGGAAGTGTGGCAAAGAAATATGAAAGATGACCCAAGAGTGGCTGAATTTGAAACCAGAGAAAGGGGGAGAAATATTCTAAATATCTTCTTCATACTGTATTCAGCTTTTTCATATACAAAAATCTTAACATTATTTTAATTAAAACTGTATCAGTTCTATTATTTGAGACCATGGCACCCAAATCTAAGGTATATTTTTTAAAGGCATTTCTCCATCCTCTAAAATTTTCATTCATTCAAATGGGGTATGTGTGTCTGAGAGAGAGGGGGGGAAGGGGAAGGGAGAAGGGGAGGAGAGAGAGAGAGAGAGAGAGAGAGAGAGAGAGAGAGAGAGAGAGAGAGAGAATATGAATGTAGGATGTAAGTTACTTCTGAGGACAATGCTCAGAAATTGGTTCTTTCCTTCTATCTTATGGGGTCTGATGATGGGACTTAGATCATCACACCTGCCCATAAGTGCCTCTACCAATATTCTTTGAAAGACAGATTTTTGACTTCTTGCTCATCTTTCATATCTTTATCACAAATGAAATACCTACTCACAAACTCTCAGGGGCTGGAGACATGATGGGTCAGTGGTTAATATCATTCATTGGCTATCCTTTCAGAGGACCTGCCTTCAATGCCCATCACCCATATGGCAGGTTACAACTGTCTGTAACTCCAGTTCCAGATACCACTCTCACACAGATATATATGTATGTGTATGTATATGTATATGTATATGTATATGTATATGTATGTGTATGTATATGTATATGCATATATATGTATATATAATAAAATAAATCATAAAAAAGAACTCTCTCCCTTCTTCTCACTTCCCATGGCAAAATCCACATTTCCGTTTAGCTTGTGTCTTTTGTGAAGGCCCCATTTTTCTTGTCATGACTTCATCAATTGTATTAGTCTCTATACTTTCTACCGTCAAAATTATTTTCCCCTCCAAAGTTTGGTTTTCATGGTCCTTTTAATTTTGGCTTGTTTCGTTAGGTGACTCTTGTCGCTTGACTTTCTGTTCTATATATAGCGGCAAGGGCAAAAGGATGCGGAAGCTTTGCTAATGATGCCTGCTCTACAGTGCTTGAAAGGCCACTGGGACTGCGTCACACCTGGTGGAGTCCAGGGAGTGGGGACAGAAAGGAGCAGCTGCCAACTCTTCAGAAACATGGGCCAGCCTGCCCTCTTCTCTAAGCATATTGGTGATGGGCCAGCCATCAGTAGCCTCGGGTTTTAAGTTTACCCTTCATCTGACGGATGAACCTACTTCCTGACTTCTTCTTCTTCTTCTTTTTTTTTTTTTTTGGTTCTTTTTTTAGGAGCTGGGGACCGAACCCAGGGCCTTGCGCTTCCTAGGCAAGCGCTCTACCACTGAGCTAAATCCCCAACCCCTACTTCCTGACTTCTAAGTTAGCTGTATATAGCATCACTGTGGAAATGAGCTCTTTCTTGTCTGGGTTGGATTGTGAATTATTAAAAAAATAACCTGTAATTTTAATATCTACAATATAAACCTCAAAAAGGGAAGTGGTGATTTGACTGTTAATAGTTGTTAAAATGTCTGTGCCAAATGCAACAGTGTAAGAAGGAGAGGCAAAGAAACCCCAATCGATTAGCTTGACGGAGTTGCATAGAAGTCCTTTGGTATGCAGTGAGAAAGTAGGGGAGACAGGAAGAGGAATGGAGGGTAAGACTCAATGGAAAAGATCACTGTCTTTTATCTTTATTTAATTTATTGACCTTTTCTTTAGCAGGTAATGAAATCTAAGACTTTCATTTGACAGTAAAACTCATATTTTCCTTCAATCTGCCTCTCTTTTACTTTTCCATCAAACCATCTGAAAAACAAAACGGAAGGAAACCAAACAAGCATCAGCTTTACCATCGCTGTGATTAAACGCCTGGGAAACGAATTAAGATGCGTTCTGCCTCCCAGTTTCTACACTTTGGGCCACAGTTGCTTGGCACAATAGTTTTGGGTCTGAAATAGGGGAACCTGTGTCAAGGGAAAACCACTCACCTTATAACAAAGGGAAGCAAAGAGTAAGGTAGGGCTGGGATCCCCAAATCCCCTTTGAAGCCAACATCAATTACATGACCCATTTCCACCAGCCCTAACCTACTCCCTCTTAACAGACTGACCCGCAGGGACTAGACTTTCCCCATGTAGATTTCTCCGTGCCATTCAATATCCATTTCAAGTAGTACAGTGGCTCTCTCAGTCCTATCTGCTGTCCCACCATAAGTAGCCTGTCTCCCCTTACTTACCTTACCCCAAAACTGCCCTTGTCAAGTTGATTGGCTTTTTCTTTAAAACAAAACAAGACAAAACAGAGCGTTAGTGTGCAACATGGGACAGCATGGGACTTGCTATGTAGACTAGCCTAGCCTTGAACTCACAGAGATCTACATGGCCCTGCATCTAGAGTGCTGAGACTTAAGGCGTGCTCCACCACACCTACCTGACTGGCACGTTTGTTTTCACTTTTTATGAAGTGAAAATGTAGTTCATTCCTTTTACAAAGCTTTTATCTTTCCTGTTTATTTTTCCTGTTTTGTATATTGTATGTGTGTGTGTGGGGTATGGGATGGGGCACATGTTTTATCATGCAAATGAAAGTCAGAGGACAACTGCTGGCAGTTGACTGTCCTTTATCATAGACTACAAGGCTTGAACTTAGATCAGCATCAGGCTTGGTAGTGAGCATCTTTGACCACTGAGAAATGTTGACAATCCTCAGTGTTCACATCTCTTGGTTTCTTTTGTACCACTCTTACTTGAGTCCCCATCCATTTCTTTGATCATTTGTCTCAGCCTACTTTTCTGTTGCTAATAGGACAATACCACAGACTGGGCAATTATAAAGAGGTGCTTTGAGTTCACCATTGAGAACCCATATCTGATGAGTGTTTATTACACATCTTTCATATCTTTTCATAAATCTACTAGTATTCAACCATGGGCTACACATTATTGTCTTTATTTAGCCCTAGTCACCTCCAAATGCCCACCTCTGAAGAGATGAGGTTAGATTTCTATGCTTTTAGCATCTCACAATGAACATTAGATTTCAACATGAGTTTAGGAGGAGAAAGCTATATCCCTCTTTTGAGTCTCCCTTTCTGAGTTGCTTACAAGTATTGTGTACCCTAGTTCCCAGACAACTCTTCTACTGCTAGAAACACTCTTGTTAATCTCATTATTTACATTTGGGAAGCTTTTGTTATCGTCATGAATACTGTAGCCTGTGTTTAACATCCCACCAATACTATCATATTAGATTATAATCTCTACTTAGGAGTATATTGCTTTGCAACATAAATACAGATTTTCCTCTAATACTCACATTCTCTATATTTGTATAGCTTTTCATTTAATCAGCAGAAGTCAGCTTTAAGAAGGAGTGCTGAGTATCTTAAAATAGAGGACAAAATTATTTAAATTTAGAATTATTATGCAGGTCAGAATCTATAGCTCTTGGAGATTTAAGAATTAACAAATAGATTGGAGGGTTAGAGTTAGGAAATAAAAAGTAATCAATAGTAGAGCACTTGCCTAGCAAGCGCAAGGCCCTGGGTTCGGTCCCCAGCTCCGAAAAAAAGAAAAGGAAAAAAAAAGTTATCAATAGGTGTGGTGGTTTGAAAAGGTTTGGCCCCCTAATAGACTCACGTGTTTTCGTGCTTGGCCCATAGGAATTGGTACTATTAGGAGGTGTGGCCTTATTGGAGAAAGTGTGTCACTGTTGGGGTAGGCTTTGGGGTCTCATAAATGCTCAAGCCATCCCCAGAGGGACAGTCTCTTACTGCCTGCTGATGAAGATTTAGAATTTTCTGCTCCTCCAGCACTATGTCTGTCTGCATGCTACCATGTTTCTTACCATGATGATAATTGGATTAAACCTTTGAAACTGAAAGCCAGTCCCAATTAAATGTTTTCCTTTGTAAGCATTGTCTTGGTTGTGGTGTTTAGTCACAGAAGTATAAACCCTAACTAAGACAATAAGTTAGGGAAAAGAGATTAGAAGGTGCCCCTGTCAACTAAGGAGTCCTTCGACTACCTGGTTAAGGGTAAGAAATTAAAGAAGCAGGAAAAGACAGAGATTCCTGCAGAAGAGCTCAAGGGCTAGAGTCCAGTTGTAACTTTTATTTAAAATGTCCTTTTCCAGTCCAACAGGAAACAAAGGAGAGAATGAGTGAGCATCTTTGTAGGGGATAAACTCGTTCATTTTCACACCTTATGTCTGTGTATGATTGAGAGAAAAATATATAGCAATGATTTCATTTTCTTTTTTCTCCATCTTTATTAAATTAGGTATCTCTTATTTACATTTCAATTGTTATTCCCTTTCCTGGTTTTCAGGCCAACATCCCCCTAAACCCTCCCTCTTCCCTTCTATATGGGTGTTCCCCTCCCCATCCTCCCCCCATTGCCGCCCTCCCCCCAACAATCACGTTCACTGGGGGTTCAGTTTGGCAGGACCCAGGGCTTCCCCTTCCACTGGTGCTCTTACTAGGCTATTCATTGCTACCTATGAGGTCAGAGTCCAGGGTCAGTCCATGTATAGTGTTTGGGTAGTGGCATAGTCCCTGGAAGCTCTGGTTGCTTGGCATTGTTGTACATATAGGGTCTCGAGCCCCTTCAAGCTCTTTCAGTCCTTTCTCTGATTCCTTCAACGGGGGTCCCGTTCTCAGTTCAGTGGTTTGCTGCTGGCATTTGCCTATGTATTTGCTGTATTCTGGCTGTGTCTCTCAGGAGAGATCTACATCCCGTTCCTGTCAGCCTGCACTTCTTTGCTTCATCCATCTGATCTAGTTTGGTGGCTGTATATGTATGGGCCACATGTGGGGCAGGCTCTGAATGGGTGTTCCTTCTGCCTCTGTTCTAAACTTTGCCTCCCAATTCCCTCCCAACGGTATTCTTGTTCCCCATTCCCATTTTGATGACTTCATTTTCTAAAGCAATGTCAAGACCAGATGGCATTACTGGGCTTGAGGGTAAAGATTATTGTTAAAACAAATTGTATTCAGTTCAACAAAAGGTCAGAATGACCCAGAAATCTATAGTCTTTCTGGGCTTTTACCATTAATAGAGTTTGTATCAGTTTCTGGACACATAGGGGACTAGAGCAGCGGTTCTCAACTTCCCTAATGCTGTGACCCTTTAATAAAATTTCTCATGTTGTGGTGACACCCAACCATAAATTATTTTTGTTGCTACTTCATAACTGTAATTTTGCTACTGTTATTAATCATAGTGTCTGATATGTGACCCCTGTGAAAGGGTTGTTTGGCCTTCAAAGGGGTTGTAACCTACAGATTAATAGCCACTGGATTAGAATCTAAAAACAAATATTTTGCAATATTTCAAAGGGAATCCTTGTAAGTTCCATTGACATGAAATTTTCTGAAGTTCATTTCAATTTCTATTATATGGTTATTTTCAGGAATATTAAGTTTACAAATTATGGCAAGTTATTAATATTAAGAGCATATTTTCCCTTACAATTGCATGAGCTCATTGAGGGACAGGATTCTATTATATATATATTTTCATAAATAATAAGAAATTAACAGAAGGAATTCTGTAAAAATTTATTGAAAATCTAACTGTAAATTTCTCAATTTATTCTTATTATCCTTCCTTTTAATTTCTCCTATGCTACATGCTTTACCTACCTTTTTGTTACCTTTGTTTGTCCTTCCAACACCCAGTTTATCACAGGATGTCAGTTTGCCCTTGTGGATCTTCCTGTGACCCAGTCAATTGGTTTTCAGTGCAGAAGTCCTGCAAATATCCTGAGAGGCCTGGTTGGAAGAAGATCTGTAGAACTAACGCCAGCTAATGACACAAGATCCCTAAGCAATCTAGGCATCACTGATGCATTTGCTGGGCTATGGATAAAGTAGTACCAGCAATTGTGTCATGCCCCCAAGGCTCATAGCTAAGGAGCAGTCTGAATGTCTGAAACTTTTGGAATAGGGTGATGTCCACTTACCATTAACCTTGGGATAGGATGATGTGTGCTTTGCTCTCACATCCCGTCCTAGCTAGTTTTTGGTTGACTTGACATAAGCTAGAGTTGTCCGGGAAAAGGAAGGTCAGTTGAGAAATACCTCCAGCAGAATGATGTAGGCAAGTCTGCATGCCTTGATTAGTTTTCTTGATTAATGATTGCCGTGAAAGGGCTGACCTCACCGAGGCTGGTGCCACAACGGGACAAGATGATCTGGGGCAGAGGGTCACTCAGGCTGAACAAGACATGAGAGCAAGCCAGTAAGTAGCATCCTTTTCTGGCTTTGCTTCAGTTCATGCCCTGAATTTCTGTCTGTTCCCTTTATGACTCTAAGTTATAAACTGAAATAAATCTTGCCTTTTCAAGTTACTTTTGGTCATGGGTTTTTGTCACAGTAGGAGAAGCAAACCAGAACACATCCTATCCACATGCCATGCCTGTGGACTGTAGCAAAAATTGTTAAAATTGTCATGAGGTCTTCCAGCTTCTGATATAGCAACATGTGATTTTCAGTTAGCAGAGGTGTGTTTCTGCCTTGGCAGGTCTTTATCCTCTACTAGTACATAGTACATAGTACGTAGTACATACTACATAGTACATAGTATGTAGTATGTAGTATGTAGTATATAGGTTTTGGTAACTCAAGAACAATCAAGTTGGACAAAATGTTATCTATCTTGAGTTCTTATAATTATTGGAACTCACTCCTCTATTTAGGTCTATATTCATACATTGGATATGAATAGCCCTAAGGAAATACATATTCACTCTCTGCCCTCAGTTCAGACTCTCAATGTTATGTGTGGGATTACTAATGAGGAGAACTAAATGTTATAAGAAGTAAAGATAGATAACCCTAAACCACGTATTATACACTATAAATCAAAAGATAAGATTCATTAGACTAAGACTAAGAATTTCAGGAATATAGTCTCTTAGATATTTATTGTAATCTTCAAAAAATAAAACAAGATAAACTCAGAGAACAAAACCACTTTTCATACATAATTCACACACAAACTAATTACCTAACAGAGCACATACCATTTGTACACAATTAATTTCAGTAATAATAATAATAATAATAATAATAATTTCACAATGTGAATACGCTTTATAGCTTTAAACTCAGACAAGAGCTTCTGTGGACACAGGAAGAGTCACAGTACTTGCTATGCAGCAGTAGTTTTCAACTAAACATCACAGTCACAATAAGAAAGCATTAAATATTGTCTCAAGAGGAGTTCCACAGTGCCATCACCAAGAAGGAGCCCAAAGAACCCTGGCACAATGTAGAATCTTTCTCTGCGCATTGTCCGATGCCCTTAAACAAAACCCAGAGCTACAGAAAAATCTGAGTAGAGGTTTGCCTGGTGATGTTGGATTAGGCAATGTCTTGGGTTTGGGTCATTGGCAAATGTCTAAACTAGCTGCTTGAAAGCAATTCGTGTTTTGTGGCTGAGCTGAGGCTGCTCGGGTCAGGGGAATACACTTGCCTTCTCCGTGTAGATCGGAATGCAGAGAGCCAAGTTAGGCAATTTGTGGGTTTCAGTCTCCATGGTTGCTAATTCTCTTGCTCTTCCTTCCATTCACAGAGAACACCCTGGGGCCTTTTGTATTTGTGTGTTTGGCTCAGTCTTCTCACTACTCAATTCTTCCCGGAATCATGTCTGACCCCTACATAGGAGCCAACCTTGACTCTTCTAGTTCTTATAAGTCTCATTCTTTTTGCTCCGGTGTCTGCCATAATCTATCACTTAGATCATACCATCTCCTTTTGCCATAGTCCTTCTGTGTTCGGCACAGAGCAGAGCACATGGTGATCAGCAACTGCCTAATAACAAATGGAACATTTAACTATACTCTTGGTTCTTTTTTTTTTTTTTTTTTCGGAGCTGGGGTTAACTATACTCTTAAATTATTATTCTGTGGTCAGCTACCTGTTTCCGCTTTTATTTCCCTTTTAATTTGGCACTAAGTCTTTGCTACCTCTGTCTTTCAGCTACCATTTTCACCCTACTTCTTCAGTGGATTTCGAGACTTGTGTACAATTTCCAGACTGGCATGGTTACATTTGGGTCACATATTGCCCACACAACCCAATGTCACTTAATATGACTGGCCTTTTTCATATGTCAGCTTCTTGTCCAGTGCTGTAGAGAAAACAGATATTTACTGTGTATGGATAGAATGGCGCCTAGAACCCACTGCATTCCATTTTTCAGTAACACCTACCTCCTAAAGGGATAATGGCTTGCTAAGTACATGAAAAGGATGAGGAGGACAATATGAAAATGAGGCATTACCTTAATAATTGACACAGCAAATAAGAGATTGAGTTGGTGATTCAGCTTAACTTTCATATCCAGAAATACGTTGAACTTTTGAGAGCCCAATGACTAGCCTGGGTACAGCTTTGTGAAGTTTCAGGACAGGAAGTGTGGTTCAGAGATTTGTGTGTCTGTATTAGCATTTCAAAATGGATCGAGTATCTTTACTGGCTTTTCTCTCTTTTCTAACAGCAGAGTGGACAACTGAGAGTTGAAAGTGGATGTAAACGTTATCTATAAACTAAAAAGACACAGATAATGCTACTAGATCCCAAGGCTGACTTTGCTGAGCTTGCAAACAAAGAACAAAATTAAGTATCGATAAGATATACATACAATACAAGAGTGGAGAGTTTCCAAACAGAACATGTGATCAACCTTTCTGAGGAGAAAAGGTGACTTCTGGATATGCATATTATTCTTAGGTATCTAAAGTAGCTGCTTAATACACTCTTGTAGGATTATTAGGGAAAATTCTGAACTATAGAGGTGAATACTTTAATAAAACAAACTCACAGTCATTCTTTCTCAGAAACAAAACCCACAATTCTAAAATCACAAATCAGACATGTGTTTTCAGATATTAAATATTTGACTTATAAATGGGAGAAAAAGGTACTTTTAAGTAGGCACAGAGGAGTTTCCCATGATGCCAGTCAAATGTTGACTGTATAAATTGCACTACTAGACAAACACTGCTACAAGAAATCATTTGAATAAGCACACGGCTATCAAAGCATCTCACGCATTCCTCATAAGTCACTCTCACACTAGTTTATATACACTGAGTAAGTCATTAAATATTGCACTTATTGGCCCATGAACCCTCAATTCTGAGGTGTTGAAAAATAGAAAACAAATCTATTTTTAGAACATATTTCATGCAACATTTACGACATTTCGGTTCTACGAACACCATTAAGTAGTTGTACATTGGGACAGTCCACTGGCATCACGTCACATCTGACATTAACAATATATTAACAGGAATTACAGGACGGTTCCCATTCATCATGCTTTCTAGGGGGGATGAAAATGACATGGAAGTCATCATATTGACATAGTAGACAACCCCTAGACTTCACTTTGACAAGGAGTATGGATTCACTAGTAAGACACGGGTCATGCTCACATCCCTGACAGGCCAGGGAGGCATGCAGCTCATGTGTCTATGAGCTCAGCACTCATGAACCTAAGCAATTCTGAACCACACATGACAGGAACATGCTGATATTTCCACTACACACGAAAGGCCACAGCAACTCTCAGTTGTCCACAATGAAGCAAAAACGAACACGGGCGAATGAAATAGACAGGTAGTCCCCAGCCTCATTTCAGCAAGAAGTGACTGATGGAAAGCCCAGGTCTCACAGTTGCTGAGGGGAACTGAAAGGTGAGGTGATGTCATTTTGTGGGGATAGTACTTTTAGAATGTCCTTAATGATTTTTAAAATTCTGGCAGTATGAAAGGGCCACCGAAAGATAAAGCCTAATTCGTCCTTAGCTACAGGATACTTAATACTCCTGCTCCAGATGCGGTTGTGAGATGACTCATTTCTGTTACCTTCAATGTTTGCAGGATGCACTTTCTCTCCACATGAAGAGTCTATTGCATTGAAATTTTAAGTAAGATGTGATTACAAATGGCGCATAGCAAAATGGCCCCTTTTCTTTGCACAGAGAAAGTACCAACAATGGGGATTTTTCTCTTTACCGAAAAGGGTGTTTTAGCAAGTGTGTGTTGGGGTAGGGACAGGCACATGAGTGTGTCTCAACTGTAAATATGTCAGTAAACTGTAGTGTCCTAATTAAATTCCAGGGTGTAATACAGGCTTATGTCTGATTTGATTTCTAGAAAAAAAAATCACATAAAATATAAAGGACTTCAAAGCTTATTTGAATATTCAGTGGTTTAGCATTCCAAAGGAGAGTCTCCATTCCCCTGCAGACAGCTCAAGTACAGGTAACATCCACTGACTGGCAGAACTGTGGACGCTGCACCATTCAGAGTGAGCAAAAAGGCCTTCTGGGTAGCCTCACATAGCACACTGAGAGTGCACACATAGGAGGTTACTAGATTCTGTCAAGAAGACTAAAATCTAGACAAAGACAGTTTCCCAGACAGATGGGCTAGCCTGCAAGCAAAATGACTGAACATTCCCAAATTACAAAGAAGACTAGCAGAAAACATTAACTTTGCAGTCTAGAATAGTTTCGGTCAGGTCACACTTTTAAGATCACTCATGTCCCTGTTTTTCACATGTAGCATCGATCTTGGCTTGGTGAAGCTCGATAGAGTTTGGATACAGTTTTAATACACTCCAAGTGCCACACAATAACAGCAACAGCCACAAAACAAAATAAAGCACTAAAGAGCATACTTAGCCATGTACTAAAGTTCACAGTGGATAAAGCACTGTGAACGTCAACACTCTGACGTTAACGTCGCTTGGTGGAAGTTAATAGGGGAATGCATTTTACTATAAGATTATTGTTGTCACAGATGTAATTAAAATTAGAGGCTTAAATTGGCTCCTGAATGAAAGGATAAATGTGCTGAGTAAATGAATTTGGATAGGGGTGAAGTAAGTAAAATAAATCCAGTTTTAATTGAGCACATTGGTGTCTTCAGTCGCAATTTTGTAGAATTTATATTCCACATTTATGACCACTGAAGCACCATTATATGTCCTTCTCCAGCACAGTCTTCTGCCCTTATTTACCTGGCAGCAAGCAATACCCGATGGCCCCAGGGAGGAACTTCATAAATCTCCTTGTAGTCACTGAAGCTCCTGATGGCAGTAGGTGCTGTTGGGTGGGGTTAACAACAGGGAGCTAAGCCATTGCTTTAAAGCAATTCTTCCTTCGAGCCCATAGATGTGATGCTTATGGTTAACTTGCCATCTTGGAACCCAAGGACACCTTGGGAACCTCCCATATCCATTCATACTGCAAGATGGTTATGCAGACAAAACCCCTTCCACTTGCATTAAGAAAGGAAAGAGGTGAAGCAACACCAGAGTTCTTGGGAATGCTCTCTGAAGCAGTTAGGGTTCAGTTCTTAAAGCAATGGATGGACAGGGGTACCCAGATGACCACAGTGCAAGGCAAGGGCACACTTAAAATACTAAATTGCATCAGAGACAAGACCTGGAAAGACAAATAAGTAGTTTTTGAACATCTTTTTAGATACGAATTTAGCCAGGTCGGCAGGACATATTCATACTTATGTTGATGACAGGATGGGTAGTATGTATTTGTACATATGTCATGTAATGAGCAAAGGTTGACAAATCTCAGCATTACAGTGTTAGAATTTATAAACTATATACATCAACACTTATAGATGTTCTATTATCTGGTTCCTATTTGCCAAATTTGATTTTACAACCAAGGCATCTTGATGATATTAGGAACAGCAACTCTTCTCTCTTTTGGGAGCGATGTATCTCTCTGGAAATGTTCACTGAATTATTTGGAATGAAATATATAGCAGGTTGGGAATTTTATAACTTTCAATTGAGACATTGGGGTTTTATAACATTTTATAACTTTCAATTGTTTCCATGGGGTTTGGAGAATAGGAAGTATGGAATGTTTTTTGGGCAAGGACATTAGGGCTACTCTCTGTCCACTGACTAGCACATCATGGTCTTAACTTTGGAGTTCTCAATAGAGCATATACATGTGGGTACTTGGCTTCGGTCAATCAAATGCAACCAGTTCTTCGGGGGAATTTTCAAATGAGCAAAGATGATTGTTTCCCTTTCTCTCTTACCTGCTCTCATTTTATAACATACGCATATCAACATCTTTTTGAAGAAGTCATTCAAAGTATCCGAGTGAGGCCTTTCACACTCATTGCAAGCATGCAAGGAATGAGGCCCAGGCTTCCTGACTCCATTGTCTTGTTTTAGAATGTTCTGCAGCAGAATTGACAGCTATAGTATTTAATATGGCCACATCATGGCCCAGGTCATAGAAATAGGATGACATCACATGAATACTATTGCAAAGAAATCCTACTTTATGTTCCTTGCTTCTCTCTTTCCTTTCCTGTTAATTTCTATGATTCTTGAATTTAGGTGTCATTAAACTTTAAAAAGTCATCAGTGTCTTCTAATCTTTGGTGAACCAATACTTGCTCCTCTGGGTGTCAGAGTGGAAACTTACCACTAATTTATAAGTTTGAAACTAAGCACGCGAGAAGAAAACACGCACATACTATCCTGTCAATAGCCCTGCCCAACAAGCTTGTGCTAAATACTTTCAGGTGATATTTCTCTAGTTTTGAAGGGAAGGGTGAATCTTTTACACAACCACCAAAATGGAAAAAGTCTACCAACAAAACTTTACTGTCCTTCAAACTGGTGCCTTCATAAGATCCTTGTCACAAAGACTTCTGGGAGACTTCTCTTGGCATTGGGACAGATGTTAAGAGTTGTTCTGTATTAATTCCTCCTCCTCCTCCTCCTCCTCCTCCTCCTCCTCCTCCTCCTCCTCCTCCTCCTCCTCCTCTTCCTCCTCCTCCTCTTTTCCTAGAGCAGGTTTCTCTGTGTAGCCTTCACTATCCTAGAACTCACTGTGTAGAACATTCTGGTCAGAAACTCAGAGATCTGCCTACCTCTGCCTCCAGAATGCTGGGACTAAAAGTAGGCATCACCTCCACCAGGATTTTGCATATTATTTCTATATGGTCTTCAGGAAACCTAGAAGAAAAGACTGGATATTCAAGGCTCTCACCCTTCTCTTGGACTGCCAGGATTCTTCAGTCTTCAGGGCGGCTCGGTGCCATGATCTTCTGTTTCACTTGAGCATATTTAGAGACGTATGTTAGGAGGGCATATTTTAGAATTATAAATCCTCTGAAAAATATGGTTATAAAGATGGTCTTTTCCTCAATGCAGGGCTAATGGAAAAGTTACCTAGTTGCCTCCTAAACAGGTAGGAAAGCTTAGCTGAAGTTGGAGCAGAGAGCAGTGGTTGAGATGTTGGCCTATGGGAAGAGAAGCACGAACAAAGCTTCAAGCCAATTTCTAGTCCAGAATTGGTGCTGGTTCCAGAGAGCCAGGGTCATGTTCTGTGGTGTGGGATAAGTGGTTAAGGGATGGAGGCTGCTCAGGTCATGGAATTCCACAGCAACTCACAGCACTTTTGGTCGCAGTGCTTCTTGTGCAGCTGACACTAAGTAGGTACCTGACTAAGTCGCTCTTACACATGCAGAGATGTGCAGAATCACTGGCAAGGATCACTGCAGTAGGGTATGCAAACCTTGATTAGTGTTTATGTGGTTCAGTTTGCAAGGGCCTGAATTCCCTTTTCTTTATCCCATGATAGAGTTTTATGATTTGTAGCTTGGGATGCTTTGACTGATTATCCTTCTGCCTCAGCTTCCTAACTGACCCTGCACCCAACCTCTCAATGTTTTAAACGTTAACACACCCTTCAGATATTATTAGTGAAAATGCGATATATATATATGTATATATATATATCGCTTTTTCTAATAGTAGACTGCCTGGACCTGTGATGGGGTCCCCAATCAAGAGCAAAAGTCCCACTTACTTTTTAGACAAAGGAAAAACTAAACTAGGCTTCCTGAATCTCCCATTGCTCACAACACACACACACACACACACACACACACACACACACACACACGCACGCACACGCACACACAAAGGGTCCCTAGGTTATCATCCATATAAGTGAGAAGTGTGATTTGAATCCATGGCACCAAAGTTATTCTCAGTAAAATTCTAGTCTGGGGTTTCTTCAATAGCTTAACTGAGAAAAACATTGCAAAATGTTATGAAGGACACATGAATGATAAACCGCATGCAAGTAGCAGGTGTTTATAGATGAATAATCCTTACAAATATAAGAGCAAATTCGCCACATATTACCACAGGAAATTGCTCACGGTTTGAATGCATATATGGGCCACTGACATCAAAGACTTCCTTCAAATAATTATTAGGCAGTATGATTGAAGGCTAATAGACCATTTATAAATGCTGTTTCTTGGCTGCTCTGGAGCCCCTTGGAGCTCCTGTGCGGGGGGACATTAGCAGCCACAGTTGGGCTGTGGTGGAGGAGGGGTTTCCTTGAGCCTCGTGCTCTGCTTGGCGGCTGTGATGGCTGGGTCAGTCTCCAAGCTCTCTGACATTTTGTCACAGATGATATCTACGAGGCGCTCAAAGGTTTGCTTCACGTTGATGTTATCCTTGGCGCTGGTTTCAAAAAACTCAAACCCTGGAGGAAACATACAGAAACAGGCCTGTTATTTCATGCTTCCGAAGAAGCCCAATGGACTCAGTTGTAGTTCTGAGTGTTGATGAGAAGAAGGCAGCAGCGGGAGATGGCTGTAATTTAGACTGGGATGACAGCTGGACAAGAAGTGTCACCCACTGACCAGAGGGAAGAGTTATAAAGAGGGATTGAGATTGATGAAGTTCATTTTGTCTCTATGGATTCATTCGTGCTGTCTGCAAGGGCAGAGAGGTTTTCCAAAAGGAATCGGAGTTAACAATGGAATCATTAGGAACCCTCACCAGCCAGTCCTCCTGTACGGACTGCTTGTTCCTGCCTCTGGTGTGATAAGTCTTTGTTGACTTGGCTGGATTAAAAGCAAAGCACTGAGTGTGATTTTTCAGATACAACTAGATCGTGTGGACTTTGACTTAATCAATGAATCAACCCCTTGATGACATTATTGGTAGGTAGTGAGCAGTTGAGGTGGGGTTTAGTTGGTGTGAATCCTTTACTGGAACTGTATCCTTGGGTGCTAAGTTATCCCTTGCTATGTTTCCTGGATGTGAATTGTTGTGTTCAGCTACAACGCTGACTCTTCTGAGAAAAGTGAGATACAACTCCCTTAGGATTTTCTTTCTGGCTGCCATGTCGTCTTTTAAAGTTTTCTCTAAAACTGACATTGACCTCCATTCTTCAGTCATTTCTGTATTTTGTCAAAGTCATTAATTTTTTTAATGAGAGAATTAGAAAAGACCCTGCGCATATTCTACTGAGAGAGGGACTATGAAGTTTCTATACAATCCTGTTGTAACTTTTTTACAGTTTGTTCAATGGCTGCCCAGTCATGGGAGTAAGCAGGATCTAACAGGACACAAGGTGGCGCTAAAGAATCACAGGAATTACCATAGACCTCTGTCAACCTCTGGATATTTGAACTGAGTGTTAATCCAATAATCCTACAGTCTTTGTAATACTGTTTCAACTATCTGGTGGGGGCAGTACCTTCTCACCAGTACTGTTTATGGCAGTAAAGTTTGTGAATGAGAAAGGAAACAATACATTTTAATTTCTACAAGAAGGTAGGAAATATGGGGGATGAGGGGGTGGGCAAACCCTATTTTCCGGATGTGGCTGTCTGGAAGCAGTCTCAGAATGCAGCTCTGCACACAATGTTATCATTCCATTGTTCGAATTCACATTCTACTGGCTGTGCTTGCCAGTCAGTTGCTATGGCAACTGCCCCAATTGGCCAGACAGAGATTGGTCTGGTCCACTGGGGGGAATGTTGATTTAGAATGTGTTGAGCAGAACATAGAGAGCCTTTTCTAATCCATTCTCAATTTTACACCCTATAAATCCTTCTGGTTACATCTGGCCCTATCTCAGAGGAGACATAAAGATTCAAAATGATTAAATCCAGTGAATGCCTGGCTCCTGGGACCAAAATGAAAAAAAAAAAAAAACAAAAAACAAAAACAGCCCACTACTTTAAATCTATGCCTAAATCCCTTTAATAACTAAGAAAAATACTTGTTTTCTTGAAGAGAATTGGAAGGGAAAATAAATTATTTTCATAAGTTTAAAATTTCTAATTTTTCGGCACCACTATTTGATCAGATGATTAAACCCCAGTTACATTTTGACTGCTGCTCTGTTAGAATCTGAGTACCAGCCAGACCCAGGAGGCTAATCATCATCAGAGTCTAGGAAACAGTATTTCAGTCCACCTTTGGCTTCTGTTTCCTTCTTATTGTTTTATGTCTGCACAGTGATCATGATGTTCTCTTAGAGTAGAAATTTCTTTATCTATCGGCAAGGTCAGGTGGTGTGGACAGTGCTGGTTTTTCTGATGTCAATGAAGTCCCTATGGCTGGATCATTCAGTTTCTTGATGGACCCCCACTGGGGCAGGACAGGCACCCTCTGATCGATGTCAATGCTTAATTATCAGAGCTCTTTGCTTGCTTTTTTTTTTTTTCTAGGTGCTGGTGTTACTGGGGGTGGGCATCATTTGAGAAGATTCCAAAAACACACTGGAGATGTGAGACCTTTGGAGGAAACGAATCATGAAATTTGGGTCAAAGCTGGGACAAGTTTCAGTTCTACCACCATTTCAGCCAGCGCTTCTTTTACATGTGATAGGTGGGGAAAAGGCAGAACTTGAAACACCGAGCCATTGCTGAAAGATATGGGCTCCCATCCCCCTTTATCAAATGCACCTCCTTTATCTGGGTGTTAGGTCACCTTAGAATGCTGCTGTGTATGCTGGGAACAGTAACATGATCTCTGATCACAAAATCTAAAATGTTCTGAATTTCCATTCCTTACTGTGGGATCCTGGGAATATGTGATCACTCAGAAGATGGTGTCTAGGAGGCCTGCACATCATGATAACACTCTTTCCCCAGCATGAGGAGTCTGTGATATGGTGAGAGTGTGGAAACTTATTGCCTCAAGTACCCTGGCAGCCCACTGTTAACATGCTAGATTTTTAAAACATGTCCATTGGTTCCGTATGTTTGTTTATTTATTGTTTTTATATTGTACGTGGTCATGTATGTATGTAAGTGTGCATGTATGGAGCACATGTGTGCAGGACAGACAATGGTAAGCAAGAATCTGTTCTTTCCTATTAAGTGGGTCTGGGGATTGAACTCAGGACCTGAGGCTTGGCAGCAAGTTCCTTTCTGTACTGAGCTATCTTCCTGGTGTAACATTCTAGATCTGTCACCAGGAGCAAATGATGGCTTCTGTACCCACTTTCATAATTTATGATATTTGCTTTGCCTGTCTTACAGCATTATCCTGACTTTCAAATGGGGAAACATGGGCAAAGCTGGAAGGTGTCAGGACAGCAGCATTAGGGGGCCACACACTGGCGTTTGTGTAGTCTAGGGCTTACCACATCACCTGCAATATTGAGAGCCCTTTGAACATTTTTAACTCACTTCATCCATGAGCAGGCACCCATTTATTTGTCTAGTCTACAGATAAGGAAGTGAAGGTGCGAAATGGATGAGTACTTTGTTTAAACCTTCCCATGGTTGGCTGGGAAATGGCAGAGGGAGAGTATCCATTAGCCACCTACAGACTTCCCTGCCTTTCCATGTACCCTGAAGAAGGGAACTATGATGGAGTTAAATGATCAGTTCTAGGGTAATGAGTAATTATTAATTCACACACACTTTCATTAATTTAAATAATTCGAAGGTGATTGCATGCACTTAAGAATGTCATCAAACCAAACAGTACAGCTGTTTAACAGTTTAAAATACACAACAGGATTACAAAAGCCACATCTCCAGATGAACAAGAGAAGTGCAGCTACAAAATGTTCTGCAAATTAAACTGTTTTCCAGTGACCAACAGCCTAAATCTATCTGTCATAAAGCACAGAGTTCAAACAGTGGGAGCACAAGGTCAAAGTCACAGCACAGTACTGTGTCATTGAGTTGCTTAGATCCATGGGAATGGGAGCCTATCATGCACCCCAGACTTCTGTGTCCATTTGAATCACAAAGGTGAAACCTCTCTGTGAGAAGCCACTTATGTCCCATACCTGTGTCCAAGCATGTTTAAAATCACAGCCTAACCCACAAATGTGAATGTTGGAGCCTTTATTCTTCTGGTAACTCCTTGGACTTTCTGGTTTTTACATCTCAGTATCCTGGCCTTTTCACCTTAGCTACCTGGACCTGATGACTTGTTCTCAGAAAACCTTACCCTCCCATCCATATGCGCCATTATCATCAGAAGCCAGGTGTCAGTCAAAGAAGCCTCTTGGGTTCGGTCCCCAGCTCCAAAAAAAAAAAAAAAAGAACCCCCCCAAAAAAAAGCCTCACAGTCTTACAAAACTGGGATCAAAGGAGTAGCCCAAGGTCACGTAGCAAGCTGACTGTGGAGTCTGACACACCCCCTGACAGGTTACCACTTGAGCTTCTTGCCCTGAACACCTGCCCCTTATGCTGCCCGAACTGTAATTAGGGACTTTAAGACACATGTGTCTTTATCAGGTGAGCAGTGGGCATGCTCCGTAAAACATGGATGGGCTGGTAGATCTTTCTCATTCCTCCCTACTGCTCTCTCTGGCAGAGGCAGCCCTGCTCCAGACCCGGAAGAGCACGTGCCCCAGCCAGCACATTCCTGCCTCGGGGTTCTCCAGACCTGACTTAGAAAGAATAATTCCTGCCCTTTCTAAAGCCCATGACAGGCAAAGCCAGACACGATTTAAGCTCAACTACTTGCTGGGGCCCCTCTACAGCTGGAAGAGCAGCTGACTCCCTGGAAGGACTCTGCTGGTGAGCAGGGACATCGCAAACCCTGGGTCTTGTGGGGGATGACACAGGTCTGGCACGGTTCTTTACCCTGTTCCTTAAACGTCCTTGGAACACAGCACAGAGAACCCTGGAACCTTTCCAGACTCCTACACACAGGGAAGCAAGCAGGGCCACGAGGCCATAAAGCACGCTGCTCTGTCATGAGCGGCACTGAAATGTCACAGCCCCCCACTGTGATTATCCTGGGTTAGCAATAACAATCGCAGCTCCAATATTGAGTACTGAACAATCTCTTTCTCAGCCCCTTTATCAGTGAACTTATTCAATTTCATAATGATATTAAATCTCCTCCTTCATGTTAATGCTTATACCCTATGGTAAAGCTCTTTAGTAGTTTTTTTTTTAAATCTTTGTATTCACCCCAGGAAAGAAGTCCTGAACACTGTTTGGGCTCTCTGACCTTTTAAATTTGAAGGAAAAATCATGTGTGCCCGCATCCACCATAACTCCCCAAACTGTACTTTAGTGCATCATTCCTAGCTGTCAATATTTTACATTCTTGCTGTCTTCTCCATTTCAAGTGGCCTCTTTCTTCATTTGAATTGTGACTACAGAGTTTCCTCTTTAATTTTCCAGTGGAATCAGATGAACCAAAGTTGTCGGGGAAAGGTCATCTTGATGCCAGGTAGGTGACAGTTGGGCCAGAAATAAGGACTTCAAAGCAGCAGGACCAACTGTCAGAGCTGGTCCCATGTTGGGGATCCAGCCAAGAGATGGATTTTAGGAGTGGGAGGGGAAGAGGATTTGACCCACTTCCCTGAAGAACGGCCAAAGAAAACAGCCAGAAGCTGGAACAGGAGCTCAGACCAGCCCAAGGCCAAAGTTGATCTTAATAGACAAGAGAATGAACTGGTCCTTCAGGCTCTAAGCTTCTTGTGTCAGCCAGATGGCAGGATTCAGAACCTGGGCAAGGGTCCCCTTATAGCGCTGATGAACGCTTGTCCCCACACCGAAATCATCCCTGCCTCACAGAGACCTACAGACTCTCCTTTAGTCTCCTGATAAGGAAGAGGGAGCCCGAGTTTGCTGGAGTTGAGGCTGCACAGGCTTCAGGAAGTCGTCACTCTCCACTGAGTGAAATTCAGGGTGCACAGCTGGGCACCCATTCCCCAGCTCTTACACTTCCCCTCGTTCTCTACACATCCAACCTCCATCTACCACGCTCGCCCCATCCACATCTGCTAAGTGACTCCAAGGGTACGCTCGCTGCGGCTCTTCCCGTGCGTCTCCCTAAAGAACCCCACCCTGTATCCTCTCTCCCCAGTCAAAATAGCGTTTGCTGGCTGTTAAATCTGCTCCCAAGACGGTTGAACTTTCAATCAGAATTTACCCTGTACTGTCAAAGGCCACGCAGGAGGAACAACAAACAGCTTTAGAATTCATGGGATGTGGCCCACGGGTTAGCACAAGCAAGATGGGTGTGCGTCAGAGAGGCAGAGAACCCGAGGGGTACTTGTTCTGAGGACTTGGCGCTGCTGTGGAGTTCTGCTCTGCTTGTGGCCCTCACACCCATCTTAATCTGGGACTTGTATGAAAACTCTAAGGGGGCTTCCAGCCCCTCACTGGGCAGTGGCATTGGCACTCACAATAATAGTGCTTGATCTCTTTTAGGCATTGCTGCTGGAGCAGATAAATAATTCAATCACCACTCTAGGGAGGACCTTAGAAATTTAGATTGTCAGCAATGACCAGCACACTTAGACAACATTTGGAAAAATGAATTGTTAGTGAAGCTATCTAGGTTAAGACATTTTTGTTAGTGGCTTTGGCACAGAAAATCTCAGGGAACAATTTGAAGTTCAGAAAAACACACTTATTAATTGAGCTAGGGACCTTTTGAGGTCAAGGAACAAGAGCAGTGGCAGCCTAACCAGCACCGGCTGATGTGACTTTTACTGAGGCTGGACTGGTGACTTATGAGGTAATTAATTTCTTGTATCCATCCTCACCCTCAGCTTCCTGATACGATCTAATAAAAATTGCTGATGAGTAGGAATGAAGTCTGAGAATTTAAAGTAGAAACAGCTGATTGTTTTTTATATGGAAGTGTAGAGTTGTGACTTTTTAAAATTTTGTAAGATTACTTTTTAAGATAAATAAGAAAATAATTAATCATTTCTTTGTGACTGGAAATTGTTGACTGCCAGTAAGAGAAAATGGCTGAGAAAATTTCCTTGCCTACTCACACTTTATAATAAGTTTCTGAGTTATGAGTGGATGTGGGTTCTTGGGAATCATTTTGTTAAGACCTAGGTAACTGTTACCTCTCTATCCTGGCATTCTGTGTGCAAATGTCATAAGGAAACTTTTTCATGTGTTGTTACTGCTGTTACTAGGATGTTCTGTGCTTTGGTGTTCTTGAAAACTATTTGGAATAGAAGTCAATTAAAATGACTTTGTCTATTTAGCCACAACAAGCTTGGACCTGAACCCTCCACCAGGTAACACTTCCTGCACCTCTGTATAAGCTTGTGTGGTTTTTGCCTTTATAAACTGCCCCTGGGTTGGACCCCAATAGAAGAGAGACACCTGCATCAATATAAGAAACTATTTGGGATAAGACTTCCAGGTTGAGTAGGGATGGAGTAAGTTTAAGCTCCCAAGGTCTCTCTGGAACTTATATCCTGATTGGCAGGAAGAGACCTGTACTTGGGTAACTGGCATTTTGATTGGGAAGTTAAGACATGAATGTTAGGCTAGATAAGTCTCCTGCCACAGCTGAATACCCCAGTCTATTGGAGCAGGATAAGTGTACAACAAAGACATGTTCCAAGGAAATCCTTTATCCCTAAACCCTGGTTGGTTCAATAACTTTGCAAGGTGTTTGTAGATTTTCGGCCTGTAGGATCTGAACTCAAGAGCACAGCCAGCTCCCAAGTCTAGTCTACAGCCCTGATGAATCAGCCTTGGTGCTAATGATCAATAACTCCCTGTCTGTCTGAGATGGGTGTTCCTGTGGTTTGTGAGGCAATTCATGAACCCGTACAAATTTGTTTCTTTACTAAGAAATGTTTTTTCATAATCATTCATGAAAAGAAAATAGAATGTAATCACATTTTAATTCTATACCGCCTGAAAGATTTTGCAGGGATATATACATTGTGGGAGACAAAATAAAGTTGTTGGAGCGTACTCATCGGCATTTGCTCCATCCACACAATATGTAAGTCTGTATATACATGTATGCATGTAAAGTGTTTGGCACCAGCTCATTGGATTTTGCTCCATCCACCAGAAACATGTGTCTGTGTATGTATGTGAAGTGGTTGGAGCTTTGCTCCACCCACCCAATATGTGAGTGTATGTATGTGTATGTGTGAGTATGTGTGCGTATGTATGTATGTATGTATGTATGTGTGTATGTATGTTTGTATGTATGTATGTATATGTATGCAGCTATGTTTGTATATATATATGTTTATGTATGTATGTTTGTATGTATATATGTATATGTATGTATGTTTGTGTGTATGCATGTTTGTTTGTATGTACGTATGTATGCATATGCATGTATGTATGCTTGTTTATATGTATGTTTGTATGTATGTATGTGTATGTGTGTATGTATATATGTATGTATTTATGTATGTGTGTATGTATGTTTGTATGTATGAGTATGTGTGAGTATGTGTGTATGTGTGTGTATGTATGTATCTATGTATGTGTGTATGTATGTTTGTATGTATATATGTATGTTTATGTATGTTTGTATGTTTATTTGTATGTATGTATGTTTGTATGTATGTTTGTATGTATGTATGTGTGGAACATATTGTCAGTGTTGGTCTTCAACACTGTATATATTTAAGCTTGGGGAATATCATTAAAACTTGAAGTTTTCAACCCAATGAACCTGTTTCTGACATACTTGACGGAGCCTCTCTCTAGAGGCTGACCACTGTCTCTGCCCTTCCTGTTGTCCCTGATATGAGACCAATGTTTCAATTTCCGTTGTCCTTGCACTTAGTGGATTTCTCAGCATCCACATCTGTACCCTTGGTGGGAAGGTGGAAACCACACAGAGAGGGCTTTTTTGTTAAGAGAGCATCCTCTACTTTTGTAAAAATCTTTTTTCCCCTATGTATCTAATGAACAAACAAATCATGTTTAAATTTCACACCTGGCTGCTTCACATTTTAATTTATTTATATCACCTGCTCATCCCCTGTGGCTATTTTAGTTTGAAGACTTCCAGAAAAAGCCAAGTTCCCTTCAGTAATATTTCTAAGGTTTTGCATGGTGAACTACCCACCCAGAACATTTCCAGTTCCCTAGTAATTATTTTCCAGTATATATTTGGGATTTAGTTACTATTTTATATCAGCTGTAAAATTGATACAATGTAAAATTCAGCATTCTAGTTATTTTGAAGCATGTCATACAATTGACAGCTTTTAGGATAGAATGTTGTATGAACATTAGAATCCAATTCTGGAACATCTTCCTGATGCCCAGGACAGTCTGTATCCAAAGAGCCAGTCACTCCCCATTCCTGCCAGTCCCCTCTGCTAGGTACGTTTTGCTCTCCAGTTCAATTGTGCCTCCCACATGGGGTCTCCCCATCTGTGGAAATATCTAACACAGCATCTAGGAGAAGCAGGTGCCCAGCAGATGTTGGTTAATTACAGGATTGATTGCTATTAATTCGTTGGGAGAAGCTGGTAGAGATCGAAATGGAAGTGGGGGGGGGATCACTTATTCCTTTGTTCTTTGTTATGAAGTGGCTGAACTTTCAAGTGATTTGTCAGCTGCTTTATTTCTAGATGGAGTTTACCAGGCATGGAATTCTATATCATATCATTTCAGATTTGCCCTGTGGGAAATTTGTTATATCAAAAAAAAAAAATCAAAGCAGTCCTATTACCTTCGAGGAAAGGCATTTCTGAACAATAGGGAGAAGTATAGAATTGTTCAACTCTCACTAATAACTTTTGCCTTGCTTCAAAATTTAAAACCTCTTAAAGGTAGGAATGTCAATATTCTCTGAGCTTCAGAGAGATGAGTGTCACTCACGATGCAAGAGCCACTGTATGCGCTTAAGTGCCAAGTGTTCCAAGTGGAGTTTGTCCCTTTAAATCCATGAAACGTTTTCTTTGTAACTTCTCAGCATTGCATTAGGCTTTTAGGGATAAAGGAGACGATTTCCACCATTGCCTGGTCAATGTGTCAACTGTCAACACGAACACTCATAATTGTTCTTTGTACAGGATTTTCAATTCACAATCGCATCTATGTGCGTTATCAATTAGCAGGTTACCTTTGCCGTGAGAGATGCTTATGCAACACAGCAGCTATTGAAATACATTTTCGAGTACCAGTGCCCAAACAGATGGGTGGTCTTTGTGGAGTGCCTCGTAAAGACCGCTATGCTATGCCATTTACATTGGTTTCCCTTGCATTGGATCCAGGCTGTATTGTGAGGTGGCACCTTTAAAACATTCATTTTTACAGCAGAGAAATGTAGATATGCTGCACGTAGCCATGGCAACGGTTAGAGTCTGGCCCCACATGCACTTTCCTCCAGGCCATCCCTAATGTCTACTTTGTGTCTTCTAGGTTTAGGCCCAAACATGACCGAATAATCTCTGTTGGCTTCATAAAACACAGCTGTGGCGACTATCACCTTTAATGCTCGATAATTCTTATTTGTATATATTTAATTTACGAAGGGATGGCTTTCATAAAGACATTTTTGGTGTAACTGTATCTGGTATTCTAAGCGAATTTGCCGTAATTGTAATTCCTAAAAGTCAAGAAATTCCTCAGAAAGTCTGAATCTAGCCCCATTCACAGGCAGTTCAGCCTGTTCAGAGCAGATACAAAAAGCTACACAAAGTGAAACTTAAATGAACTGATTCTTTTATGGTGATAAATTCTGAAAATTGCAATCAATTCGTATGTTCTTTCGATGGTTTGTATTTAGGACTTTTTTTTTTCCCTGAGAAGCAATTGATTCTGTCTTTGGATTTTTAGGGCAGAGGAGGTGGTGAAGGCATTTGCGGTCTTTAGAATTCTTCCTTTAAACAGCTGCTTCCTTGTCAGAGAAAGCCGATTCTGGCCATTGGGAACTGACAGTTAAGGGCCAAAGACAAAGCCAGGATAGGGTGTGCTATCCAGCTAGGGTAGGTTTTCACAGATGAAATACCATGGTTTCTGTGTTCATGGGATGAAGCCTATGCCAGAATCAAACAGAGCTTAGTGCTAGGACTTGGGTTTGAGAGACTAGAGAAAGTCCCCTGTTGAGAACAAAGTTGCTAAATGCCACAAAGTACACAGAGTTAAGCATTCTGCACAGAGCAACTCTCCCCACACACCATTAACAAATGACTTCTGGTGAGACTGGGACCCTTTCCCAGATCCATAAAGGAATAAGGGTGCCCAACACGGAGGGCAAGATCTCTTTTCTACCTGTGACCTAATAAAGCACGAGTTTTCAAGGTGACAGTATCAGAGGATAATGGAGCTGAGCTGATGAGGAGGAAGGACAAGGAATAAGCACGGTCCCAGTCTCCTGCCCTGTAGAAGAGCAGAGACAGGGTCTGGATGTAACTACATGGACGGACACACAGCTTTGTCTGTGCACTTGAGAGGGTGAGTGAGCCTGTCTCCTTCAACAGCATTCCCTTAACGTCATGAGCCTGTTGCTAGAAGCAACCACTAGAATAAGAAATACCCGAGAAGCTGTCATTGGAATGGTTTGGCTGAAAAATTGTTTACTTTAAACATTTTAAAAGATGGTGCTATTTTTAAATGTCAGAACAGTACTCAGTAAATTACACGAGAGATCCAAGATTAATATAGAATAGGATTAATGTTGAATGCAGGCCGATTTGAGTGTACTGCGAAGGAAGAGGTTTGTAGGCTAAGTTTATTGAATGCATTTGTAGCCTCTGATGTTTTCAAAGCACCGGTATGTTTATTGGGTCATAATGCCACAGTTAAGTCAAATATGTTTGTATTTACAAATGTCAGGCATTTACATTTCTTGGGGGCAAATAATAATAAACATTTTTAATTAGAAATCAGTCCCCCGTGAGTTTAGTTGGTGGGATTTATTATCCATTGCTCTCAGTTATGATAATTTTACCTTGAGGAAAGGAAAATTATACCAATAAGTGCACAAAACTAATAAACAGATCTGGACCTCTGCATCCTGGATCTGAGCCCTTTCAAGTTTCAAAACCCAAACACTGAACACACCAAGCTCATTTAGATGAGTCGTTTATTTGCTTGTTTCTTCTTTTTTTTTTTCAGTGCTAGTGATTAAAATGAGGCAGTTTATATTTCTTATATTCAACTTTGAAATTTTAGTAACATTGTTCTTAACATTTTTGTGTTGTTAGAAAAAGAAACATGAGATCAGTAGTTTATATAGACCTTTCCTACCGGGAGCTGGATTCATTCATTGATTCTTACTTTAAATGCCGCACGAGTTAGATATGCATGTAGGACTGAGAAAGGCACTGCAGTCATTACCCTGAGATATGGTTCCTAGGGGGTTCTGAGTGAGATTCAAGTACGAAAAGAAGAGAACGGGGGATTTTGTGACATGGGCTAAGCTGGGTGAGACTGGAATCTCTTTAGCACACATACAGTTTTGCACTCTGTGGCTCTTGAAAGGAATGGGAGCTTCCTAGGGTCAAATGTTAGTAGAGATCTGAAGTAGAAAGATTTTTTTTCCCAAGAAAAGGCTTCACAGGTTCATTTTATTGAGTAAGTCAATGACGATTAGAACAGGGATTTGCCAAGGTCTTGGAAATTCTTTCAGTGGGGAGAATAAGAGTTTGAGGTCTGACATAAAAGAGCAAACTGGTATACCACCAATGCACCACAGGTGGTGGTATCACCAGCCAAGCGGCCATAGCGCCTTTCCTTCAAAGTGAGTCACTTGGAGCTTGAACCGAGTGCTTCGATGTTTACTGGGAAATGAGTGGGCATCAGCTGGACCGTCCTGAGCAGTTCGGGATGCACGGGACATATGGGTTTCCGTTCACAACAAGTATTTTCCAGCTGCCAATAAGGAGGACAGAGAGTTCTGAAACATAGACCAGGAGCTAATAAGAGAGGGCAAACTCAAAGGACCAGGAAAAGGTGGACAGAGGCACCTTCCCTTTTTAACCTCTGGATGTAAGCACATCTAAGTATGCCAAACTCATTCGGGTATCCTTGGACCGTTTTCTATCTCCTGGGAAAATGTAGACAGAAGGAGTGTGAGCTAGGGGAAATAATGGTAGGGTGTCTGCACTTTCCCACACACAGCTCAGTGCAGCCAGGTACTTAGAACATTTAAATAGCATTGCTGGGACTCCTTGCCAAATCCAGAAGTTGGCAGTCCCTGTTCTTTCATAAACACCGCAATTAAGATTTAAATAAATCTTTAAAAGCTGCTGAAGAGCAGTCGGTGCAAATGTGGAGCAGGTGGTTTGAGTTTTAAAAATAGGCACTGGGGTGACGCTGCATCCTCATTAGAGTTGCTGACGACTCGGCCCATTTTAGTGTAGAGTTGTTTTTACAGGGGCAAGGAGAAAATAATTGTTTTTTAAAAAAACTGAAGGAAAAAAAATAATCATCCTTCATTAATCTGGAGTGCCTGGAGGCAGTGGGATGGTCTGAGTTTGAAAAATGACTGAAGGGGAGCGTATCTGTCACAGGCATCTCATGCTTCTTTGGTTTTGGTGTTGAGGTTACTAAATGGCCCTTGGCGTGTAGAACTTAACACTGTAATGAGAACCTGATGCCTATGGAATTGGATTAGGTGTGTGTGTGTGTGTGTGTGTGTGTGTGTGTGTGTGTGTGTGTGTGTAAAACAGTAGCATCTTTTACTTTAGAAGAAGTTAACAGTGTGAGCACAGAGAGACTCGGTGACTTGTTCTTTTTTTTTTTTTTTTTTTTTTTCTGGAGCTGGGGACCAAACCCAGGGCCTTGCACTCACTAGGCAAGCGCTCTACCGCTGAGCTAAATCCCCAACCCCCCTCGGTGACTTGTTCTTAAGACTTGCCTTACTTTTTCATATACATTTCTTATGTCATATATGAATAGATTTAATGGAGTCAACTTTTTAGAAGTTAATTGAGTTTCATAGGAAAGAACTAGGTGGCTACTTGCACTATGCAATACACAAAGCCCTCATCCTGCTAAACACCACCAAGCGCCCATCATCCTGAAACTCTCAAATCAAAGCCTTAAAACCTTTAGATAACGCCTGACTGTTATCTTGAAGGGAGTCCATCATCAGGGTGGCATATATTTCTCTAGTTTTAGAGGTATGACTGTGTGTTCAGTTAACAAGGAACGGCATCTCACGGCTGTTGCCAACCTGACAGAAATGTACTTGAGAAGGGAGAATCTCATTTGAACAATTCTGTTGGGAGCGATGCCCTTGAAGCCCTCCATTGTTGATGTTATTATTATGGTTAGAGTTAAGTATGACTGGGTTCATGGAAAATCCCCAGGCAGCTGCAGAAGACTTATACAAATCTGGTGGTCAAAATGAATAATAATATACATCAAGATACCCAATGTGATGACCTGTAACCTTTCTGAAAAACCAACATCCTGCTGACTAATAGATATGACAAACCTGTGACTTTCTGACATCCTGTCAACATCAGCCTACTCCCTGACCACACGAATATTGTGTCCTTGGCCTGTGTAAATGTTTCTTACTTCCCCCCTCCCTCTGTTACCCATGTTATGGTATAAATTCAGCCTTGGGGAAAAATAAAGTTGTCGCCTTGATCAGACTTTTGTCTTGGCGTCCTTCTTTGCATCCCTTGTCCCCCATTCTCTTCCAGATACCCCCAATACCCTTCATTTACACAATACCTTCCATCAGACTGGCTTTCTGGTACGGATGTGGGGGCCTTTTCTTGATTGTTAATTGGCCTCGGATGGCCCAGCCCACACTGGCCAATACTGCCCTAGGTAGGTTGGCCTGGGTTGTATGAAAAAGGTATCAGAGAAAGCCAAAGGAAGCAAGGCAGTAAGTCAGCCAATATGGTCTCTGCTTCAGTTCCTGCCTTAGGTTCCTGCCTCTGCTTTCCTTAATGACTGATGTAACTGCTAAGCCAAATACACTCTTCTTCAAGCTGCTTTCAGTCATAGTGTTTATCACAGCAACAGAAAGCAAACTAGAATATGCTCTATTTTCAGAGAGTCTGATTTTTCTGGTGTGTGTGTATGTGTGTGGAAGGGAAGGCGGGGCGGGGGGGGGAAGGAGGGAGAGGGAGAGCTGCCTTAAGTTTTTTAATGTCCCCAGAGTAATGCTGATGTACTGATTCATGCCCTGGCCAGGTTCCTGTGTTATACTCTACTCATGTTGGATCCAGTCCATAACCTCCAATCTACTTTTTAACCAGTGGCTTCAGCAGATTATTTACTATTATATAACACAACTTTCAGAAGATTCAACACTCTTCTAATACATGAAGATTAATTTTATTAGTTCTATATAGTATACTATTGGAGCAACATATCTAAGAACTGAAAAGTTGATGCTGAGATACAGGGAAGTATGTATAATACTTTCTTCCTATACTCTGCCTGACATTAAACACCCCACTTTTAGAAATGCTACCTTTGTACTTAGTCTGAAATGAAGTCCAGTCTTGCCACTCTCTTCTTTAACCTCTGCCACTGGTTCTTGAGAACCAGTACAGCCAGTCCCAGTCTCTTCAGTGTGGTAAATGACCTCTTGGTGATAATGCCATCTTTTTGAGAGTTTAGACCTCTTCAGCACACAGGTTATTCCTCATAAAGGTACCATCACCTCCTTGCCTATCTGTGAAAATTCTATTTTCTTTCTTCGAGCTGCTGCAAACATTGTTAATGTGACCTTCCTCCATGCCTCTGTTCTTCATCTCCTGACCTCCTCTAAAACTAGTCTTCAATTCAGTCTATGGAGACCCATAGACTGGCTTATGAAAGTCATTGTGTATGGGAGTGGAGGCTATCCCAAAAGCTGTAGCTGGTCTGTGGGATATATTCTTCTACCTGGGCTGCTTTGTCTGGCCTCAGTGGGAGAGGATGCACCTAGACTTGCAGAGACTTGATGTGCCAGGGAGGGAGGATATTCAGGAGTGTTCCTGCTCACTCAGAGGAGAAGGGGAGGAGGTATTGGATGTGGGGGGGGGAGGATTATGGGAAAGGGTAACTGGTAGTAGGGGCAGTGAACAGGATGTAAAGTGAATAAATAAAAAAATAAAGTGATTGTGTTTGTGTCCTTTTGGAGTCTAGAATCTTCTAATAATGAGTGCTTGACAACACTGAATGGAAGACTGAAAGGTTGAATAAGTGAATGAATAAATGAAATAATTCTGTATTATGTTCCCAAATTTCATTGAGGAACATCAATCTCCTATGTCCATCAAGAATCAACCTTATAACCTGACTTAATGGCAGTTTAGTACTTGCTTATTGGTTTTAATTTGATGGATTTTAATCAAGTTCTACTGAATTTCTTTGCATCCTTACTGGACTAATGAATAACATCTCTGTCTACAATCATTTTTGGATCTCCCCAAGCCTCCTTGAAAATGTCTGTACGAATTTGATGGATATATTTTGAAGGAGGAAATTTGAGCATGAATGAGATTGTATTTAGGAGAATTCTTTCTTAGTAACAGCGAAATCATTCCTGGCGTCTTTCCCAGAATTGTGGGATCATTGGAAGATTACAGGACCCAGAAGAGTTTAAATAGGCTTACTAGCCACACACACCTGAATTCCCTCCTGGATTTTAAGATAAAACTAAGTTCAGTAAAAATCTATTCCACAATTCAAGGTTATTTCAAGGTTATTATGTCTAGCCCTAGGGATAGAAGGCTATGATAATTTTCCCTAGTGGGAGTTCCTTAGGATTAGTTAAGGGATCACAAAAACTCAGAGATCCCATAGGTAGACAACTGCACATACAGCTCCTTCCATCCTCTTTTCTACCTTGGCTAGCAATGGGAGTACAGGTATTCACAAAAATATTTGAGAACGCTAAAGTCAAAATCAGTACCATGGGGGTCATCCTGGCTCAGCTACAACCAATATTAGGGTTACTGAAGTCCAGAGGTAGATTTTCCCATCTGAATGTTAATGATGCTACACATCCTTCACTTCTCTTTCTTCAAGGATACTCAAGTCCCATGGCCAATGTGACTAATTCTTGTCTTTGAGGATAGAGAAATAGTCCATAGAGGCAAACCCCATTAGTTATCTCTTGGATCGCCTACATTGATTTATCTATACCTTCTGGAAAATAATAACATATTCTGCCTGTCCCAGCCACCGTGTGAAAGAGTACCCCATTCTATGGCTCTACCTTTTCCTATTTCAAAAGATGATTCCCTTAAGCAAATTCTCTTACTTAAACCAGGAATTATCCAATAAATATACATGGCTTAGAATTTAGAAGGTGACCTTTTGTCAGAGTCTATTTCTAACTGACAATACTTAACTATGTAAATTAAAAATGCAAAGCATTTCCTACATCATTATAGGACATGTTGTAATTGACTAAATGTTAAAATGTTGAATAATGTCAGCCACAGGATTATGTTCAGTTTGAGCAGTAATTCACCCTCTTCAGACACTCTGCTCATGGAAGTTAGTGTGGTGTAATACTAGAAAGTTAGTATTTTATGATACCACAAGTGTTTTTGTTTCTAATATAAATTCTTAGGGTTTAACTTTGAACACTTGAGTGTTGGCAGCTAGTCTATGTTGGCATTGATAAATTCATTTGAAACCCCAGCTGAGTCAATGGGAAATCGGTACCTGAGTCTTAAACATGGGTTCACTGAAGACATGATTTGCCTGTTATTTGGTAAAGTTAAAACCTCAGGGTGAATGGGAACTTCAAAGAAAGTATGTAGGGAGGAGTGTGGTGGGCTAGGGATGTAAGAAGAGTTGGAAGAGGACTCCAATGACTACCTAGGAGACAGAACACAGTACAGTGGTGGATAGGGTAGGGGAATGGGGAATCCCAGAATTAATGAGGAGGAACTGCCTCTAAGGGCCAGATGGAATAAAACATCCAGGAAAGGGATGCCAAGGAAATGTTCTTATAATTTTTTTTTTCCGGAGCTGAGGACCAAACCCAGGGCCTTGCAAGGAAATGTTCATTGTCTAGATCAGCACTCACAGGATTTGTGATGATTGTTTTTAGAAGGTAAAGTCACCCGTCAAATTGCATGCCAAGTACTCAAAGTACTGTAAACACTTAATAAACATTTGTTTTGTGACCTACAGAATAAATCTGATTGACAAGAGCACCCTTCCTACAAGATTTCCAAAGACCTCAGCATCAGCTATAGTCAGCTATAGTATAGTTCCCCTCCACCCCCTTTGGATGAGCAAATGATATACACAAATAACCATCAATGATGGAGAGTTAATAATAAACAGATAAATAAAGCAGTTGTTTTGAGCCATCTGCCAAGATGTGGTACTAACCTTTAGAAAAGGGATGCCTAATCTCCCAGAAATGGAATTTTACTGCTAATAGTTTTTAAAAGTAAAACCTCTCAAAACCTTGTAATTTAGATGGAGTTATTAAGTTTTTAGAATTGTCTCTCCTGATCATTTGTCGAGGGTGTGTAGTCATGAGGCGAATGAATCACATGGGAGGTAAATGATCTCCAAGCAGGCACATTTGCTGGTTGCCATGGCAACTACTGAGTCTTATTGACTAAATAGCAAAAAAAAAAAAAAAAAAAAAACCAACCAAACAAACAAAAAACCCCCCAAAACAAAACAAAAATCCAATTAGAGACTATTGGAAGAATTTGCACAGGAGCATAAAATCTGTCTATCCCTCAATTTGAGAAACTATCCCACATGTGTGCAGTGAATCGAGAGGGTGTGTGTGTCAGGATACATGTATTCTCGGGTGCATGTGCACCTGTGTGTGTGTGTGTGTGTGTATGTGTGTGTGTGTGTGTGTGTATGTGTGTGTGTGTGTGTGTGTGTGTGTGACAGAGAGGGAGAGGGGGAGAGGGAGAGAGAGAGAGAGAGAGAGAGAGAGAGAGAGTGAGAGAGAATCTCCAGAAATACTTTGATTATTCTAACTTCTCTTCAAATCTGATTTTATCAACAGTCAAGTTGTTTATTAGATTGCTAAAAAATAAAGCGATCACCTGGCTCTTTATCACCTGGCTCTTTTTGGCAATGACATTGAATTGTTCTTGATGTACTCTATCTTTTCATGGAGCCAAACAATTTTTTAGCTTTGCTTATAAAGACAGCCTGCTTCTGTGGAGCCTTTCGCCCCAGGTGGATATGTTTAGCTATGCTAAATCTAGGGAAAGGAGCCAGAAGAAGCCATATGGGAACATGCTCCCAGGTTCCCTTTCTCTCTTACACAGAGGACCTACTTTGTCTTCACTGCTATCTTACTGAGGTACTAGGAAATGTCAGCAAGCTTCTAGGACTCTCTCATGCTGGTGGCAGAGAATCCTTTGACATTCTTTGACTGAGAATATAGAGGCTAAGAAGCATTTATAGGTTAAATATCAAAGTTAAATATCAGTCTAGTAATGTTTTCATCTCTGGCTGCAGGGACGTCTCATGGACTGGTTTCCGTGGTCATTCAGTGACAGTCTTCAGTGTAATGAGCTTATTGATCTCACAAGGAAATAATAAAGTTTGAATAACGGGCTCTGCTCAGCTATTGAGATTTCCCAATGGCAGTGACCCATGGGGAATGGCTGGGCTGACAGCCTATGCTTTCAGTAATAGAGTGAAGCTCAGATCACCCATTACATGGTCGTGCTTTGGGTTGTGCCTCATTACTGGGATGAACTATTAGTTGAGGCCATCATTATAGACAGGGAAAGGGGTGAGAAGCTGAGTAGAGTAAGGGTGTCTTCTGGGGCCAAGCTACTTTGTGAACCTCTTGTTGCATCTTCCCCCGATGTATGTATACTCTATGTTGCAGGACTGGGATTTCCCCCAAAGTCAATTCATGTGTTGGCCCCAGGTTGTAAGTTTGCTGTTCACTGTCCGTCCCCTCAGCTTCCCTGTCTGCAGTGTCTGTGCTCCATTGTGGCCCTTACAACACCCCATCTCGTTTTACTGGTTTTAATTTTTTTCCTTTTCTAGGGATCCTTCAAAATGTATCTTGCCTCCTCCAAGAAGCACTGTCCAGCCCTACCCATCATCCCTGCAGGCACTGTCTCTCCTCGTGTATCCTCTGCTCCTGCACCCCTCTTGCTCTCCCAGCCCCTCCGAGCAGTCTTCCCTCTCTACCTGTTTCTGCCCACTTTTTCCTCTTGTCTCTGCCCTCTACATCATGAATTCCTCATCAACCTGTTTTTGTTTCATTAGTTTTGCTCTATTATATGTACCCTCGATATTTCCATATGATCACACGTTATTGCTATTGTTTGCTTCCTCGATAATGTCTGACATAAGCCACCTAAGAGGTGTTGTGTGGATCAGCCAGCCACTGGACTCTCCCGACTCCCCTGTCTCACCGTGATACTTTCATATCACATTTCCAGGTAGGTGTTATGTTTGAAATGGCCACGCTATTTCTAGAACGCTACTATGTCATCTCATGGGTTGCTATCTCAAAGGGCTCTTTGTTTAAGGTGCATTCTCAGGAGGTGAGTTTAACCCCTAAGAACTTTTCTTTAACAGTACTATGGCTCATCACTGGTGTTCTGAAGTCAAGAATCTAGAAAAGAACCTGTTTTTTGCCATTACCTTCCTTAACAAGAACCTGAGAAAAATAGTGATCGCAATGAAGTACTCAACTCCATGAAGAATGATGTGTGTGGACAAACATAGAACACAATGAGGGAACAGGACAGCAGGCCCGGGGTCCTCATGAGATAATAATTGGGATATTTTTGAGCTCACACCAAGGGCCTTGCCATCACTTTTGTTTCTAATTGTCTCTGAACTCAACCAGTGCCACAGGAAATGAGAAGGAATACACTCAGGGCCTGCAGAAGGCCTGTCGTTTGTCAAGATCTCTTGAAACACACAGACCACACACATATCTCACACATTGTATATATCACACACACACACACACACACACACTCTACTTACAGCATACCACACATACATACACATACACACACACTCCAAACACACATGCATGCACACACCACACACACCACACACACCACATACCACACACACACAGACATACCACACATACAAATAGAGACACACCACACACACACACACACACACACACATACACACACAGAGACAGACACCACACACACATATACACATACAGACACACAGAGACACACCACACACACACACACACACACACCTATGACTTTGATCAGCATGACAATCACCGACCATCCTTTCCTTTTGACTTGTGTCTTACCGAGCTGCTCTCCTAAGCGCTGCCCTCTCTCAGTTGAGACCACCCGTTCGTCTTCCATGTCACATTTGTTTCCGGCCAGGATAACCTGGGCATTATCCCAGGAATATGTTTTGATCTGAGTTGACCTAAAGGAAAAACAACAAGTACAAAAATGATCAGAGGGAAATCAAAAAAGCAAAAAAGAATAAAAAGTCTGAGAATGCACAAGCATGGTAAAAACAAAGCCCAGACAGACTGGACATTTAGAATCAATTATTCCAGTGCAGTTGCAATCCTCAGATTCTTACCAGGAATTGATAGAGGAAGAAATCTGAGCTCAGTGTGCAGTTCAATGGCAGAGCACATGAGGCCATAGCATGTGCTAGGCTTTGTGTTTGACCCCGGCTGTGGAGAAAGATGGCCAAAGCATTACACCAAGAGCTATTTTGTTTTTGTGAGATGAGCACCATCACACCGCTTTCTCACAGATCTGCATTGGTCATAAATAACAACAAGGCTGAGCTGGCAAGGATCTTCCTGGTTTGAGCAGTAAAGGTCCTGTGTCTCCAGAACCCTCTCAGCTCCAGACACTGAGATGGCTGGTTTATCTGTCTAAGGACAGTGGCCCCACTGACAGATACACTTACAAGGGAAAATAAAACCACCACTTCCCTTGAAAAAGAACCCAGAGGAAACCATAAATTTTAAACGAGTCATAAAACTATTATGCTCACACCTTATAGCTAAAAGAAACACGTAACATTCCTATAAAACAACAATATAGCAGGCTGGAATTTTCACCCTCTTTGAACAGACTTCTAGAATTCAGATCAGAGCCCAGTACATATCATGGAACAAACAACTCTTGGTTTTGTAGCTTAGATAATAATTGTGGTAGTTGACATTTGCAGCATGGTAAATCTAAGTGCTTTGCTTATATCCAATTTGTTTAATTCATAAACTAATTTAAGGGGAAGCTGTTGGACTAGTTCACAGTGGAAGAAAATGAGGTACAGAGAGGTTGAATAATTTGTCTTAGATCACACAGCTTCTAAAGTGGCATATTTTCAAACCCTGGGCCCCTAAATATGCCTTCACTTCCGGCCATTCATTAAAAGTTTGAGAAGTCATGTTCTAGTGTGCTGCCATCTGGAGCAGAAGCCCAGAGGAAAGGAAGCCATGGTCTTTAATTTTCTTCATTCCTGCTGTGTAAGAATAGCAAAATAGGGTCTGTGGGATACCTATCTCCAGCAGGCAGCCAGGGGAGGTTTCACCAGAATCCTGAAAAGCTCAACAAATAATTAAGCTCTGAACGGATAGATCTGTGAAGTGCCAGGAGAGCTCGGGTGGTTTTGCTGACAATTGTCAAGTCCTTCAGGGTTATTGAATAGACTCCAGAGATGAGCTGTTCTCAACAGGAGGAGAGGAGAAAGGGCAGCTTTCAGCTGCAGCCGAGGAGCTCTGTGTGAGCTGTGAGCCAGGTTCCTCCCTCCTGGGAAGAGGCAGGCAAGGTTTTATTTCCGAATTCTTCTGGTTCCAGCCCAAGTTTTCAAGTGATATTAATACAATTTTGATTCTACCTGGACACTGCAGAGGCATAGTCTAGATTATCCAAAAAAATCTGGTGGGGTATCACCATTTAAATTCTGACAAGTTAAAAATATATTCCCACAATAACATTCACATGTGCCCATTGTGGTTTGAGTAAGAATGGGTCCCATAGGACCATTTTTTGAATGTTTAATCACCAGGGAGTGCCACTGTTTGAGGATTAGAAGGACTGGGAGGTGGCCCTGTTGGAGGAATTATGTCCCTGGGTTTCAGAAGTCAAATGGGTTAAGGTTTCAGCAGCCAATAACAGGTCCAGTCAGTCTCTCTCTCTCTCTCTCTCTCTCTCTCTCTCTCTCTCTCTCTCTCTCTCTCTCTCTCTGCCTGGAGACTAGGATGCAGCTCTCAGCTACTTGCTCCAGAGCCAATCCTTTAATGCTCCCACCATGACAGACAATAATGAACTAAACTCTGAAACTGTAAGCAAATCCCAAGTTACATGTTTCCTTTTTTAAGCGTTGTGTTGGTGTCTTAGTGTTTCTTCACAGCAATAGAACAGAGATCGAGACACCCAATGTACTGGGCACATAAAGACATAAGCTCTAAATTTTATGCTTTTTTCCCCCTTCACCATATCATGCAAAGTAAACATGAAAATTGGCATACTCATCATGAATTAAAGTTTAAAAATCTCACATATGTGAACACATGTCATAACTCAGGTACCAATGTTATTGTTCAGAAGAGAAAGTTACATATCCGTGTGCATATAAGACCAAATAAGATTCCTTTATTTAAGCTGGTGGCCAAGGGCAGGCTTCCGCCACAAAGGTCTCTTAGTAGTGAAGCCTGGGGAAGCAGCATTTGTAAACGAAATTATTGTAAAATAATTATAGTAATATCATTGTCCGGTATGGGTCAGGGGAACTTGGTAACATTTGGTTTGCTCATACATTTTGGTTTTACAGCTGGAGCATGGTCTGGATCACAGGGTCCAGGATGTGTTGCCAAGAAAGAGGTGCTTATAGGCTGAAAAGTGCCTTTAGTAGACAGGAACTAGAATGAGGACAAGGTCAGGACAAGATGGCATCACCCCAGTCACCTCAATAATATCGTTTTTGCTAATAAAATTAATATTTTCTTTCAGAGGACCTAAAATCTGACCAATTTCCTTAGGTATTTTTATAGACTTACCTGATTTTTTTTAAATGTCTTGAAAACCAACGTGAGCCTTGGAAAGGCTCCAGGTTGAGTCTTCACCTTCTTGAGGCTTGGTCTAATCTTATACTAGTTAGAAATCAGACACTGACGGGGTGACTAGGTGCTTGGCGCTCATCAGAGTGTCACGGGTGTGTTGGAGAGGGCTGGGGGTCAGGACGGTCAATGTCATGGCTTGGGTTTGTTGAAGTCTGCTCTGAGTAAACATCCTGCAGTGTAGGCCGTGTGAGCTGAGCTTCACTCATGTGCCTTGGGTACCCCTAGGCCACAGTGTGAACTGTGTGAACTCAGCTGAGGTTGAGACCTTGACTAGGTGTATTGGGCTCGGTACCCACTGCTCTTCTTAACCCAGGCGACAGAATGCTTGCTTCTATAATTAAACACACCCGAGTACCTTTCTTCCGCTACTGAGTATCCACTCCAGATTACCCATTTTATATACAAGCTGACAGTTCTTATTTTGTAACAATGCACAGAAATATGTCAAAATGAGAGCATATTTCACCTCTGGTTATCAGAACTGTCCTTGTTCCTATGGGTTGTTTTGTAATAAATTTTCAAATTTTTATGAGCTCTACAACACCCAAAGGTAATATGGAATGAATAGTTTCTGTAATTATCCGACAATTAGAAAGGATGATTAACTTAAAAATATAGGGAACATATGGTCTCTTTTAAAAATAAAGTAAAAATAGTGATCTGTGGCATTTGTGCCAAGGAGAGTAAACGTTTGCTAAGCCAGCAGAATTGGATGACTTTCTGCCTGCAACCAGGGTTATAAATGCTCCAAGAAGGCCTCTGGCTGCTTTTGCTCTAGTTCCCTACCACCAGTGTGTAAGAAGCACAGCTTTGGGTGAGGCAGGAAGTGATCAGAGCAGTGTCCTCTTCTTAAATCCCACTCAACTCATCTATCCAGTTTTTATAATTTAAATGATAATTAGAATTTTACACTAAAGAACCTCAAATTTTATTTTTAGTTCCTGTCTACAAGCTGAGGTCCCACATGACTAATGTTTCCTGGGTGTAGAACTGAAGGGCTTGTACACACGAAGCACACAGTTTACCACCGAGCCACACCCAGACCCCACATTGGTAAAATTTTAGCCGAGAGTAAATAAGCTTCCTCTAGTGTGTCTGCCAGGGCAATGCACATTTTCATTGAAAAATTCTTCATTTTGTGTGGGATTTATACACACGCGTGTTTTGGTTATGCAAGTGCATTTTGTAAAATCTCTTATTTGTGGAATGAATTTCTAATCGCATAATTAGAACTGTGCAATTCCTTTGTTGGGAAGATGCATATTTAAAGAGAATAGCTGTCACCAAACAATATACACGTGAAAAGATGATTTATTTCTGAATCACTGCAAAAGTTCCCCAGGGGAATTCCTGTTAATCTCAACAAGATTAATGGAATCAGGAACCATATGCTAGTCTCCATGGTTACTCTTCCAAGTTCAGTTAGCTCAGACATTACCAGCACAGGATGAAACGATTAGAACAATAACTCTTTAGCTGCCATTCAGTAGGGACAGAATAAAAGCACTTCAAACCTCCCTTCGACACATTTATACAATACTGGTTGGGACATCCTTTCTTCCTTTCAGGTCTTACCAAAATGAAAAAAAGAAAAGAAAAGAAAAGAAAAGAAAAGAAAAGAAAAGAAAAGAAAGGAAAAGTGAGCTTCTAGAAATCTGGGAAGGTGTACAAGGAGAGCAAAGAGTCCTTGATGTTTTATAACATTTTACACACAGGTGAACTCTGGGCAGAATAAGATAATTTACATATCCTATTTATGTAAGATACAATTTATGTAAATTGTACATATTAAGAATGGCAGATTCCTACAGTATTGATTCTTTGATACTGTTCTGTGTTTGTCACTGATTTCTTGTGAACTCATTGTCTTCCTACAAAGAATTACTGGTTCTTGCTACTCAAGCTGTTTGAGAAAACAATAGGTGTCCCAGTGACTACAAGCAATTGCTGCTTAGGGTCTGATTGGGGTTGCAGTTGGAGAAATAAGGGCACAGAGAGAATGTAACTCTGCTGCTCCTTTGTCAGTAGAGCTCAGGCAGATCTTACTCTCACTCCTTTCTCAATCTGGGGAGCTCTCAACTGTATCCATTACTCTTGGTCTGTTGGGCCTCCACAAGGATCAGCTTCTTGTCAGGAAGACACCCAGTCTGTAAGGAAACTCCCTCACTCCCAGTGCTCACCACAAGGGGAAGGCAGCTCCTATTATTGGTCTCTTTCATTCAATTTATTCTTATTTATTAATTGATTATTTATTTAGACTTTTGGAGAGTCTTTGAACCTTATTCCAACTCAGAACAATGAAATCAGAATTTTAGGCTGGCAAGATGGTTCAAGGTTGATCTGAGAACTCACACGTGAAAGAGAGGACTGACTCTTACAAGTTACCTTCCAACATCCACACTTGTGTACACACACACACACACACACACACACACACACACACACAAACACACACACACACACACAAACACACACACACATGAAAACAGAGTGATAAAATAGTTTAGAACCTCCAGGGACTTCACCAGACATGTTAAAAAATGTCTCTCCAGATTGCCGTTTTAAGTTCAGTAAACTCAGACATTATCAACACCAGATGAACTACTAGAACAATTACTATTTAGCTGCACTGAATGATATATACACTAAGGAAAGGGGTTTTAGGAAATGGTTTTCTTTACTTACACTTTTCTGTTCATTTATAAGTGACTGATTTACGTAGTTTACATATAACACCACCATGCATGTATAGGTGACTCACACAGATGTGCATAAAAAAGAAACTGCAATTGAGAGAGCTTTAGTAAGGAAACAGAAATGTGGACAAAATAGAACATTGTCGATGTGAGGGATAAATATGAATAAGTGGTTTATGAAGCTGAGGAAATAGGCCTTGTATATGTATAATGACATATTCTTTAGGAAGATTTAGAGAAAATTATAGTATTAAATTACTGCCTTGTGATGCTGATATCACTTATTATTGTTTAACGAAATGGTTTTACATGGTAAATTTGGTATATTAGCCTAAGAAGTTAGATACAAAGTGAAGTAGCTGTTGTTAAAAGTCTCGTCCTTAGCTTTTATACTCGCACTGAGCTCTCTGGCGATGACAAAATAATAGAGAGATTTCTCACTTTTCGTTTCTTACTCCCTTGTAGGCAGATTATGTTTCTCTGCCAGGAAGACAGCAAAATTGAATAAGTGAGTCACTTTGACCAATGGCTTATTCATTTCATGTGTAGACAGCAGACAAGAAGACATGCTTGGGTTCCATCAGTGTGTTCTTTTAAAAAAAGATTTATTTATTTTACATGTATGGATTCTTTGATCGTGTTTAGTGTGAAAGTCACAGAGGCTAGAGGAGGGTGCTGGAACCCCTGGAACTGGATTTATAGATAGTTATCAGCTACCAGATGGGTGCTGGGAATCAAGTCTGAGTCCTCTGAAAGCAGTCAGTGATCTAAAGTGTTGAGCTATCTCTCCAGTCTCCAATACAATGTTCATTCTGGAAACAGCGCACTCTCCCTTACACAGTCCAGGATGAGAAGCATAAGCAGCCCACTGAGCTCAGACACCAACAAATCTTCATCCAGTCTAGAAAAGGCCAGTGCCACAGTTTGAATATGAAATGGTCCTCACAGGCTTGGGGTTTGGTGGTGTGGCTTCCGGCCTATGAACTTTAGGGGAAGTGACTGACGCCTCTGAGCTCTGGCTCAATCAATAGATGAATCCCTTGATGGATTTGTAATATGATTTTGTCACTGGGGAGTGTTGAAAAGTAGGAGGTGGGACCTCATTGGGTAAAGTATGTCACTTTGATGTTATAATTTGTTTCAAAAAATTTCTACCTACTGTCATTCACCCTCTTTAGTTCCTGGTCACTATGAGGTGAATGCTAGCCTCTGTCATGTGCTCCTGCTGAACTGGGCCTAAAGGCAATAGATCAGAAGAATCATATAGGTCTTCTATGAAACCAGGAGAGAGAAGTAAACTTTTCTACCCGGTAAGTCATGCGCATCAGGCATTTTATCACAGCAACAGACATTCTGACTAGTGTATCCAGTTTCACTCAGCATCCTTTTGTGGCCTTGTGTGCCTTTCTTTACCTTTGGCCATCTTCCTTCCTTCCATCTCCAGTAGGAGTGCATTAGTATGTTTTCACTTGCCCACACACACTGAAGATTTTGCAACTGAAAACTACAAGCATTCTGGGAAGTTTCGGGTTTGTGATGCTTAAAATTAACAAAAGACCAAGAGCTCATTTAAGACAAAAACGTGGATTACAAGCATAGCCTTAGATACAGGGTATTTTGTAGCAGATGTTCTTGGTACTCTGTCCCTCTCCCCTAGGACTCATAGCCTCGGTGCTTGCTGGCTGGCTTCCAGCTGCCTCTATCTGCTTTTCCTTACTTTACAGCTTTCTATAAAGCAACATACGGGCATTTTGCCCATCAGCGAAGACCAAAAATAACAAGCAAATAGCACACCAAGGAGCAGACCTCAGCCAAAGACTGATAGGGATTGCTGTATAATACCCAAGCTCCCTTTCTCCCCAGATTGCCACCATTCTTATTCCCAAATTTGTAAACAGGAAAAGCTCTAGACACCCATAACAGTAGCTGGCTTGAAAATATACCATCTGTGGGCTCCGCCCCTTTCACAGCTCACTTCTCCAGCACTTTTAGGTGTTTCCAAATATACTAATTTAGAACTTAGAACTTCTACCTTAGAGCCTGATTCTGAGGAAATCCTACAAAGACGCTAAGAGGGTTTCTTCTGGAAAAGGACCCAAAGTTTCAAAGTGTTCTGGAGTTGGTAGTGCTGGAAATAGGGTTTGGAGATGAAATGTGCCCTTGAGTGTTAAAGGTTTTTGTTGGATGACCTGGTTGTTTGAACGAGATGTCCCCCACAGCGGGGCATTTGAATACTTGACTTCTAGTTGGTAGTGCTATTTGGGGAGATTTAGGAGGCATTGTCTTGCTAGAGGAAATATGTCACTGGGGGTGGGCTTTGAGTTTTCAAGAACTTCAGGCCATACCCCATTTGCTGCCTTTCTGCTTGCTTGTTTGAGAGTTGACATGTAAACTCTCAGCTGTCCCTGCCACCCTGCCTGCCTGCCACCAATCTTCCTTATTTTGACAGTGATGAATGCTTATTTCTCTGGAACTATAGGCCTCGAAGAAACCCTCCCTTCTAAACTCTGCTTTGGTCATTGGCCTTTTATCACAGCAACTAAGTAAGGACTAGTAACTAAGACACTTTCTGAGGGGCTTTTGGGAAATGACCAAATCAAAAAGACTCTGATAAAAGCAATGATTAAGATACTGGTGCATTCATTCATCATTTGGTAACATTATTAGGAGGTGGTGGAGACTCAGGAGGAGGAACCTATTGTAGATGATATCATTGGGAAGTTATGCCTTGTTCCCTTCTCTGTGTCTTTTTGCCTCCCATGTCTTTGTGTCCGGTCCACCATGATGTGAACCATTGTGATCTTCCACGTGCTTCCCAGAGTGATGCTCATGGGCCTAGCAGCAATGGTGCCATTGAAACTGTGAGCAGGGATAGATCCATCTCCCCTTAAACTGGTTTCTTCAGCTTGACTAATGCTGCAGGCTTCAAAGTAATGGCTGTTAATTGCTTTCCATTTCCGAAGGATCCAGTTTAAGGTTATCATTGAATTTAGACTTTATTAGCTTTGTGAGAAACCTGTGTGCCACCACCCATCTTAAATGATTTTATCACCTGTCAGGCCCTCTCACCGTCTTGCATCTAGTCGTATTACCTATATCCTCTTGGGTCTGGTGTCCCTAACGAGGGCAGATAGAAGCCCTGGCTATCACCCACCCTAACTGTCACTTGTATACATGTCTGCACATATACATAACAACCGTTAGAGAGCCCAAAGATCCCCACTGCTTATTCACCGCTTTGCTTCTGCATTCAGCCAAGTTTCCAACACAGGCAAGGTGCTCAGACAGTAAGGGCACATTAGTGATGAAAGGAATGAGCAAATGACAGACTGAGTACGGAGAAATGCCTAAGAAGCCTGGTATTTCAAATATAAGCACAAAGCCAACAAAAGCAGGAAGGAAATCATTATCCCCTGTAATGGCAAGTGCCTACTTAATCCATTTTAGGATGTGTGTTGGATAGAGTTCTCTTATAGCTTGTTAAAACCTGTGGGGCTCATGGTCCTAGAAGGCTGGTGCTGGCACTTTCAGACCTGCCGGCTTTCTGTTTGATTAGTTTTCCATTCTAGTCTGGGGAGGGACACATTTCCTTTCTGGCTCAGAACTAATAGTCAGGGCCACTTCAGGGAGTATCTTTAAACTATGGACTCATTGTGTGTGAGGGTCCCGATCCATCTCCTTTAGTATAAAGACAAAGCTGAGACTACAGATGTGAAGTAACTTGATTAAAGTGGTACAAGCTGCTCAGGGACCGATGTGGTTTATAACACAGCTCTCCCAAGAATATTCTTTGAAGACTGCTTCCATCAGGGAGGGAAGAAATTCATATGCTAAATATCTGATTATCTCTCCCTAACAACAACAGCAACAACAGAATGTTTCCTGGAGGCATCCTCACATGCCAGGATCACTGAACATACAAGAGGGTTCTTCATTTGGGGGTAGAAATGAAAAGAATTGGATGTGCCTGCATGGGTGTGTCTGCCTTATTTCTCTGCTCTGAGAGCTGATGCTGGTTGCAGTTCAGTCCATCTGAGAGTCTAAATTCTGTCATCTAAATCAGCCTTAGGCTCTCTTCTGCAAGCCCTCCTTGCCTTTTTCACAATGCCAATCTTATCAATTTTGATTTCATGAGCATTTGTTTTTTTGTTTTTGTTTTCCCCTTTTGGAAGCAGAGTCTCATGTCCCCAAGATGGCCTAGAACTCACTGTGTAGCAAAGAAGGACCTTGACTTTCTGATTATCCAGCTTCCATTTTGTGTTGTTTTAATGCAATGCTAGGAATCAAACCAATGCCTTTCTGCATGCTAGGCAAACCCTCAATCAATTCGATCACAACCCAGTCCTCTGACCTTACCTTGAGCTCATAAAATGTCAAAATCTATTTTAAAAATAATATTGAACATTCCTCTCCTATGCGAGAAATACAAATAACTCAGGGTAGCAAAGGTTACCCTTCTGAACAACAAAGAGAGAAATGGAAGCTGGTACTAAGGCAATATGACCAAGGAAAGTATTTATCAGCAGGAGAAAGTCTGGCTGTTCTTTTGCACAGAACAAGGACAAAGTCATGTTAGAAATACCCAGTTCCTAGACTTTCAATATTCTTCCTGGGAAGAATTAATGGTCTTTGACAAGATGTGTTTGCTTCGAAGGGTAAAGGTCAGGGGTTGCTGAGGGGGAAATTTGAGCAGAGGAACTAGAACCTGTCTGCCCCCTAGTTGAGTGCTAGAACCTTCCTGTCACCTTCTGCACTACTTATGGCTATACTCAATTATTCATTACATCTAACCTGGGATGCCGAGACAGAAAGATAGTAAGAGGAAACTAAGGAGGACAGAACTTCCTCTTCTTCTGAGAGAAGGTCTTCCAAGGAGAAGTGGGATACCAACTAGTTTGTAAGTCTTTGCCATGGGAGTTTCAAGCAAAAGAGAATGTACTGTGATGATGTGCTACTCACTGTGTTCTGCCACTGTGATAAAATACCTGACACAATCAATGTAAAGTGAGAAAAGGCCTGAAGTCCAATTACAGAACTCTTAGTTGCCACTGATGTGTGAGTGCCACTTACTATGCCTTTGTGCACACTGTGGGATACTGGACTGTTGTGGTTCACAGGTATTGTATCTGGGGAGAATTGTTAATTTCCATTGTTCATATCCAGGGATGTGGGGATGTCTCCAGGAACCATTCCGTTGCTGTTGTTGTTATAAAAAGATAACCATATTTAGCCTATGAACTGTCTCTCTCTTGGCAGCTTGCCTAGGATTTTCTGGAACCATGAAAGCTGGACTGCATTAAAGAAGCCTTTAGGCCAGATCTACCTCAAGTCATCTGAGTCCTGTGTCCGCAGTGTGTGACATCTTCAGCAATAAGAGGCTACCCTCAAGCCCTGAGAGGCAACCACAGGCTTCGCAGATAATCGATTTTATTTTTGTGGCCACTTGGACTACCCTGACCAACCCTTAGCAAGGAGGTTTCTTGTGTTTGGTACCGGGTATGGGTTCTTGTGGGGGTACAGTCAGCCCAAATGGCTTAACTTCCTTTATTATAATAATTTCTGTTATTATAGTTTTAGGTAAATATAAAATGACATGATTCATTGAAGCATCATCAAACAACCGTGGTGTTATTTGTCCTTCCCCTCCTGTGATCTCTCTTCCGTGCAGCTGGAGCTTCCTTCCTGTTACTCCATTTTCACTTGATATCACCTGTATCCTTTTTCCCCTCCCAAGACAATCCCACCCGCTGAGCATATGTACTCTTTCTATTCTCCTAGTTGAGGTGGTCAGTCTTGGTTGTATACTCACGTCTGAGGATTTGGAGCTGGGAGTCAGAGATGAGAAGGAACACGAAGCCTTTCTTATTCTGGATCTAGTTTACCTGACTCAATATAATCTTCTCCATTTTCTTTTCTTTTTACCTACAAATTTCATTTTTCTTTACAGCTGAATAGTATTACATTTGTGCGTATGTACCACATTTTTATTGTTCATTAATCTGTTGAAGGGTGCTTAGGATGTCTGTCTAGTTGGACTTAAGACCTGCTCAACAGGAGGGAAATCGTGATTGGTTCTGGAAACCTAGCCAGCTCCCCAGGTCCAGTGGGGTCATGAGCTTCAGAAAGAATTTACTACCACTTTGCTAAACCAACACAATTCCTTCTTGCATTCTAAATCTTATCCTTATACCCACAAACAATTGTAGCTATCAACCCTCATCAAAGAATCTTGCCTTGGCAGCAGATGCAGACTATGTCAGAAAACCACCACTGGGCACAATGCAGAGATCGGTTGATCCTGGAGAGCCCATCCCCATCAGATATATTTATACCACAGCTTCCTTGTCAGACACAGGAAACACTGTAGAGAAGGGGTGAAAAGACTTTGTAAGAGTCAGAAGACTGGGAGGTCTGCTGTAAAACAGTCCCTCCTTAGAATGGTTGCATAAACAAGACCAGAACAATGGCAGTACCAATGGACATGTTAACATGGAAGGCAAAACAATTTTGCAGCGTCCCATCATGGACAAAGAATTACAAGAACTATTGACTCCTGGGAGAAGAATTACTATCTCCAGGGAATGGGCAACCTTATTGATTACCCTATGCAGAGTGGTCAGCCTCGAAACCATATACAAACATCAAAAACAGACTCAGCAGTTCTTACACGTATTTGTGCATGCGAGTGTGTGTGTGTCTGTGTGTGTGTGTGTGTGTGTGTGTGTGTGTTTGTAACAAATATAATCAAAGAAAAAGATGCTATCAACTTGTGAGCTATGCATGGGAAGAGTTTGAGGGGGCAGGTGGGAGGGGCAAAAGGGAAGGAAGGAAGTGGGAGAAGTGGTATAATTCTATTTCAATTAAAAACACTGAAAAATAAAATAAAAAACAACCACCACCACCCCCCATTTCAAAAGAGAAACAGAATCAAAACACACAGCAACAACAAACTAAATGGCCTATTTACAAAACTTGTTTGAGATCTGAACAGAGAGTTATCCAATAAGAGATTAAAAAATGGTAAGAAAAACTCTTCTTTAAAAGGGGAAAAGATGCATTTCCCTCATGGTTTCCGAGGTTGGGGCATCACCACTTGGCCCTGCAGCTTTTTTGGGCAGGGTCACACAACAGAGGGAATCTGCTAACCATACAGAGTCCAGGAAGTCAAAAGAAATGGAAAAGAAATAGCATTAAGTGCAGAGATCTTCATTGTCATGCTCCCAGAGACCCAGTTTTCCTCCTGGATTCTGGGATTTATTTACGTGATTAGAAGAACCAAGACCGTGTTTCCAAGCTTTCAGCTTTCTCCTCTAGAAACGGTGAGGAAAATTCTTTCATCTTACTAGATTTCCAAGAGTTTTGAACCACTGAGAGTTACATAAATGGGAGAAACTAGTATTAATTATTCATGAATTGTCCGCTTGACATTGACATAACATTGCAAACTCCTTCTCCAGGCAATTTTCATTGTGACTTTATATTTTTTAATCTCCAGCCATAAAGGTCACAGTAGGAGGAAAAAAAAATACTATCTGCCTCCATGTCAAAAATATGTTGCCAAACTTTGGGCAAGAAGCTAGAGACACAAACATGAAGATTAGTGTCTTAGAGAGCTTGATGTCTGTTTCCTTATGTAGGTTTCTCAAATATACTTAAACCAGCAAGTACTTATGAAGGGACCACTTTGCATAAGCCCGGAGTGTCTATAGCATACGCTGGTGCTTTCCAAAAACTAGCAAGCGTTAGAATCACCTGGATGTTGTGACTCAGAAGCCTGGAGTGATGCCAGAGTGCTGGCTGCTGCTGCTGCCTATCAGGCCACACTTTGGTAGGCACTGTAATAGTGTATAGGCCTAAGCAGCATAAGACTCTGTAGTCACACTATGTTCCCCATAGCGATAACGTTTGGCTTGGAAAGTTGATGAGGTGGTACAGGTAGTAGGGCATCCTGTCAACCTGAAGCCTGAGGTGCTCCTCCCAGGATCCGGAGGCTGGTGGGTACTCAAGTGGAATTGAGGTCTCCGGAGTGAAGAGATAAAGAAAATGATGAGGCTGAAACTGTGGGCACTGTGCCAGGCGGTGACAGTGGGAACCGTGAAAGGAGGGTGGCTCTGGAGGTTTGCTCTTGAAGCCACCATTACTTTCGTAACTTTAGCCAATTCTATCTTGGGATAGGTGAGAGGGAAAGGTGGGCATGGGTGCCAGGCTATGTACCAGCTCTGAGCGCTGAGAAAGGGAGGGAGACTGAGAGTTATGCACACAGTGAAGCAAGGAAAAGTTAACTCAGGGACAACCAATAGGGGTCGCTGTCCTTCCTCTGGCTCTCAGATTTTGGTAAATGGGATCAGGAGGAGTCACAACTCTCCTTCCCCTTTCAGTAGGATGCTTGCCTTTCTAACTCCTCTTATTTAAGGTTTCTGAATTCTAGTCCTAAGGATTGTTATACACCTCCCCCTTCCCGTTCAGTAACCTTTAAAATGACAGTGGTTTTCAAATGAACTAGGAAAAAGAATTTTTTGCCATTGTAGAGAACCCTGACCCCAGGAAAGAAGAAAATGTGAAAAGGCCAAGGCCAGCAGATGCCATTTACCCTTGGCTGTAGGGAGGAATAACTATTAAATGCTTCAGATTTTCCATCACGTGATGTAACCTGTAATGGGTCCATCATCCGGCTCCGCTCACCGAAACCAGCACTTCGTTAACACACTCTATTACCCAGTGGAGAAGTGCGCTACCTAACTTCGGCTAACGTCTTGACCTGTCTGTATCATGTGATCAGAATGATGTTCATGCTGTGTTGTTTAGGGGCAAACAAGGTCATGGTCACCCCATTTTGGCAAGGAAAGCTCGAGAAGTTTATCATTAAAATAAGCGAATAAACAAGCTACATGATGCATGAAAATAATCCATGGAGAACAGATGTACCGTGTGCATGTACTAACATCCGTATTTTTTCATTCTTTATTTGGTGTGTGTGTGTGTCACATTTGCCAAAACATGAGAAGCAGTCCTTCAGAGTAATTCGGGAGATATAATAGTGTATGCTTGTAATTCCAGCATGAGAGCTGGAGGAAGGAGGGTCAGAAGTTCGAGACCAGCCTGGGCTACATGAGACCATGTCTCAAGAAAAAAAAAATCTCAAAATTTATCATATTATTTACCACATTGTACATTACTTAATCATGCTACAAGTCAAAGAAATTGGAAATTTCAAAGCAGTCTTAGGCCTCTTAATCTAGCTACCTGTCAGCATAAGATGCCCTATGGGTCTACTTACCAGAACGATCTGAAAGAATGAGGAAAAGAGATACTTCAGTAATTTTATTGAAACTTGTTAGTTTTATTTCTTGAGACAAATATCTGATTTTTCTCATCTTTAATTTCACCTCTGAGAACTTGGCTTTCTCCTAGGAAGTTACAAGAACAGTTGTTCATTTTGCAGCCTTCCTTTGTGTATTGTGTCAAGTGCTCAAGAAATTTGCTATTTCCCAATTACTTATTTTGCCCAAAGCCAGCTAAGACAATTTCAATTATCTTGGCAAATGCTAGAGTTTAGAGTTTTAAATAAGTAAATTAAGAGAGCCTGTTACTTTACATTCACTACTGTTTATTTCTTAGTGAAGGTAATATACTTTTTCTGTCCAACTTTTCTTTTCCCCTTTGATTTCACTGAAAAAAAAATACCCACCATGCTGAGCATTGGATCTTCTGACTTTCCATAGTCATATACTGAACTTGTAATTCTCACTGTTATTCTGTGTGAAGGTGGGGCCCTTAAGAGGTAATGGCTTAGACAAGGTTATGTTGGGGTTATCACCACTGCAGAGTTAGTATCTGCTATGGTTTGAAGCTGAAATGGCCTACATAGGCTTGTGATTTGATGCTTTTGCAGGAAGACTGTAAAACCTCCAGTACTAGAAGAAACTATGCAAACAGCTGATGGAGAAAAGCAAGCATTCGTCTTATCTAGCTGGGATGTTTATGGACCCCAACAGTGACCATCACAGCAAGATATCTTGAAATGTGCAACAGTGGAACTTATATCAGTGAACTTATACCAAGAGCTGCCTAAATGGACTGAAGGTCCACTCAATAGTGAAGAATGCACGCCTGGTACAGTATACCTACTCCATTACCCAGGACTGATGAGGCCATGGACCCAAGGAGTACCAACTACTGCTACTTCACTAAACCGATACAATTTCTAATTTAATTCTAAATACTTATCTTTGTACCCACAGATAGTGTAGCTTACCTCTCAACGAAAGAGGCTCTGTTTTTTTTTTTTTTTTTTTTTTTTTTTGCATTAGATGGAGACCATAATAGAAAGTTAAGGCTGGCTAAAACAAAGAGAACTGACTATAGGGGGCCCATTAAGACGCACCTATAGCAGATCCTCTACACATTAAGGCTCAGGTAATATCATAAAGGAGGAGGGGTAGAAAGATGTTAAGAACCAGAGAACCAGGAAGGGATGTCTGCCAGTAGAATGTCTTCTACATATGACAGGGAAGCTTCACTCAGAGAATGTCAAGAATACGGTTGCCTAAATAAGACCTAGAGAAAACTCAATACCATCAGTTTATAACAGTGTAGACAGAGGAATTCTCATAAGGCCTTTTTCTCACAAGAAGAGGTATAGGTAATTACCAGTTGCCAGGAGATGGGGAATGAATCTTCTCTAGGAACAATTCCTCTGATACATTAACTTATCCCAAGGGGTCAGTCCCAAACACATATAAGAAACACTAAATGATCTTAGCATGTTGTATGTGTGTATGTATGTGTGCATGTGTGTGTGTGCACACACACCAATTACAATTAATTATAATTAAATTTAATAATAATTAAATCCATGAACTTGAGAAGGTGTGGGAGAGACATGGAGTTTAACTAAGGCTACCTGTGTGTCCATGGGTTTGGATTTACTCATTGGAACTTAGTGGACTCACAAAACTGAGGACGATGACTCACTCTCTCCTATCATCAAAATTTCAGCAAGGGGAGCCGTAAGTGATTATTAACCAAGCTACTGGAGATATCACCATATCTGATTTCAAGTCATACTATAGCCACAATACAGTTTTGGCACAAATATACACAGATTGATAAAGAAAAATAAAATAATTTAAAAAACCAACAGAATAAAACCACTGAGCACCAAGTACCTTATAAATTCACATATCTGATATACTTGGTAATTTTAGACACAAATCAAAGTAATGATTTCTAAAAATTAAATGGCTATGCTAAAGTCAAGCATCCATTGCCTTCACTTCTTCATTATGCAATGGACAAGAGGCAATGATGGTGACAGTATCAAGACAGTCTTGGTTAAACACCACAGCTTAGATCTCCCTAAGTCACAATGGTTCTTCCCAAATATTTTCTGTCAGTATCTTCCATGCCTCATTAAGGTTTCATTGCTGTGGAGAGACACCATGACCACTGCAACTCTTATAAAGGACATTTTATTGGGGCTTATAGGTTCAGAGGTTCAGTCCATTATTATGGTGGGCATGGCAGCATCTAGGCAAGCATGATGCTATAGGAGCTGAGGGTTCTACCTCTTATTCCAAAAGCAGCTAGGAGAAGACTGACTTCCAGGAAGCTAGGAGGAAGGTCTCAGACCCTACCCCCATGGGAACGCACTTCCTCCAACAAGGCCACAACTACTCACCATCACACCTGTCATTACTACTGGCACACGAAAATAGTTGGGTTCTGATCCCTGAGTCCATTGTGATGGTGTTCCTGGTGTAATCCATCTGAATTTTGTCATCAGAATAACAGTTGGTATTGTCTGGATGACAGGGAGCAATGAAAGGTTCCTGGCACCTAGTGGACCCAGGCCAGAAATAATGGTAGAATTATTGGATCTAAAGTCCTCCAAGTCACAGTTGAGAAACTCAGTTCCAATAGATTCAAGAACATACCCCATTTCTTTCCTTCTTTTCTTCCTTTTGTCCTTCCTCCCTTCCTCCCCATTTCTCCCTCCTTTTCTTTTTCTTCTTCCTCTTCTTCCTCCTTCTTTTTCTTCTTGCTTCCTTCTCTTCCTTCCTTTTAATTTTATTTCTACACATAATGATGCCATAAATCTGTTGCTCACAGCGAGAACTCCTAGTCTCAAGTGGTCCTATGGCCTCTGAGTAGCTGGGACTGCCAACACATGCCAACATGCCTTCTTTTCCTAAGTGGTCAGGTATCCAAAAACAAGGAAACTGTGTTTAACTATAAAGTAACTGTGTGGAGTAGAGGAGTTTGTTTTTTTCATATGAAATCAAGATAGCTACTTAAAGTTCTCTGAAGGAACATGAATCAGTAAGCAATAACCAAGCATTACTCTGTGGCTTTGTGTCATCAAGAAGATCTTGAGAGATCACAAGATGGAGTGCTTGCTGCTTTTACAGACCTGCGTTCAGTTCTTAGCACTCACATTAGGGAGTTTCCAACTGTCTATAGCTCCAATTGGCCTTAACCACACACACACACACACACACACACACACACACAGAGTGACTTTTTAAAAAGTGACTCTTTAAAAACATGTCATATGTAGTAAACCTCCAGGTTAGATGATTTTGAGATAATGACGTTTTCTTATTAATTGATACAATGGCAGGGTGGCTGGCCATCTGCATTTCTTGAGGGACTCAGGTCTGCAGCTAAGTGGAATAGGCATAAACTTCCTAATTCTGTACTGTGGCGCTTATATTTTTTACTCCATGTAACATATCCAAGATAATCAGGTTTTCTCTCACCCTCTCTACCCCACTCACACTCTAAAATGAATCGGTTTTTCAGTTGCTTTTTGCTATTATGATAAAAGTAGCCTGGTAAAAGCAACTTTAGGAAGAAAGGTTTCTTTTGGTTTATGGCTCCAGGAGGGGATATGGTCAATGGGTGGAGAAAGCCTGGATAAATGGCATAAGGCTATCCCAACAGCATTCACTGGCAGCCCAGAAGCAGAGAGTGAATGGGCTCTAGAACATTAAAGCATGCTTTCACTCATGTAATCGATAGATCAAGTTGGCCTTGAGCTCACAGATAACCATCTGCCTCTGCTTCCTAGGTACAGAGACTAAAGGTGTGCCCCACCACTGCCCAGCTTTAGGCATTTATTGCAACTACAGTGATAAAATATAGTTTTACATAATTTTCTGGTAGCTCAACCATAGCTAACACATATTTTTAGAACTTTCTTTAAGAAGGGATGCCACTGTGAGTATTGTGTATTGTTGGGCCCTACCTTGGGGTGTTTCCCTTCCCCTTGGCTAAGTCTTTTAGCCCGCTATGGCAAGAAGTTGTTTACACCCTTGGCAGCTGCTCTTGGCCCCTCATTTGGGGCCAGGACTTTCCATGGCATCCTTCTCCACCGCTGAGCCTTCCAGCTTGTTGTTGTTAAGAAGTTATTTGTGCCCCTGATTGGGCCCGGGACTTTCCACCACACAGACTTTTCCTGTTTTCCTGGTTGGGGATTTTCACCTGCCTTGTTGTTTTTCCATGGCTTTTGCCTCAGGTATATAAGGAGATCTCAGGAAAGCCTTGGTGGCACTCTCTGAAAACAGGTGACCCATGTACGTGTTTTCTTTCAATCCCGCAGACGTACACCTGACATTCAAACACTGGCGGCGCAGGCGTCATCGTTTGGAGGTTCCACCGAGATCGAGAAAGACAGGACAACCTGAAGGGATCATTCCAAAAGGCTGGCCGGCAGGGAAGCAGAACGTATTGGGGGCAAGCAGCGAGCAAGGGGTAAAACTGAAAGTAAGTAGTGCTACAAAGGTTTTGTCTTAGCCATGGGAACTACAAGTTCCTCGTTATTGGTTGTAGATCTGCTTGTAAGTTTACTCAAAGGTAAAGACAGACCAAGATTTTGTTAAAACTATAGAACAAGTCAGTCCTTGGTTTATAGCTAGTGGCAGTTAAATATTCAGGACTAGAAACAAGTTGAAGGTATTTACAGAAGGCCTTCCAAGATGGGGGATCAGAGAGCATTCCAATTGCTACCTTTTCCTTATGGAGGTTAGTGAAGGATGCTTTACTTAGTGAAAATGCGAGGGTCAAAGAACAGATGATGGAAATTGAAAGAACATTTGGAACTGCACAGGATGAACATACTAAAGAGTCAATTGTAGGGACAGCAGTGACTCTGATTTAACTTCCTGTGAGTCTGATGCAGATGAGATTGGAAAGGGAGATTGAGAAATTTGGAGAAAATGGGCCAGGAAAGGCCCTAGTAAGCAGAATTCAGAAGGACTGCAGGAATTGAAAGCATGTGCAAAGAAAAATATGGGGCAGTGGTGAGTAAACCTTGTAAAAAGGGACAAGGTAATAATGATAAAATGTTTTTGTGTATGTGTTCTTTTGGAGTTATGCCAAAACCTAGAGAAGCAAAGTCAATTCTCATAGATGCTTTTAGTCTTTGGGCCCTGACTAGAGACAGTTTACACCCTAGACAAGAGAGAGAATGGGATTGAGAAAAAACAATCCTCCCAGACTCTCCACAGATGCTTTGGTGAGAGAAGGAAAATGAGCTTAAGATTTTTTAAGAGCTCTCCAAGGGACAAAAGGAAGGCAGGAGATGGTCCTGCCTCCTTGCTGGTATTGGAGAAGTGCTTATTTCTGGTTGTGAGTCCTTTAGGTAAGATATCTGGGTCCCTTTGGTGGGACATACATTTCCCTGTATGTCTATTGTCTGTCCTTGGTGCACCAAGCTGTCCATGTATGTCAATTTATGTCTGGGTTTTGCTTCTCATTGCTTGAATGTTTTGTGTTTCATGTTTAAAAGAAAAAATGGTTTAAACTTTAAATACTGGTTGATTCACCCCTTGATGTAGTTTTAACTCCTTTCAAGAAAGGAACAAATAAATAAAAGACAGTTTCAATTGGCTTTTGGAGCCCTGCATCTGTAGCTAGGAGCCTAGGTCCACTGGGGAAGCTCCCCAGGGGGCTGGCTAAATGTTTACACTAGCAGATCTTAAAGGCACCAGGAACTTCACAGTTTCTATGGTAATGGAACTGATGGCTGTTTCTCTTAGAAAAATCTTTGACTGTGATTATTAAATTCAACAGGTGACAAGGTGCTTCTCTTAAAATTACCGTTATAAAAGGTAAAAATGGTGTTTGAGCTAAATATTAAAGATATATGCGTAGTCACTTCATTTTTTCTTTCTGATTAGTTTTAAATGTATAATATGCTCTACATGTCTTGGTTATAGTTTACTGGCTTTTAAGTTATTGGATATAGTTAAAAATTTGTAACATTGGTAACAGAAAGTTGGCTTAAAACTGGAGTCATTCTAGACAACTTGTGGCAGGGAAACAGGTCTAAATTGGAATAATATTTTAATATAATTCTTATCCTAGTAACCAGACTTATAAAAGAATTTAGGGCAATGCCACTTTGTTGAGGAATTAGAGCCTGCACCATCGTTCATTCATATGCAAGAATTGGCAGCCAAACGTCAAAGCATGAGGAATGGACTTGGTGTTTTGCAGAGACTGGATTTCAGAGAATAGATGGTTTGTTGGAGGTTGAGTTTTGCTTTCCAAAGTTATGGTTGTTCTCTGGTGTTACAAGGGAAACTTAAAGATTGTAGTTAAAGATTGCCAGTGTTACATTGGCTACAGTTTACAAATTGATCACAGACAGGCTCAAGAATCTAATTCACACATATTGTAATTAAGAAAAAAAATCAAACAGGTGGAGATTGTTATGGGATTTACAAAAGGTTGGTGAGGATATGGAACTTAATGAGAGCATTATGGCCTATTTGCTCACTCCAACTGCTATTTCAAGAAATCCATATACAATTATTGTAGATTTAAAAGGTTGTTTTTATGCTCTTTCTTTACATCCTGGCGATTGTGAAATATTTTCATTTAGTGAGCTTGCTTATAAATTTGGAGAGCCCATGAAGTGAATACCATTGAAAAGGTTTGCCTTGAGAAATTACTCTTGGCCCTACATTATGTAAAATTTTTTTGTCACTGCTTCAATACAAGAAGCTAAGACTTTGAATCTTTCAGTGTATATTATTATATAGACATTTTAATTTTACTACAAGCCTTTACTCTTACAACGTGCTTTAAATTTTGGGGAGTAGCTGCTGCTCCAGAAAAGATTCAATATTCCTTTTCAATATTTGAGACATTGGTTATATCATAGACAAATTGTGGCACAGAAAATTCAAGATAGTTTATACTTTAAATTATTTTTAAAAGCTTCTAAGACATGTTAATTGGCTAAGACCTTACCTTAAGTTCACCACAGAAGGAATTAAGCCTTTGTTTGATATCCTCAAGAGATGCAAATTCTATTCCCCTGGACAATTAACTGAGGAGGGACTTGAATAGCTTTCCAGAAAGTAAAGAGAGCTAGATGTACAGAATTGTAAGATTGAGTCATGGAAGTATTTTAGAAAAAGAACCTGATGAAACATACCTTATTCCAAACAGCAACCAAAATTGGTTATCTAATGAGAAGGCAACACATGTAATTGGATCACATTTATTCTCTTGAGTTTCCCCCTGCTTCAACACGGATTATTGAATTACATGCTGTAGCTGCTCTTGTTAAAATGTTAAAAAATCAAAAAATCAAGCTTTCAATTAGTATATGATAGCCAATGTGTAGTGTATGGTTTGCAATTGATTAAAATTTTTCCTCTTTTAGATAACTGCTAACCCTCGAAATTTACAACTATTTATGCTAATACAACTGATTTAAGAGAAATGTGCTGTTCCTTTATAGGCCATTTAAGAACTCAGACTGGATTGCCTGGACCCCTTAGTGAGGGCAAAGTCACGATAGATCTATATACCAGGCAGATTTTGGGCCTTGCATAGGAACAATTAGACAATCTCATTCTTTATATCATCAGAATAGTAATAGCTAGAGACAATAGTCTGGTGTTTCTAGATCTTTTTGTGACTACTGACACTTTTTCAGACTTTCTGGTTGCAACTGCTTTAACAGGAGAGGCAACTAAAAATGTAATTAGTAATTACGCACTTTTACAAGGAGTGGGGACAGCTACAGCTCCTCAAAGTAGTAAAATGATACTTAAATGGAAAGTTGAGGAAGGACATATGGGATATTTTCAACCCTTTAACATTGATAATATTCATGTTAATCTATGGGGAAGGGATGTTCTTCATGATATGGGAGCTGTCTTGACTATGCAACTTGCTCAAAGAATGATTTTACCCTATGATCAAGAACAGGTAAGTAATTTGATTAGAACTTTTGATGATTGGTCCATTTTTTCATGTTCCAGTACTAGTCAATTTGATAACCATTATCCTGAAAATAAAATTTGTCAGTTTTTTAAGTTCCATACTGTGATCTTTCCTTCTATAGTAAAAAATCAGCCTCTAAGGCCAGATTAGTTTTCACTGATGGTTTTTCTAAGGGTCCTTTCTGAGGGCAAGGTGGAGAAATTGACATTTGATTCTGTCTCAGCACAGTTGGCTGAATTAAAGGCCCTTCTTTTGGCGCTATCGTTGTTTCCTGAAGAGCCCTGCAATATTTATACAGATATAATGCTTATGTATCTAATAATATTTTACCTTTGGAAACTGCTGCACATGTTGCTCCTGTATCTCCTATTTGCTCTTGTCTTTTGCAAGTGCAGGCATTATTGTAGCAATGCAGAGATCCTATTTATGTAGGGCATATCAGAGGTCATTCTGGATTGCTTGGCCCCTTGGCAGAAGGTAATGCTGCTGATGATCTGTATACTAGGCCACAATTTGTAGCTGTGGCCCTTGATTCTTATGATTTGGCCCTTCATTTACATAGAAAATTTCATATAAATTCACAATGTTTAAGATATCATACGGGATATACCAAAGAGCAAGCTGTTCAGATAGTTATTCAAATGTCCCTCGTGTGCTCCATTAATACCCTCACCCAGTCTAGGCATCAATCCTAGAGGATTGATGCCCATTGATATTTGGCAAATGGATGTCACACATGTACCTTCTTTTGGGAAATTGAAATATGGCCATGTGTCCATAGACATCTATTCAGGATTGATCTTTGCTTCTGCTCACAGTGGAGAAAAGATCAAAGATGTGAAAAGCCATTGTTTACAAGCCTTAGCCTTTATGAATGTGCCTAGGCAAATAAAAACTGATAAAGGACCAGCATATACCAGCAAAACATTTCAACAATTTTGTGCTTATTTCGATATTCTTCATAAAACCGGTATCCCTTACAATTCTCAAGATTGAGCAATTGTAGATCGAGCCCATTTGACCATAAAAAAACAACTTGAAAGAATATAAGAGGGGGAGGGTACACAGCCCCTCCTACTAAAATTATCAACTATTCTTTATATCTTAAATGTTTAAATTGCGGCGGATAAGGCTGGTCTCTCAGCGGCTGACAGGCTGTGGAGGAAGGACAGAGCACATAATGGTTTAGTTAAATGGAAAGATCTGGCTTCAGGAGCCTGGAAGGGACCTGACCCCATCTTAGGGTGAGAGGATCAGCTCGAATCTTTCCCAAGGATGCTGAGGCCCCTGTTTGGGTCCCTGAGCATTGTGTGCATCCTGTGGATGACAGTCCACCCAGAGATATACTGAAGCTTCATGAAGAATCCCTCGAACCTGATGCCAGTGGGAATACATAACACGGCATGGCCTGCTGTTATTACAACAGACTGCACAACAGGTAAAACAGCAGCTCACACAAAGGTAAAATGAATGATTCTTAACCTTACTTTTCATCTTAAAAGATAGTCTATGTTTTGTTAAGATTTTTATAAAGCCTCGTTAAATAGCTCCTTTTTTCATTCATGTTTACTTTTAGTAATGTTTCCATAGCTGATTTAAGTGTTAGTGTTACCAATGCTAGTGTTTATAGGATTGAGAGATATTTTGTACCCCATTAGTCTTGTTAAAAATGATAGTTATCTGCCTCCTAGACCAGCACATAGGTGCTGGCCTGGACCTTTAAGTACTGCCTCTTAAAGTGTATCTGATATTTTTTAAACCTCCCTACATTTTTGCCCAATTAAGAAGAGAAAAAATTTTCTGAAATCTGTGCCATGCGTGTTGGCACCCCATTTCCCTTTTGGTTCAGAATGGGACTAAGGCAGTGTCAAGGGAGAAGATTCTCCATTGTTCTTCCCACGTCCTGTCTATCCTACCGACAAGTTGCTGGGAACAGGAAGATTCTACATGGATTGTTCGAGTTCCTAGTGTGATCCCCATACCTTTGGATGAAGGTTGATTCCCAGTGGTACTCTACAGGCATAAAAGAGACTTTGGCATTACTGTGACAATCATTGCTGTCATCGCCATTTCAGCCACTGCTGCCTCAGTGGCCAGTGTGGCCATATCTCAATTGGCAGCTGTCATTGGGACTGTGGATACATTGTCTGGAGAAGTCGCCATGGCATTGACTGTGCAGAATACCATTACTATTCAGATTCAGTTGGTAATCACCAAACTGCTCTCAATTGGACTTCCTCTGAGAAACCCATGTTATGTCTTATTCTACTTTTTATTGTTCTATGTGTGTAACCTCTGTTAGGGTCCTTAATAGCAGCAAGGCTGTTGGGGATTTAAATGCTTATCTTGATTGCTTGCTCCTTAGTAGCTGCACCTGGGCTGTTTGGAAGTATCAACAGATCCAGTCTCAGGCTGAAACCAAACAGGTTTGGTTTTCATTGGCCAGAAATAATCCATCGGCCCAAATTAGGCTCAGTTTGTATGATAAATAGTTAGCCAAAGACGGGCAACCTTCTGGGATCATACTCGCCTAAGACAGAAACCCTGAGGCTGGCAGGGTTTTCAGAGACAGGAAAGAGTTTTGGAACCCCAGATTGATCCTAAGACAGGTGCTACTTACAAAAATAAAAGAGGGGGAATTGTTGTGTCCTACCTTGGGGTGTTTCCCTTCCCCCTCGCTGAGCTTTTTAGCCTGCTATAGCAAGAAGTTGTTTACACCCTTGGCAGCTGCTCTTGGCCCCTCATTTGATGGCAGGACTTTCCATGGCACCATTACCCCCCACTGAGCCTTCCAGCTTGTTGTTAAGAAGTTGTTTATGCCCCTGATTGGGCCCAGGACTTTCCACCACACAGACTTTTCCTGTTTTCCTGGTTGGGGATTTTCACCTGCCTTGTTGTTTTCCACGACTTTTGCCTCGGGTATATAAGGAGATCTCAGTAAAGCCTTGGTGGTACTCTCTGAAAATGGGTGACCCGTGTATGTGTTTTCTCTCAATCCTGCACACCTATGCCTGATATTCACACACTGGCGGCGTAGGTGTCGTCAGTGTATAAATATTGCCCTGAAGCAAAAAGCAACTGTCATTTATTGGCATGTGAAAATATATGCACTTATATACAGCATAGTGTATAGTGTTGTTTTTCTCTTTGACATTTGTGACAAACACAGCTGTTACACAAAGTAAAACAAAAAACAAAAACAACCCAAAAACCCATATTTTCCCTAAACTTGCCATTTTTGCAGACAAAATGCTAAAGATGTGTCAGCTCAGTGCTAAATAAGGCAGAAACTCTGGGTGTAAGAGAGCAATGATGGTGCTATGTGGTTGGTGGCTTACTGGTCCTTACCCTGTCTGGAAGACCACCTGTGGAGAGAATCTGAAGAGGACAGAAGTCCTGGGGACTCTGCCAGCTCAGAGGCCTGCAGTGGGCAATGACAGTATAGAAACACAAGGAATGGAACATCCTAGTTCTAGAACCAAGTTCCTGACAGTTGATGTAAACAAAGGAAGATTGGTCAGTGCTTTTTCCCACTTGCCTTAGAAACGAAGAGGCAAGTGGTTGCTTTAGACATGTCCAAACATTTCTGCTCAAGAAATCTCTGACATACAATTATATTAGAGCCAGAGAAAAGCCAGTCAGCTTAAGACCTGGATACTTTATCAGAACCTCATATTTTTCAGAATGCCAGAGAACAGGCTAAATTCTTCCAAAGTCTGAGGAAGGCTTACCTACTGCTTACTAGTTCTCTTCCCAGTAAATCACTCTGCCTAAGACCTTGCAGTGGATATGATACAAATCCCTGTATAATTTATAGAAGCAGAATGGTCATAAAAATAGACTGTAACAGATGATCAAAATCTCTTTTTAGCTTTGCGACTATAGAGCTGGTTTCATAAGAAAATCATTTCTGACCATGAAGAGCGTATGCTCATGGGGTAAGATTTTGCACACCTCAGTGGACACCCAGCTGACTCTGGCATATTCAAAGCCATTTTCCATTTTTGACAGCCTTGGAAATGAAAATGAAAAAGCATTCTTAACCTCATCAGAGAAAAGCCACAACCTAAAAACATCTCCATGTAGCTAATCAGTTTTACTTCACTAGCAATTTCTCCCAGAAACAGAACTTCCTTGCTTAATGCCTTGGGCATGAGATGCCTATTTGAGAATAATGCCAGTAAGACTCAGGAAGAATCAGAAATCAGAGAGAAAATTAAGATTTGTCTCTTCTAAATCTATCCCCTATTCCTGTTCTTTTTACCCCTTTATGGGGTGTGGCCAGCTGTAGACACCATGTCTGTGCCTCTTTACAACTACACATGACAATATGATTTGTGTTTGGCTAATGGATGAGTAGAAAATAGAAGGCCCAACTCTGGTATTGCCAGCCTACAAAGAAAGTACATGCTGTCAACTGCCCCATGTACCCATTTGTAGCAATTTGGCTGAGGCCATGATTAGGCTTAGGGAATGCTGATGAGGTTAGGACCCGTGTGAAGACTATGGTAGCAAATTGGAAGTGATGTGTCCCTAAAGATATTGTGGAAGGTCTACTAGCTTGGTTTATTCATGCTATGAATATTCACAACAGCATCTTCTATCCTTTATGTTTGTACTTGGGGCTGTTCTGCTATAGCATATTAGCCTTTAGATTACCCAATTCAAGATTTCCCACTAAGCAAGCCTTTATGACTTAGGTCAGTGTGTTCATACTGCACTTTCCTTTCCTGGATTATTCTCTTTGTGCAGATTTGTAGGATGCCTAATAAGTTCAGACAATACATTTTCAGGTCTATTTTTCAGCAGCAGATGAAACCAAGCAATTAATAACTGAGTTCTAAGTCTAGCTGTGATTTCTGCAATGCATCAGTCTGACCGACCGTCTTCATGCCCACATCAGAGGGTAGGTCCCCAGCAACTTCTGCACATGTTTACCATATGTAGTTTCTATATGAATCCTTGGATTTGGGGAGAGTGAATATATAATGACTGCATTTATAAAATGCATTTCCTCACAAATAACATCAATAAAGAAAGCCGTAAGAGGGGGCATGTTCCTTCACTGGAATATATGCATATATGCATGCTGTCTCTCCCATTAGTAAGGAAAGGAAGTTCCATTTATCAATGGGCTAATGGGGCTTCTTTCTGTGGAACAACAGGTTGACTTTGTATAACTATGTGCTTTTCTTTTCAAATACAGAATCTTTCCATGGCTTAGATTTAAAATGCTCTGAATTTGTTACATTTTCTTAGTTTTACGATTCTGATGATTTGCAGAGAGACATTTCTGTAATCCTTCATTCCAGAAGAGCACTGTATGCCAGTGGTAAATCACCATACATCCCCTCTTTGCACCAAGGGTCACATGTTGCCTGGACTGTATCTATAACCTTTCCTCTGAGGTTTCTTAGACAGGTCTGGTGCCAATTCCTATTTCACAGTGGCACCACAGGACCAAGTGCTTCATGTATCCATCCACAGGTTCCCTGATGATACCATCCGTGTCTTGGTACATACATGCCAATACCATGTCATTGTGATTCCTCATCTCATCATTCATGATTTTTTTGAGACAATGCTCACAGAAACCAACTCTTGGTGGGATTCCCACTCTTAGTGTTTTTACCCATTTCTGTCATGAACTTGTGTTTTTCCTTGATAGTACCCCAAAGGAAAAAATAATTCCAACTTTAGATGATTTAGCACCCCAGGGAGAGATAATCGCCCAAAGTTCTTATGGAGGTACTGTATTCTCCAGATTGTCAGGGGCTTTTGTGCTTGCATCGATAGCTTGTTTATTGTTAAACAAGCCTCAGAAATGTACTTAATGCCAATGAGGGGTGTGCTACTAAGTATGAAAAATGGTGATCATCCAGGTGGAGAGAAAGGGACTCCAAACTGATGGGTAAAATTGTATGGTCTCTAAGAATGTCTGAGACATGCCTGAAACTCTCTACAGTTGAATTCATAAGCTTTATAAGGTGATGATAAGTCCCTGCAGAGGTCACTCGGAGCTAGAAATAAATGAAGCACATAGATCCATTGTCCCCAGTTTTTCCTTCCTTCTGTTTACAAGCCTTCTAAAGGACTCCATTTAACAAAGAATAAAAGTAGACAGTACTCCCACATGTGGTTTTCCTTTGTCCTTCATCCTCCACAACAACTACGAGGCAGCAGTCATGCCCTGTGCACTCTGCTCTCCTCTTCTATTATACTTCTGGAGACAAAGACACAGCAGGCATTTGCTTAAACATTAAAAAGATACCTGTCTTCAGGGATGGAGAAAATAAACCTTGCCCAGTGAGAGGGAAGCTACAGAGTTAATAGCTTTAAAACCCTGATTAAAATCTCCTATTTTGTGAAGAAAAAAATCACTAATGATACTACCAACCAGCTGTGAGCTTTTCTTTCCTTCAGCACCCACCCCCACCAAAATAGACCTGACTCCTAGCAGCACTTTCCAGAATCCACAGACCGCATAGAGGGTACACAGAGGGAACCCATACACAGTGGGAGAAATGGCCTCCTGGGTTTCATTTTTGTTTGGTTATACTGACTGAAGGCATTTAAATGAGAAAATTATTCAAGTGCCATAAGAGTATGCTATTATGCTGCAACGTGAGCTATTAAGGGAGTTGAAACTTCCAAACATCATTCACAGGGAGTTCAGGCAGCCTTATGTGTAACTAGAGACATGAAGCAGGCATTATCTAAGACAAATGATTTCAAATCCAATGAAGAACATTATCATATGAATAATTGCCTACTATATAGTATATAAAACACTCCACTAATTCATAAATAGCTTGTTCCTTTGAAGAAAGGGGCCCAATGGCTTGAAGATATGACCATTTTTCATTGGTTTTACATTTACATGACCTAAGTATAAATAATCTTATAACACTGTATGAATCTGATCTTTATTAAAGTTCTCTTCAACGTTACCTTCTGGTACCGAGGACACAGCTCAATAATAGAACACTTGTCTTCAATGTATAGGGTCCTGACAGACACAGACACATATAAACAGAGATCTTATATATCCTGTAGATTTTTTTTCTAGATATAATGAAAACTCATGATTTCTTTAGACTCAGTGATCATCAAGAATTTACTTTGGCCCTCTATCAGTGACACTGAATGAGTTCAAGACACTTTGTGAAACAGCCTAGGAAATTTAAGTGTGGGGCCGGAGGATGTCAGACCTACAAACTACCTGTGGGTCCTCAGTTCCAATCTGGAGATTCTTGCAGTTTCAGTCATGAGAAACTGAGGGGAGCAAATGGCGTTCTAAAACAGCAGCAGCAGCAGCAGCAGCAGCAGCAGCAGCAGCAGCAGCAGCAGCAGCAGCAACAACAACAACGCATTTCATATTCTATGTCTGCAGAATATTCTAGGTAAAAAAGATCAGAAAGGCCTGAGTTTGACTCCTTCAGATGGGTGATCTTGAGCTTGGGTCCCATTTCTAAGAAAGTGGGATCAGCAGAAAGTCCCCTTTTTTCCCGCTCACCTTCACTTTTAAGAACAGTTCTAAGCACATGCATAGAAACTGCACACATCCCCATCCTTTTCCAGCTACTGGCATTTTGACACAGCTACTTGACATTTTTTTCACTTGCCATGGTGGCTGCCAAACTCCTTCAATGTAAGTCATAGGCCTAGTGACATTTCAATTCTTTGCAGACCTTTCTTAAGGCACTGTAGACAATTCTATTAAATGAACTGATAAATATAATACCTCTACTGAAAATACTGAGACATAGTCTTCATTCAGATTGCCCCAGTTGCCCCAGTAATGTCTTCATTGGACCAGTGAAAGTCCATTTTCTTTCATCTACAGTCTATGCTAATTTAGAGTACTCTCCATAACACTTTTGGTTTGGATGATACTAGCAGTTTGTGATAGTCTCTGTTAGTTGTGGCTAGCTGTAAATCTCACTAGATCTAAACTGTCTGTTTCCTAGTATCTACATTTAGAATTAAGCATTTCATATTTCATATCATACATAGTGTGAGTCTGCTTTAGAGCTGGCCACGATAACTCTGCTCAAAAGCTTAATGATGCAATGTCAGCTATATCTTTCTATTGCAGAGACATCGTTTTTATTTCCTCATTAGTGACTGACATGTAACATGAGCTCTGATACTGTGTGAACATTTTTGTCATAGCAACAGAAGGAGAGTAGGACAACTGTCAAACACGTGGTCCTTTGGGACCAAGTTTCATATTGAAATTATAGCAGCACAACTCTAGCCAAATGTCTCACAGCTTCCCATCTCCTTGAAGGGCCTGTGCTTCCATTTCAAGATTTGGAGCACGAACCTCCTTAGTTAGTTCCAGGTCCAACCTAGATCCTCTGACTATTGTCTGTTTCTATTGAATGAGAGAGATGCTAATCCTTTTTCAGCAGTTTAAGTTGACTACAGGTTATTACCTAAACAAACAGACTTGGAAAAGAGCAAAACTACAAAAGACAGGGCAGACATAACATGTGAAGCTGCTTGCTCATTCCTCAGTTTCTCCTTTGTGGTCTTCTTGAAAGTCCAGTATCATCAGTGCTAAATCCTCCCCTCAGAAGGAGGTTACTAAATAAAGTCTTTTGGAAAGAAGATAGATTCCCTTAAGGATGTAGAGAGTAGTTAAATACCAAAGAGATAAAATTTTAATAAAAGAGTTAATATTTCTTGCATTACATAACCATGAGTGGCCTAACATTTGAGGGAACTAAAAACAGTGTTTATAGGACTTGCCAAGTAGTCACTCTGGGGATCGTTAACTAAACAAAAGCAATTTCTCTGAGCTGTATATACATAATTTTATTTGAAAACATGAAGAGAGAGGGGGTGGGAAAATCAGGGATGAGGGGCACAAACAACTCTGTTGAGGACCACTTGAACTCTTCCACACTTTGTATCCATCACTACCTATCTGTGTCTTGCTGCATTTGGGGAGATTGGATTCTGAACAGTATATACTGCATATCCTTCTCCCATGAGTCTGGCAATGCGATGCTTCATTAGGAGCCCAAATTGCAGAAAGAGGTATGATCCTCTTGTTTGTCAGATGGTAGAGGGTTACTCTATAATGAAGCTCCTATGGGTTATTGTCCATATCTCCTCCTGTAGCTGGGTGGACACAGAAGAAACTGTTCCCTTTCCCTTCAGCTTGAGGGAAGTCATAATTTCCAACAGTGACAGCTTACCCTCATCTTCCGCTGTCTTATCTCTGACAACACTGTCATAACCAATCTCTACAGAAAGTCTCTTTCTCTGTATAGACTGTGTATCCTGCCAGGACCCCACGACATCCTCACACCCCCACTATCTGTAATGTTCTGTACAAGTTTGTTGATGTGTTCTTTCCCTACAACTCTGTGCGGTGGTCATTAACTCTCACAGTATGCACAGATGAACTGAATCAGGGAACGGCTGAGACTCACCATGTATCCTGTAGTTTCTCAGTGAGAGAAGTTGCTAACATTCCTCTAGAATGCCACTCAGTGCTCACATGTCTATAATTCATCAGCCCTTTACAGATAATTCAAGTTTTAGTCTCATAAGTAAGGACTTGCCTAAAGGTACTTGTGCTGCTTGGAGCAAAGACACCACAAGAATCTTATACTATAAGTTTTAGTATTTCCTGACCCCCTTAAGCTTTTAGAGTGTATTTGTTTTCTTTTTGTGAGAGGAAGTATCATGTAGCACAGCTTGGCCTTGAGCTCCCTAGGTAGAACTTGGGAAAGACCCAGAATTTCTGATCTTCCAACTTGCACCTGTGCAGTGCTGAGATTACAGGTGTGTTGCCACCACACCTGGCTTTTATGGTCATTGTGGGGAACAAACATGAAGCTTCCTGCTTGAGAGGCAAGCACTGTACCAACTGAGCCATATCCCCGAGTCACAATTAGACATTAATATTTCTTCTAAGTTTACAGACAGAAAAGACATTTCATCGGAAAAACCATGATATCACAGAACCTGACTGGAAAAGATACACATCTGAGAAGAGATGTTTTGTTTGTTTGTTTGTTTGTTTGTTTGGAGTTAATGGCTTGCAGTCTCCTAAGAAGGATGTAAAAGGGTCGTGAAATACCTGGTAGATGGAAATGTGCCATCAAGGACAGCCATAATCTGGTATCCAGTCTTACTGTGGTCTGTTTCTCATCTCCACAGCATTCACTTCTGTTCCTCTTCTCTCTTTCTGATTCCTTTATGTCTTACACCTGTTCCCTCACTCCCATATTTCTTCCTACAATTACCGTTATTATCCTTGTTGATCTTTTGTTTTTGTGCTAGCATCATTATAGTTTCTGGTTAGAGTCCTATCCTTCAACAAAAACCACCATATACTGTGCATGAAAGAGTAGTAGAAAGAACCACACCTTTCTTCTTTTCTTCAAGGAGTTGTTTTTTTGTTTTTTTTTTTTTAAAACTCATACTGTTTTCATTTGTCTGTACCTCCCCCTCCTTCTCCCTCCTCTTTCTCCCTCCACCTTCTCTTTCTTTTCCTCCTCTTCTTTCTGGTGTCTTTATGTTGTGTGTCTATGTCTTAATTACTAATCTATTGCTGTAAGCGATATCAAATCAAGGCACCTTTTATTAAAAAAAAAAATGAAGGGCTGAAGAGACAGCTCAACAGTTAAGACCATTGACTGTTTTTCTAGAAGTCCTGAGTTTAATTCCCCCAGAAACTATGTGGTGACTCACAACCATCCACAAAGTGATCTGATGCCCTCTTCTGGTGTGTCTGAAGACAGCTATAGTGTATCCATATACATAAAAATAAATAAATCTTTTCAAAAGAGCATTTGATAGGGAGTTTGCTTATATTTTCAGAGGGTTAATACATTATCAACATGGTGGGCAGCATGCAGGCAGGTATGGTACTGGAGTAGAAACTGAGAGCTTTACATCCTTTGATCTGTAGGCAGAGAGAGAGAGAGAGAGAGAGAGAGAGAGAGAGAGAGAGAGAGAGAGAGAGAGAGAGAGAACGAGAACACACAGACTCTAGTATGGGCTTTTGAAAGCTCAAAACCCACTCCCAGCAGCATACCTCTTCCAACAGGCCACACCTACTCCAATAAGAAAACACCTAATCCAACAAGGACACACCTACTACAAGAGGTCATACCCATAATTCCCCCAGCTCTTCAACTGGAAACTAAGCATGTCAATACATGTGCTAATGGGGGCCATAGTGTGTATGTGAGAGTGTGGTGCTTGTTTGTGGCTGTGTGGGCTCATGTGCCCTTATCCATTAAGCTATCTTGCCAGACACTCTGAACATTTCACAGCTGCTTTTTAGTCCTTTATCGATACTCATCTGATAAGCTCCTGTTTGAATTCAAGGAATTCTAATTAAGATTTCTGGTTGGAAGCTATCCAGCAGGTCAGAGTGGTAGTCTGGGCCGATGCTTTCTGCAGTCTGAATTCTGTGGGGATGGAGTCCAAGTGATACATAGAAAGAAAAAATACGAGGACATTCTCTGTACCCTTAACTTGGAGTTGTGCTGCTGTTTGAGAGATCACACCCCAGCCATTCCTCAGTGGCACATGAGCAACATGCCCACCTAAATGCTACCGATACCAAACCCTGAGCTGCCTTGACCTTTCAAAGGATCACCCCAGGAGACATCAGCATTCCCTACAGGTTTTCAGGAGAGGTTCTTTTGGACCTTCAGCATGAGAACCACATTGTGAGCTAACTAAGAAAATTCTCTGAGACATTTGTTTCATCTGTAACAGAAATTTCTTCTGTAGAAGTGTGAAAAAAATAAAGCATTATTTAGTCCTTTGTCTAGAATGCTTTAAATAAAAGTTAATCCCCCATTTTTTTATATGAGAGAATCAAGCCTATCAGTTAATAGTTGTGTTGACTGTCATTTGATATAGGACGTAGATAGCAAACAGTAACTTTTAAAGCCTGACTAATGAAAGTGTCAGAAACTCAGGTTGGAGCGTGCCTGTGTTAGCAGAGCATCTAGAAACCCACGACGCTGCTGATCTGTTCTTTGCTTGCTTCCTCGTGGCCTTCAGTTAGCAAAATCAACTGAGCATTGTGCCTCCCTGGAGCCCCTGTGTTTTATTTTACTTTACATTTTGCATGCCTTAATTAATTCTTCCTTCAGAATTTTCAATTTTTCATGAAGGCCTTAAAAAGAAAGAAGGCAAATTACCTTAGTTAATAGTCTTGTAACCTTGCATGCATATACCTCTGCATATTTATAACACAAACACAAACACACACACACACACACACACACACGAGAGAGAGAGAGAGAGAGAGAGAGAGAGAGAGAGAGAGAGAGAGAGAGAGAGAGAATAGTCTTGTAAGCTGTTTGGATATAGAGCTGCACACGAGGGTGCAAAAAGCACCATGATTTCCAACTACATTGTTGGTGTGGAGGATTCTCCAGTGACCCCCTCTGGGGAGCAGAACATTTTACACGTTAGTCTATACCCTGCTGGAAATCTGACACCTAATTTATGGCCTCTCAAATCTTATCTCTGTACCCTGCATTAAGCTTGGGAGGAGATTATGGCTTTAGGACATGGGGAAGATTTAACCTCTCTTAAGAATCAAATTCCATCTCTGGAAGATCCAAGATTAAAAAGGAATTCAAAGAGTAAATTGACAATATGGGATGCCAATCAAGATCACAGAAGCTTAATAAAAAGTCACAATGTATGAGCATGAAACTAGAAAAATGTAATGCTGCCACTGGCTATCTTTCACTTTGAACCTGTTTCAACAAAATTTTAAAATCCATAGGTTGGGTGGGGAAGGTGGCTCATTGGATAAAGTACTTGCTGTGCACAAGTAAGGTCCCCAGATCCCACAGAAAGCTGATATAATCCACTTGTGATCCCAGTGTTCCTATTGTGACATGGGAGGTGGGGACTGGAGCACATCTGGAAACTTGCAAGGTAGCTGGCCTGGTGTCCTCAGTCATTAGGGAATGACAAAGAGACTCTGTCACAAGCCAAGTGACTGACGCTCAAGTTTGTTCTCTGATTGCCACATGCACCATGGTATGTGTTCATTTGTATGTCCCTCCACTGTGCTAAGTAAGTACACAAAAATAGATAATAAAATTTAAGGTGTGTGGATATGCAAACTTCATCTAGACTGAGTCAATCACTCCAGAGGCAACAACCTCTTGTTTGGGAAGTATTAATATATGCTACACACGTGGTCCATGTGTGTCTGTTTATGAATATGCATGTGTATATTTGTATAAGTATGTGAATTCATGTATTCTGAAGTTTGGCAATGCCAAAAGGCAAAAAAGAAACCCTCAACTTTTATAGTAGGAAACATAGGAGAAACACAACACTACATGTGAATCTACAAGAAAATCTCCTTTTTAGTGTTGTATATCCAGAGCTCCAAGGGATCCAGGAAGTAGTAGGTAAACTTGAATGCTTATTCAGTATGGAAGCAACATTCAGCAAAGCCTCAGAGTCCTGCTGATGAACTTGAGACCAAGTACCTCTCCTCTACAGAGTGCTACAAATATTTTTCTGTTTAGGCTATGGGTTGTCCTCTCATTATGAGAGGGGACATTCTCAAATATAAGCAATAAGTTATCATGTTACCAGGGAAAAGCCAGTCTCAGAAAGACAAATATCATGAACTTTCTTTTATATGGACATCAAGACGATAACTTCATTTACTGAACAATTTAGTATTTACTAGAATGTTTCCATTGAAGGTGATTATTATTGTTGTTGTTGTTGCTGTTCTTAATTTATTTAAACACAATGGTCAATATAAGAAACATTTTTACCGTTTAGAACAGAGGCTGAAGGAACGCCCATTCAGAGCCTGCCCCACATGTGGCCCATACATATACAGCCACCAAACTAGATAAGATGGATGAAGCAAAGAAGTGCGGGCTGACAGGAACCGGATGTAGATCTCTCCTGAGAGCCAGACTATGGCAAATACAGAGGCGAATGCCAGCAGCAAACCACTGAACTGAGAACGAGACCCCCCCTCCCCTTGAAGGAATCAGAGAAAGGACTGGAAGAGCTTGAAGGGGCTTGAGAGCCCATATGAACAACAATGCCAACCAATCAGACCTTCCAGAGACTAGCCCAAAGACTATACATGGACTGATCCTGGGCTCCAACTGCATAAGTAGCAATGAATAGCCTAGTAAGGGAGGAGGGCGGTAATGGGGGGAGGATGGGGAGGGAACACCCTTATAGAAGGGGAGGGGGAAGGGTTAGGGGATGTTAGCCTGGAAACCGGGAAAGGTAATAACAATTGAAATGTAAATAAGAAATACCCAATTTAATAAAGATGGAGAAAAAAACAAGAAAAAAAAAAGAAACATTTTTTACCAAGTATAACTGGCTCTGATTGTTCATTCATCATAATTGTCAATGAGACTACTTCTGTGGCATAGGAAAGGTAGCTAGGAAGCAGACCACAATGATGTCACATAAACAGGGTCACTAGTGTCCTTTTTGCTCTTTACTAATCAATGTGTCTGTGGTTCACAGCTATGGCTGGTGGGTCTGAACCCAATCTGCTCTTACAGCTCTTGTGTTGTCCTTCTTACCTTCGTACTTCCCGTTTCCTTATCTTCAAGTTCTGGCTTTCCCTGTGTGCTCAGCCGATTCTCCTCAGGTCTCTCTTGATCACCACTGTCAGTGCATGACAATGCTCATTTATTCAGTTACAACAGACTTTTGGAAACAGGGTTTCAGGGTTTTTTGTTTGTCTGTTTTTTGTATCTGTTTCTTTCTTTCTTTTTTTTTTTTTGGCTCTGGTTGGCCTAGAACCTACTCGCCCAGGTTGACCTCAAAGTCCTGATCTTCCTGCCTCCACTTCAGTCCTGGCATCACAGGCATAAACACGAGCCACCACTCCAGGTTCTGAAACCTCCCTGGTCACATCAGGATAGAGGTTTACCCGGTCGGCTTCTGCAGTTCTTAGCTTCTGCTGCTTGCTTAGGGATATTCTGCCCTTCCCTTCCCTTAATTCCCAGTGCTATTCCAGGTGTAGAAGTTCCCAACCTTGAATCTATTTTTGCAGCAAGCCGTTACAGAACAGTACCTATGATGCTAAATTATTGCAATAAATTCTTGTGCGAGTTTAATGAACATGAGATGGAGCTAGTTTGCAATAAAAGGCTCTACTATTATCATCCAATTTCCTCACAGGAGATACGATTTCCAAAACTGTACACTAACACTATCTCACACTTATTTGCACAGTGCATGGTATTTACAGACCTCATCCAGCCACCCAATTTCATTTTCTATTTACAATGTTATTAACAGACACTGGGTTATCAGCCAATATTATCTCCACCTTTTAAAAATATACACTGCTTGAATAACTAAATTATGGGGAAGGGTAGTGTCAGAGAGAGAAATTTCCTTGACACAAAATACTTTACTGTGCTGTAGCCAGCACTGCCAAGTCTTTGCTCAGCAAAATTCAGTGAAATTTTATTCTGATTCTGTTTGCTGGGGATAGAAACATAGGAAGTTACAAGACACAGATGGTGTCTTTGATGAAAAAAATTTATGATATAATAGAAGAAGCTCAAAAAATTAGGTTTCATCACTTGAAGTGTATTCTTTTTCAGAATTTTATGGAAATATTTCAATGATCATGTTTTAAAAAATCAAATTTGAGAGGTTCTCGGTTTAAAATCTAGAATTGGAAGGTAGAGACCATATACCTGAGTATCTGGATGCATTGTCTCTCCCATTGTAAAGAGGAACTTTAATTGAGAAACCCAAACATTTTGATGTAAGCACAGACTTGGCTTATTAGAGTGGTAAGAGGTGTGGTCACAGATGTGTGATAACTTTCATAGGTATACTGCCATTGGAAATTAAGAACTTAACATTTTAAAAAAAGTATCCCACAGCCCTGTTAATCTTCCATGGTTCCTCCTAAGTTGTACTTTTATAACCATTTCCTTACCATGATGGCTCTGGAATCTTTCTCCCTTGTACCTACAGACTCCTTGGAGATTTTTGACATGCTGAGCCCAGCTCTTAACTCTTCCTCCTACAACAAAGTCCACGTTTCCCAATGTGTGTGCCCTTTGCAGGGGTCTCCGGTGGTTTCTTTTGATTTCAGGGGTGAACCTGTAGAACAAGCCTGTTCCAGCAGATCAGAAGTGATCTCAGTGAGATGCAAATACTAGGCCTCTCTGAGACTTCTATAGCAGAAAAGATGACCTTGATGGACTAAGAACTGAGGTGGATGTTGAGTGTTGGAAGGGGCCTTAAGGCAGAGAAGAAGCAGTGTGAGGGAGAGAAGATTAATCATAAGAAACAGACCTTGGTTGTCAAGCACTGACCTCTGAATTGCTTAGACCAACTCTGTACTCTACAGTTATTTGAGCCATTGGCTTTCTTATTTGTCCCTTCTGGAATACTGACCTTGAGGCTTTTACAAAATGGTTAGCATAGGAAAACTAGCCCAGAAAGACAGCCTTTTATTTTATCCCTGTAAAGTCTTTGCCATTCTCTGCTGTGTATAATTTTTACTGTGAAAACAATGTTTCATTAAATAATCATTTCACTCAAGCCTGAGAATGCCATTGGAGTTTGTTTGCCTCTGGAACCCACAGTTCTCTCTGTGGGTATGTAACTACTGTAAAAATGTTAGAAGTAAGCAACCGGAAACACTTATTTGAAATTGATGGGTTTGATCACTTTTATGAATAATGCAAATTTTAACTAACTTTCTGATGCAGAACATTTGATGTCTACATTTTTCCCTTTGGAATTCAAGAGAAAACTCAACACTTCCAATATTAACAGGTGCTTGAACTTGCTAGACTTTGAACATCCCAAGGTCAAACTATGGGTTTTAAAAAGTATCCACCCATGGCTTACCTTTGCATTTCATTTTAGACTGAGATCCTTTTCTAGATAAGAATTGATTTTTTCGAAGGAAACAGACCGGATAAACAGTTCTCTGCACCCAAATACCGTGGGAGGGAGAGCTAAACCTCCAGAGAGGCAGACAAGCCTGGGAAACCAGAAGAGACTGCTCTCTGCACACACATCTCGGACGCCAGAGGAAAAAGCCAAAGACCATCTGGAACCCTGGTGCACTGAAGCTCCCAGAAGGGGCGGCACAGGTCTTCCTGGTTGCTGCCGCTGCAGAGAGCCCGTGGGCAGCACCCCACGAGCGAACTTGAGCCTCGGGACCACAGGTAAGACCAACTTTTCTGCTGCAAGAAAGCTGCCTGGTGAGCTTGGGACACACGGAAGCAGAATTCCTCTAGGACCGGGCACGTTCGGTGTTTACTGGAAGTCCCACACCCGAGGATCCCGGCCAGCAGCAGCTCTCTGCTCCCAGACCCCGTGAGAGAGAGACCCAACCGCCTGGTCAGGTGGGCACTCCTGAGGCTGCAGAGCGGAAGAGACCACCAACACTGCTCACCACTGCCCACATCCCTGGCCCAAGAGGAAACTGTATAAGGCCTCTGGGCTCCCGTGGGGGACGGCCCAGGAGCGGCAGGACCCCTGCCTGAGACACCGCCGGAACCTGAAGGAAAGAGACCGGATAAACAGTTCTCTGCACCCAAATCCTGTGGGAGGGAGAGCTAAACCTTCAGAGAGGCAGACAAGCCTGGGAAACCAGAAGAGACTGCTCTCTGCACACACATCTCGGACGCCAGAGGAAAAAGCCAAAGACCATCTGGAACCCTGGTGCACTGAAGCTCCCGGAAACGGCGGCACAGGTCTTCCTGGTTGCTGCCGCTGCAGAGAGCCCGTGGGCAGCACCCCACGAGCGAACTTGAGCCTCGGGACCACAGGTAAGACCAAATTTTCTGCTGCAAGAAAGCTGCCTGGTGAACTCAAGACACAGGCCCACAGGAACAGCTGAAGACCTGTAGAGAGGAAAAACTACACGCCGGAAAGCAGAACACTCTGTCCCCATAACTGACTGAAAGAGAGGAAAACAGGTCTACAGCACTCCTGACACACAGGCTTATAGGACAGTCTAGCCACTGTCAGAAATAGCAGAACAAAGTAACACTGGAGATAATCTGATGGAGAGAGGCAAGCGCAGGAACCCAAGCAACAGAAACCAAGACTACATGGCACCATCGGAGCCCAATTCTCCCATCAAAACAAACATGGAATATCCAAACACACCAGAAAAGCAAGATCTAGTTTCAAAATCATTTTTGATCATGATGCTGGAGGACTTCAAGAAAGACGTGAGGAACTCCCTTAGAGAACAAGTAGAAGTCTACAGAGAGGAATCGCAAAAATGCCTGAAAGAATTCCAGGAAAACATAAATAAACAAGTAGAAGCCCATAGAGAGGAGACACAAAAATCCCTGAAAGAATTCCAGGAAAACACAATCAAACAGTTGAAGGAATTAAAAATGGAAATAGAAGCAATCAAGAAAGAACACATGGAAACAACCCTGGATATAGAAAAACAAAAGAAGAGACAAGGAGCTGTAGATACAACCTTCACCAACAGAATACAAGAGATGGAAGAGAGAATCTCAGGAGCAGAAGATTCCATAGAAATCATTGACTCAACTGTCAAATATAATGTAAAGCGGAAAAAGCTACTGGTCCAAAACATACAGGAAATCCAGGACTCAATGAGAAGATCAAACCTAAGGATAATAGGTATAGAAGAGAGTGAAGACTCCCAGCTCAAAGGACCAGTAAATATTTTCAACAAAATCATAGAAGAAAACTTCCCTAACCTAAAAAAAAGAGATACCCATAGACATACAAGAAGCCTACAAGAACTCCAAATAGATTGGACCAGAGAAGAAACACCTCCCGTCACATAATTGTCAAAACACCAAATGCACAAAATAAAGAAAGAATATTAAAAGCAGTAAGGGAAAAAGGTCAAGTAACATATAAAGGCAGACCTATCAGAATCACACCAGACTTCTTGCCAGAAACTATGAAGGCCAGAAGATCCTGGACTGATGTCATACAGACCCTAAGAGAACACAAATGCCAGCCCAGGTTACTGTATCCAGCAAAACTCTCAATTAACATTGATGGAGAAACCAAGATATTCCATGACAAAACCAAATTTACACAATATCTTTCTACAAATCCAGCACTACAAAGGATAATAAATGGTAAAGCCCAACATAAGGAGGCAAGCTATACCCTAGAAGAAGCAAGAAACTAATCGTCTTGGCAACAAAACAAAGAGAATGAAAGCACACAAACATAACCTCACATCCAAATATGAATATAATGGGAAGCAATAATCACTATTCCTTAATATCTCTCAATATCAATGGCCTCAACTCCCCAATAAAAAGACATAGATTAACAAACTGGATATGCAACGAGGACCCTGCATTCTGATGCCTACAGGAAACACACCTCAGAGACAAAGACAGACACTACCTCAGAGTGAAAGGCTGGAAAACAATTTTCCAAGCAAATGGTCAGAAGAAGCAAGCTGGAGTAGCCATTCTAATATCAAATAAAATCAATTTTCAACTAAAAGTCATCAAAAAAGGTAAGAAAGGACACTTCATATTCATCAAAGGAAAAATCCACCAAGATGAACTCTCAATCCTAAATATCTATGCCCCAAATACAAGGGCACCTACATACATAAAAGAAACCTTACTAAAGCTCAAAACACACATTGCACCTCACACAATAATAGTGGGAGATTTCAACACCCCACTCTCATCAATGGACAGATCATGGAAACAGAAATTAAACAGTGATGTCGACAGACTAAGAGAAGTCATGAGCCAAATGGACTTAACGGATATTTATAGAACATTCTATCCTAAAGCAAAAGGATATACCTTCTTCTCAGCTCCTCATGCTACTTTCTCCAAAATTGACCATATAATTGGTCAAAAAACGGGCCTCAACAGGTACAGAAAGATAGAAATAATCCCATGCGTGCTATCGGACCACCACGGCCTAAAACTGGTCTTCAATAACAATAAGGGAAGAATGCCCACATATACGTGGAAATTGAACAATGCTCTACTCAATGATAACCTGGTCAAGGAAGAAATAAAGAAAGAAATTAAAAACTTTTTAGAATTTAATGAAAATGAAGATACAACATACTCAAACTTATGGGACACAATGAAAGCTGTGCTAAGAGGAAAACTCATAGCGCTGAGTGCCTGCAGAAAGAAACAGGAAAGAGCATATGTCAGCAGCTTGACAGCACACCTAAAAGCTCTAGAACAAAAAGAAGCAAATACACCCAGGAGGAGTAGAAGGCAGGAAATAATCAAACTCAGAGCTGAAATCAACCAAGTAGAAACAAAAAGGACCATAGAAAGAATCAACAGAACCAAAAGTTGGTTCTTTGAGAAAATCAACAAGATAGATAAACCCTTAGCCAGACTAACGAGAGGACACAGAGAGTGTGTCCAAATTAACAAAATCAGAAATGAAAAGGGAGACATAACTACAGATTCGGAGGAAATTCAAAAAATCATCAGATCTTACTATAAAAACCTATATTCAACAAAATTTGAAAATCTTCAGGAAATGGACAATTTCCTAGACAGATACCAGGTATCGAAGTTAAATCAGGAACAGATAAACCAGTTAAACAACCCCATAACTCCTAAGGAAATAGAAGCAGTCATTAAAGGTCTCCCAACCAAAAAGAGCCCAGGTCCAGACGGGTTTAGTGCAGAATTCTATCAAACCTTCATAGAAGACCTCATACCAATATTATCCAAACTATTCCACAAAATTGAAACAGATGGAGCCCTACCGAATTCCTTCTACGAAGCCACAATTACTCTTATACCTAAACCACACAAAGACACAACAAAGAAAGAGAACTTCAGACCAATTTCCCTTATGAATATCGACGCAAAAATACTCAATAAAATTCTGGCAAACCGAATTCAAGATCACATCAAAACAATCATCCACCATGATCAAGTAGGCTTCATCCCAGGCATGCAGGGATGGTTTAATATACGGAAAACCATCAACGTGATCCATTATATAAACAAACTGAAAGAACAGAACCACATGATCATTTCATTAGATGCTGAGAAAGCATTTGACAAAATTCAACACCCCTTCATGATAAAAGTCCTGGAAAGAATAGGAATTCAAGGCCCATACCTAAACATAGTAAAAGCCATATACAGCAAACCAGTTGCTAACATTAAACTAAATGGAGAGAAACTTGAAGCAATCCCACTAAAATCAGGGACTAGACAAGGCTGCCCACTCTCTCCCTACTTATTCAATATAGTTCTTGAAGTTCTAGCCAGAGCAATCAGACAACAAAAGGAGATCAAGGGGATACAGATCGGAAAAGAAGAAGTCAAAATATCACTATTTGCAGATGATATGATAGTATATTTAAGTGATCCCAAAAGTTCCACCAGAGAACTACTAAAGCTGATAAACAACTTCAGCAAAGTGGCTGGGTATAAAATTAACTCAAATAAATCAGTAGCCTTCCTCTACACAAAAGAGAAACAAGCCGAGAAAGAAATTAGGGAAACGACACCCTTCATAATAGACCCAAATAATATAAAGTACCTCGGTGTGACTTTAACCAAGCAAGTAAAAGATCTGTACAATAAGAACTTCAAGACACTGAGGAAAGAAACTGAAGAAGACCTCAGAAGATGGAAAGATCTCCCATGCTCATGGATTGGCAGGATTAATATAGTAAAAATGGCCATTCTACCAAAAGCGATCTACAGATTCAATGCAATCCCCATCAAAATACCAATCCAATTCTTCAAAGAGTTAGACAGAACAATCTGCAAATTCATCTGGAATAACAAAAAACCCAGGATAGCTAAAGCTATCCTCAACAATAAAAGGACTTCAGGGGGAATCACTATCCCTGAACTCAAGCAGTATTACAGAGCAATAGTGATAAAAACTGCATGGTATTGGTACAGAGACAGACAGATAGACCAATGGAACAGAATTGAAGACCCAGAAATGAACCCACACACCTATGGTCACTTGATTTTTGACAAAGGAGCCAAAACCATCCAATGGAAAAAAGATAGCATTTTCAGCAAATGGTGCTGGTTCAACTGGAGGTCAACATATAGAAGAATGCAGATCGATCCATGCTTATCACCCTGTACAAACCTTAAGTCCAAGTGGATCAAGGACCTCCACATCAAACCAGACACACTCAAACTAATAGAAGAAAAACTAGGGAAGCATCTGGAACACATGGGCACTGGAAAAAATTTCCTGACCAAAACACCAATGGCTTATGCTCTAAGATCAAGAATCGACAAATGGGATCTCATAAAACTGCAAAGCTTCTGTAAGGCAAAGGACACTGTGGTTAGGACAAAACGGCAACCAACAGATTGGGAAAAGATCTTTACCAATCCTACAACAGATAGAGGCCTTATATCCAAAATATACAAAGAACTCAAGAAGTTAGACCGCAGGGAAACAAATAACCCTATTAATAAATGGGGTTCAGAGCTAAACAAAGAATTCACAGCTGAGGAATGCCGAATGGCTGAGAAACACCTAAAGAAATGTTCAACATCTTTAGTCATAAGGGAAATGCAAATCAAAACAACCCTGAGATTTCACCTCACACCAGTGAGAATGGCTAAGATCAAAAACTCAGGTGACAGCAGATGCTGTCGAGGATGTGGAGAAAGAGGAACACTCCTCCATTGTTGGTGGGATTGCAGACTGGTAAAACCATTCTGGAAATCAGTCTGGAGGTTCCTCAGAAAATTGGACATTGAACTGCCTGAGGATCCAGCTATACCTCTCTTGGGCATATACCCAAAAGATTCCTCAACATACAAGAGACACGTGCTCCACTATGTTCATTGCAGCCTTTTTTATAATAGCCAGAAACTGGAAAGAACCCAGATGCCCTTCAACAGAGGAATGGATACAGAAAATGTGGTACATCTACACAATGGAATATTACTCAGCTATCAAAAACAACGAGTTTATGAAATTCGTAGGCAAATGGTTGGAACTGGAAAATATCATCCTGAGTGAGCTAACCCAATCACAGAAAGACATACATGGTATGCACTCATTGATAAGTGGCTATTAGCCCAAATGCTTGAATTACCCTAGATCCCTAGAACAAACGAAACTCAAGACGGATGATCAAAATGTGAATGCTTCACTCCTTCTTTAAATGAGGAAAAAGAATACCCTTGGCAGGGAAGGGAGAGGCAAAGATTAAAACAGAGACTGAAGGAACACCCATTCAGAGCCTGCCCCACATGTGGTCCATACATATACAGCCACCCAATTAGACAAGATGGATGAAGCAAAGAAGTGCAGACCGACAGGAGCCGGATGTAGATCGCTCCTGAGAGACACAGCCAGAATACAGCAAATACAGAGGCGAATGCCAGCAGCAAAGCACTGAACTGAGAATAGGTCCCCCGTTGAAGGAATCAGAGAAAGAACTGGAAGAGCTTGAAGGGGCTCGAGACCCCAAAAGTACAACAATGTCAAGCAACCAGAGCTTCCAGGGACTAAGCCACTACCTAAAGACTATACATGGACTACCCTGGACTCTGACCCCATAGGTAGCAATGAATATCCTAGTAAGAGCACCAGTGGAAGGGGAAGCCCTGGGTCCTGCTAAGACTGAACCCCCAGTGAACTAGTCTATGGGGGGAGGGCGGCAATGGGGGGAGGGTTGGGAGGGGAGCACCCAGAAGGAAGGGGAGGGGAGAGGGGGATGTTTGCCCGGAAACCGGGAAAGGGAATAACACTTGAAATGTATATAAGAAATACTGAAGTTAATAAAAAAAAAAGAATTGATTTTTTCTTTCTTTTTGTCATTTTTATTGGTTATTTTATTTATTGACATTTCAAATGTTATCCCGTTTCCCAGTTTCCCCTCCACTGGCTCTATGAGGGTGCTCCCCCACCCACCCACCCACTTCTGCTTCAGTGTCCTGTCATTCCCCTACCCTGGGTCATTGAGCCTTCACTGGACCAAGAGGCTCCCCTCCCAGACTGAGACTAAATTAGTATAGTAAGTTTATTTCAGTCAGTACCATAAACAGCTATTGACATTTTTGTCTAAAAGAATGTATAGGAAGAAGAGGGTCAAGTTTGAGAGAAAAGACAGAAATTCTGTACTGGACACATTATGTTTGAGATGCCAGAATACCATAAAGGCACGGAAAGCTCTGGGAGTCAGTTGATGTTGAGTAAAGGACTCTGGGTTTTGGGAGGGACTGTGAGCAGAAATGCTCACACATTAGAATCTACACATTAGTGTCACCTGGCAAGCTTAAAGAAATATTTTGTCCAGACCCCATCTCACACCAATTTAATAAGAAGTTCTGGGGGTAGAGATGAGAAACCAGTATGTTTTTAATTCCCCCAGATTGCCACAACATGAAACCAACAAAGAGGATTAAAATCCAGAGTGTCTGGCAAGGTCTTAACTGCTCCAAAATCCAGGCGCTGGATCAAAAACACTTTGGACTCCAAGTGAGTTTCCCAATTTTTCAAAGATAAATATTATCTGTATATTCGCTTGTATATTCTTTCCTATCTTATATTTGGGTGAAAATTTCAGTTGAGTGAAGAGGCTGCCTCAAGGTGGACAGAACATGGACTTTTAAGATAGACCGGAGTTCAAATCCTGCTTCCTCCATTTAGTTAGCTGTGTGTCCATGGCTGAGTTTCTTAAGCTCCTTGAGTCTTAGATATTTTGTATTTTCATTTGTAAAACTTGGAATGACACTAACTTTCAAAGACAAAGGGGAATAAGCGAGATAATTCAAGTAAGTCATCGAATATGCAGCCTCTTTGGAACTTCTCAATATGCTGCTTTAACTATTGAAATAAGGTCACAGTCACAAGGATTGAATGCAATTTAGGAGAATATCTTAAGAGAACAGATACTGGAACCTCTTCCATCCTTAGGTAGACACACTCACCATGCGTACCCTTCTGACATCCACCATCAGGGACTGGTAATATGTTCACCCTGGCCAATGTACAAAGAGTGGATCCTAAGGGAGGCATCTGGTGTCCCAAGCTGGATAGCACTAGGACATAGCAAACAAGAGGCTGCTGCCTGCCTTTTCTAGACAATGCTTGCCCCAGTACCTAATGGTCATGCTCTCAGTTTTGTATTTATAATGTCACCTCCCTCTTCCGTGCCTTTTAGTGACTGTTTCTTCCCTCAGGCTGTAGGCTCTCAGGATCTCTCACCCCACCCTCTATGTGCCCAGTGTTGGCCCCTAAACCAGACTCTACCTTTCAATCTCCTCACTCATCCATCCCTTCACTATGGTAGCAGCATCTGGACTTGCAGATATTTTGCAAAATCTTGACAGGCATTAGACACAAGAAACCGTGGAGAACGGGAATGTGACATATTTATGTACAATTATCCAAAAGGTGAAATTTCTCTGGTGAGTGTTGCTTATTTGAGCTAATACCCCCAATACAAACATCCACTTAAAGCTGTGGCTTCTTTCAATGAGACTGCTGTTAAAAACATAGGCTTGGTGGTATTTATTTAGGAGAGAGCATATACCCAAGGTGGAAACACCCCTCCTTCCTGCCTCCATGCATGTCAGACCTCTCATTAGTACACCCAAAGGTCACGTTCCCAGGAAAAGAGTATCTACGGTGTTCACCAATTCCATCTAAAATCACACCCAAAGCAGGGTCTAACAACACTTTCCCAAAGAGAAAATTATAACCACACAAAGGCATTTGTTTGCTCTGATATAAGGCAACTGACAAACATCATGAAAACAGACTGCTAGTTCACTTACGTTAACATTTACAGTAACCGAACCCATCAGGTTGTCTCTGTGAAACAGGCAGGGGCTAAACCCGACTTACCTGGCAGGACTGGAAGGTAAGCTTTGCTGCTGTGGTTGGTATTCAGCCTACAACACGTGCATTAAACCCAAAGCCCTCTCAGGCTGCTTTTCAAGACAGAGGCAGGAGTGCTCCAGGAAGATGCTGTGAAGTCCTTTTATGGAAGAATGCCAGGCTGGAGCACTGTGCAGAACAAGCTGAATTAAATGTGCACATCAAGCGAACAGCCTGCGTTATGCTCATCCGTTAAGATCAAAGCTTTCTGGCCTGCTGCTAGCAGCAGGCCTAGTAAAGAAACAAACAGTGACCTGTAATGTGAAGCTGGCAGCGGGCAGGTGGGAACTGCTTTCTCCGGACTCAACCTTTCCACTGCTCTCTGTACCCCAAGTCTGGTTATTGTACAGAGAGGTAAAGGTCTGGACTAGTGAGATGGCTCAGAAGGTAAACCTGTTCATTGGTCTCTGAAATTCATGACAGAAAGAGAGAATCTATTCCTTCCTGAACATTGTTCTCTGACCTACACACACCACACCACACACCTACTCTCTCCCTCTCCCTTCCCCTCTCCCTCTCCCTCTCCTCCTCCCCCTTCTCCTCCCCCCCTCAGTGCATACACACTTACAGACACATACACATATCATCATAATAAAAAGTTTTAAATTAGAAGTGAAAGGTTTGACGTCTGGATCCTGAACAACAACAGTGGAGGATCTATGTGCTAGCGACTAGTATCGTAACTTGAATAACAAGGGATCAAGTTTTGCTGATGGATGCTCAGGCCTCGCCACAGCCTGGTTATGCCTATCAAAGAATACAAGAGGAAAGTATCTGTTCACTAGTGCTACTGTTTCTGTGCCTGTCATTCATGGCACATAGCGGCAGTTTGAGTCTTTACTCAGTGAATGGCAGATATAGTTCCCCAAGGTCTCAATGTAGGTGGGACTACTTTTCTCAGTTTTTACCTCAGCTAGTCCAAGATGAAAAAACTCAATTCTTCATTACTCTAAAAATTATATAGAAAACTTGGAAATATAGGAAAAAAAACAACAATTTTACTGTCATCTTGATAATCTTTGCCATTTTTTTCCTCGCTATCCCCAACACTGTTCTTATGCAATATCTGTGGGATATTTGCCATTTGGGGTATGGGGCATAAAATAAACCTCACTGTGTTTATTTCCCACATGTAAGTTGATCATCATGTCTTGGCACATGGACTCATGATTGCTCTTTTATTCTGAATTGGGCCTTTGCACTGTCCCCCATCCCTCATCCTGGGCTCAGTGTTTCAGTGGAGTCACATGGTCTTGAAAAGAGACAAGTAACATGAACTTTTGTCTGGTTTGTTTTCCAAAATCTAAATCGTCAGAGACGCTAGGGAATTTGGAGAGATATACACAGAGAGCCTTAAGGAGACCCAGGCTGAGAAGAGTTGAGGCAGCAGACATTCTCCTGGACCATGTTCTTCGAAAAGGAAGAGCATGGAGAGACTGCTGGGAGTTGCCAGCCATCTTTAAAAAGGTCACAAGGAAAAAGGATGATGGTAAGCAAGGCCCTTCTACCCAGCTAAGATATCTGGATGTATCTTTGAACTCCAAAACTATAGCCAGACTTGAAGGTGAGGTGGAATTAGAAACCCAGGAAGAACTGAGGTTTCGATTCTGACATCATTTCCTGTTTCCTCATGCCATGTCTCTGTCAGACTTTTAAAATCTTTACACCAAAGAAAATGTTACCTTAAGTAATCCCTTACATTCTTTTTTTTTTCCAAATATTATTTTTTTTTAATTTTTTTTTTATTTTTTATTTTTTATTAACTTGAGTATTTCTTATATACATTTCGAGTGTTATTCCCTTTCCCGGTTTCCGGGCAAACATCCCCCTCCCCCCTCCCCTTCCTTATGGGTGTTCCCCTCCCAACCCTCCCCCCATTGCCGCCCTCCCCCCATAGACTAGTTCACTGGGGGTTCAGTCTTAGCAGGACCCAGGGCTTCCCCTTCCACTGGTGCTCTTACTAGGGTATTCATTGCTACCTATGGGGTCAGAGTCCAGGGTCAGTCCATGTATAGTCTTTAGGTAGTGGCTTAGTCCCTGGAAGCTCTGGTTGCTTGGCATTGTTGTACTTTTGGGGTCTCGAGCCCCTTCAAGCTCTTCCAGTTCTTTCTCGGATTCCTTCAATAGGGGACCTATTCTCAGTTCAGTGGTTTGCTGCTGGCATTCGCCTCTATATTTGCTGTATTCTGGCTGTGTCTCTCAGGAGCGATCTACATCCGGCTCCTGTCGGTCTGCACTTCTTTGCTTCATCCATTTGTCTAATTGGGTGGCTGTATATGTATGGGCCACATGTGGGGCAGGCTCTGAATGGGTGTTCCTTCAGTCTCTGTTTTAATCTTTGCCTCTCCCTTCCCTGCCAAGGGTATTCTTTTTCCTCATTTAAAGAAGGAGTGAAGCATTCACATTTTGATCATCCGTCTTGAGTTTCGTTTGTTCTAGGGATCTAGGGTAATTCAAGCATTTGGGCTAATAGCCACTTATCAATGAGTGCATACCATGTATGTCTTTCTGTGATTGGGTTAGCTCACTCAGGATGATATTTTCCAGTTCCAACCATTTGCCTACGAATTTCATAAACTCGTTGTTTTTGATAGCTGAGTAATATTCCATTGTGTAGATGTACCACATTTTCTGTATCCATTCCTCTGTTGAAGGGCATCTGGGTTCTTTCCATTTTCTGGCTATTATAAATAAGGCTGCGATGAACATAGTGGAGCACGTGTCTCTTTTATATGTTGAGGCATCTTTTGGGTATATGCCCAAGAGAGGTATAGCTGGATCCTCAGGCAGTTCAATGTCCAATTTTCTGAGGAACCTCCAGACTGATTTCCAGAATGGTTTTACCAGTCTGCAATCCCACCAACAATGGAGGAGTGTTCCTCTTTCTCCACATCCTCGCCAGCATCTGCTGTCACCTGAGTTTTTGATCTTAGCCAATCGCACTGGTGTGAGGTGAAATCTCAGGGTTGTTTTGATTTGCATTTCCCTTATGACTAAAGATGTTGAACATTTCTTTAGGTGTTTCTCAGCCATTCGGCATTCCTCAGCTGTGAATTCTTTGTTTAGCTCTGAACCCCATTTTTTAATAGGGTTATTTGTTTCCCTGCGGTCTAACTTCTTGAGTTCTTTGTATATTTTGGAAATAAGGCCTCTATCTGTTGTAGGATAGGTAAAGATCTTTTCCCAATCTGTTGGTTGCCGTTTTGTCCTAACCACAGTGTCCTTTGCCTTACAGAAGCTTTGCAGTTTTATGAGATCCCATTTGTCGATTCTTGATCTTAGAGCATAAGCCATTGGTGTTTTGTTCAGGAAATTTTTTCCAGTGCCCATGTGTTCCAGATGCTTCCCTAGTTTTTCTTCTATTAGTTTGAGTGTGTCTGGTTTGATGTGGAGGTCCTTGATCCACTTGGACTTAAGGTTTGTACAGGGTGATAAGGATGGATCGATCTGCATTCTTCTACATGTTGCCCTCCAGTTGAACCAGCACCATTTGCTGAAAATGCTATCTTTTTTCCATTGGATGGTTTTGGCTCCTTTGTCAAAAATCAAGTGACCATAGGTGTGTGGGTTCATTTCTGGGTCTTCAATTCTATTCCATTGGTCTATCTGTCTGTCTCTGTACCAATACCATGCAGTTTTTATCACTATTGCTCTGTAATACTGCTTGAGTTCAGGGATAGTGATTCCCCCTGAAGTCCTTTTATTGTTGAGGATAGCTTTAGCTATCCTGGGTTTTTTGTTATTCCAGATGAATTTGCAAATTGTTCTGTCTAACTCTTTGAAGAATTGGATTGGTATTTTGATGGAGATTGCATTGAATCTGTAGATTGCTTTTGGTAAAATGGCCATTTTTACCATATTAATCCTGCCAATCCATGAGCATGGGAGATCTTTCCATCTTCTGAGGTCTTCTTCAATTTCTTTCCTCAGTGTCTTGAAGTTCTTATTGTACAGATCTTTTACTTGCTTGGTTAAAGTCACACCGAGGTACTTTATATTATTTGGGTCTATTATGAAGGGTGTCGTTTCCCTAATTTCTTTCTCGGCTTGTTTCTCTTTTGTATAGAGGAAGGCAACTGATTTATTTGAGTTAATTTTATACCCAGCCACTTTGCTGAAGTTGTTTATCAGCTTTAGTAGTTCTCTGGTGGAACTTTTGGGATCACTTAAATATACTATCATGTCATCTGCAAATAGTGATATTTTGACCTCTTCTTTTCCGATCTGTATCCCTTTGATCTCCTTTTGTTGTCTGATTGCTCTGGCTAGAACTTCAAGAACTATATTGAATAAGTAGGGAGAGAGTGGGCAGCCTTGTCTAGTCCCTGATTTTAGTGGGATTGCTTCAAGTTTCTCTCCATTTAGTTTAATGTTAGCAACTGGTTTGCTGTATATGGCTTTTACTATGTTTAGGTATGGGCCTTGAATTCCTATTCTTTCCAGGACTTTTATCATGAAGGGGTGTTGAATTTTGTCAAATGCTTTCTCAGCATCTAATGAAATGATCATGTGGTTCTGTTCTTTCAGTTTGTTTATATAATGGATCACGTTGATGGTTTTCCGTATATTAAACCATCCCTGCATGCCTGGGATGAAGCCTACTTGATCATGGTGGATGATTGTTTTGATGTGATCTTGAATTCGGTTTGCCAGAATTTTATTGAGTATTTTTGCGTCGATATTCATAAGGGAAATTGGTCTGAAGTTCTCTTTCTTTGTTGTGTCTTTGTGTGGTTTAGGTATAAGAGTAATTGTGGCTTCGTAGAAGGAATTCGGTAGGGCTCCATCTGTTTCAATTTTGTGGAATAGTTTGGATAATATTGGTATGAGGTCTTCTATGAAGGTTTGATAGAATTCTGCACTAAACCCGTCTGGACCTGGGCTCTTTTTGGTTGGGAGACCTTTAATGACTGCTTCTATTTCCTTAGGAGTTATGGGGTTGTTTAACTGGTTTATCTGTTCCTGATTTAACTTCGATACCTGGTATCTGTCTAGGAAATTGTCCATTTCCTGAAGATTTTCAAATTTTGTTGAATATAGGTTTTTATAGTAAGATCTGATGATTTTTTGAATTTCCTCCGAATCTGTAGTTATGTCTCCCTTTTCATTTCTGATTTTGTTAATTTGGACACACTCTCTGTGTCCTCTCGTTAGTCTGGCTAAGGGTTTATCTATCTTGTTGATTTTCTCAAAGAACCAACTTTTGGTTCTGTTGATTCTTTCTATGGTCCTTTTTGTTTCTACTTGGTTGATTTCAGCTCTGAGTTTGATTATTTCCTGCCTTCTACTCCTCCTGGGTGTATTTGCTTCTTTTTGTTCTAGAGCTTTTAGGTGTGCTGTCAAGCTGCTGACATATGCTCTTTCCTGTTTCTTTCTGCAGGCACTCAGCGCTATGAGTTTTCCTCTTAGCACAGCTTTCATTGTGTCCCATAAGTTTGAGTATGTTGTATCTTCATTTTCATTAAATTCTAAAAAGTTTTTAATTTCTTTCTTTATTTCTTCCTTGACCAGGTTATCATTGAGTAGAGCATTGTTCAATTTCCACGTATATGTGGGCATTCTTCCCTTATTGTTATTGAAGACCAGTTTTAGGCCGTGGTGGTCCGATAGCACGCATGGGATTATTTCTATCTTTCTGTACCTGTTGAGGCCCGTTTTTTGACCAATTATATGGTCAATTTTGGAGAAAGTAGCATGAGGAGCTGAGAAGAAGGTATATCCTTTTGCTTTAGGATAGAATGTTCTATAAATATCCGTTAAGTCCATTTGGCTCATGACTTCTCTTAGTCTGTCGACATCACTGTTTAATTTCTGTTTCCATGATCTGTCCATTGATGAGAGTGGGGTGTTGAAATCTCCCACTATTATTGTGTGAGGTGCAATGTGTGTTTTGAGCTTTAGTAAGGTTTCTTTTACGTATGTAGGTGCCCTTGTATTTGGGGCATAGATATTTAGGATTGAGAGTTCATCTTGGTGGATTTTTCCTTTGATGAATATGAAGTGTCCTTCCTTATCTTTTTTGATGACTTTTAGTTGGAAATTGATTTTACTTGATATTAGAATGGCTACTCCAGCTTGCTTCTTCTGACCATTTGCTTGGAAAGTTGTTTTCCAGCCTTTCACTCTGAGGTAGTGTCTGTCTTTGTCTCTGAGGTGTGTTTCCTGTAGGCAGCAGAATGCAGGGTCCTCGTTGCGTATCCAGTTTGTTAATCTATGTCTTTTTATTGGGGAGTTGAGGCCATTGATATTGAGAGATATTAAGGAATAGTGATTATTGCTTCCCGTTATATTCATATTTGGATGTGAGGTTATGTTTGTGTGCTTTCATTCTCTTTGTTTTGTTGCCAAGACGATTAGTTTCTTGCTTCTTCTAGGGTATAGCTTGCCTCCTTATGTTGGGCTTTACCATTTATTATCCTTTGTAGTGCTGGATTTGTAGAAAGATATTGTGTAAATTTGGTTTTGTCATGGAATATCTTGGTTTCTCCATCAGTGTTAATTGAGAGTTTTGCTGGATACAGTAATCTGGGCTGGCATTTGTGTTCTCTTAGGGTCTGTATAACATCAGTCCAGGATCTTCTGGCCTTCATAGTTTCTGGCGAGAAGTCTGGTGTGATTCTGATAGGTCTCCCTTTATATGTTACTTGACCTTTTTCCCTTACTGCTTTTAATATTCTTTCTTTATTTTGTGCGTTTGGTGTTTTGACAATTATGTGACGGGAGGTGTTTCTTTTCTGGTCCAATCTATTTGGAGTTCTGTAGGCTTCTTGTATGTCTATGGGTATCTCTTTTTTTAGGTTAGGGAAGTTTTCTTCTATGATTTTGTTGAAGATATTTACTGGTCCTTTGAGCTGGGAGTCTTCACTCTCTTCTATACCTATTATCCTTAGGTTTGATCTTCTCATTGAGTCCTGGATTTCCTGTATGTTTTGGACCAGTAGCTTTTTCCGCTTTACATTATCTTTGACAGTTGAGTCAATGATTTCTATGGAATCTTCTGCTCCTGAGATTCTCTCTTCCATCTCTTGTATTCTGTTGGTGAAGCTTGTATCTACAGCTCCTTGTCTCTTCTTTTGGTTTTCTATATCCAGGGTTGTTTCCATGTGTTCTTTCTTGATTGCTTCTATTTCCATTTTTAATTCCTTCAACTGTTTGATTGTGTTTTCCTGGAATTCTTTCAGGGATTTTTGCGATTCCTCTCTGTAGGCTTTTACTTGTTTATTAATGTTTTCCTGTGCTTCCCTAAGTGTGTTCAGGTCTTTCTTGAAGTCCTCCAGCATCATGATCAAATATGATTTTGAAACTAGATCTTGCTTTTCTGGTGTGTTTGGATATTCCGTGTTTGTTTTGGTGGGAGAATTGGGCTCCGATGATGGCATGTAGTCTTGGTTTCTGTTGCTTGGGTTCCTGCGCTTGCCTCTCGCCATCAGATTATCTCTAGTGTTACTTTGTTCTGCTATTTCTGACAGTGGCTAGACTGTCCTATAAGCCTGTGTGTCAGGAGTGCTGTAGACCTGTTTTCCTCTCTTTCAGTCAGTTATGGGGACAGAGTGTTCTGCTTTCGGGCGTGTAGTTTTTCCTCTCTACAGGTCTTCAGCTGTTCCTGTGGGCCTGTGTCTTGAGTTCACCAGGCAGCTTTCTTGCAGCAGAAAACTTGGTCTTACCTGTGGTCCCGAGGCTCAGGTTTGCTCGTGGGGTGCTGTCCAGGGGCTCTCTGCAGCGGCAGCAACCAGGAAGACCTGTGCCGCCCCTTCCGGGAGCTTCAGTGCACCAGGGTTCCAGATGGTCTTTGGCTTTTTCCTCTGGCGTCCGAGATGTGTGTGCAGGGAGCAGTCTCTTCTGGTTTCCCAGGATTGTCTGCCTCTCTGAAGGTTTAGCTCTCCCTCCCACGGGATTTGGGTGCAGAGAACTGTTTATCCGGTCTGTTTCCTTCAGGGTCCGGCGGTGTCTCTGGCAGGGGTCCTGCCGCTCCTGGGCCCTCCCCCACGGGAGCCCAGAGGCCTTATACAGTTTCCTCTTGGGCCAGGGATGTGGGCAGGGGTGAGCAGTGTTGGTGGTCTCTTCTGCTCTGCAGCCTCAGGAGTGCCCACCTGACCAGGCGGTTGGGTCTCTCTCTCACCGGGTCTGGGAGCAGAGAGCTGCTGCTCCCTTACATTCTTTAATGCATCTAGAGGTTCATCATGTATATGGTTTAGGTACCAGCAGTAGCAACAGACACCTGGGACCTTGAGAAGATACTCAAGACCTAAGACAATGGCCTTCACTCAACAAGGTCATGAGGTGACTGGTTCTTCTGCACTTACATAGATCATTCTACATTATTGTTCTTCAATATCCTGATATCTACATTTAGGGCACAAAACCAATGGCACAAGTTTCTTTCAGTAGATCCTACCTTCAAAATCTACTTTCCAATAACATCATAGGCTGGGATTGAGTCTTCAAAAGACATCAACACTGCAATTGATTATATATCATAGTTTTTTGTGTTGAGGCAGGCAAGATTTTTTAACTAGTTTATTGTTAAGAAATATTTTCCAACAAGAGAGACATGGATAGATCTTCAGTAGAGTAAGGGGGACTGAATTTTAGGTGTACCTGTCACAGTGGAGCCTGAACGTCCCTCAACCTGCATGTGGAAATGAGAACCAAGCACAATATCCCAGGCAAGTAAGTATAAATATTTCTTTCATGTTTGTTCCCAGACTCCTGACCCAACAGAAGACAGTTCCCATCTCTATTTTGGGTCTCTCTTAAGAGAATTTTATTTTATTTTATGTTTAAATTCTGTATTTCTCATAGAAAAAAGTCATTTAGTCAGAGAAAGTAATTTCTCAAGGCTCCTGGTGTGCTCAGGACATCTAAAGGAACTTATTTTACATGATAAAGGGAGATGGCATAAGAAAGGAGATGTTTCTGATGTTTAATCTCCCCGTGCATTCCAATCCCCTCAAACATGTCCACAGGACAGATGCCATAAATCACAGCACCTCAGGAGAATATCTTAAGGGCATTTTTTAAATCTAGAGCATGTCCTGCACAGAAAACAGTTAGCTTTGGCTCCCTTAGGGATTTGTGAGAGCAATTCTTTCTGTCTGTCTGTCTGTCTGTCTATCTATCATCTATCTACCTACCTAACATTGTATTCTTACATTAGCTTTTCTCATATTAGTTTTACAATCACAAAAATATTACTTAATTCAACCAGAATGTTTAGATAAAAAGAATATAATATATGGAAAGAAAGTACAAAATCTTTTTTTAATAATTGGCAGATCTTCTGCAGGAAATGGACAATTTCCTAGACAGATACCAGGTACCAATGTTAAATCAGGAACAGATAAACCAGTTAAACAACCCCATAACTCCTAAGGAAATAGAAGCAGTCATTAAAGGTCTCCCAACCAAAAAGAGCCCAGGTCCAGACTGGTTTGGTGCAGAATTCTATCAGATCTTCATAGAAGACCTCATACCAATATTATCCAAACTATTCCACAAAATTGAAACAGATGGATCACTACCGAATTCCTTCTATGAAGCCACAATTACTCTTATACCTAAACCACACAAAGACCCAACAAAGAAAGAGAACTTCAGATCAATTTCCCTTATGAATATCGACGCAAAAATACTCAATAAAATTCTGGCAAACCGAATCCAAGAGCACATCAAAACAATCATCCACCATGATCAAGTAGGCTTCATCCCAGGCATGCAGGGATGGTTTAATATACGGAAAACCATCAACGTGATCCATTATATAAACAAACTGAAAGAACAAAACCACATGATCATTTCATTAGATGCTGAGAAAGCATTTGACAAAATTCAACACCCCTTCATGATAAAAGTCCTGGAAAGAATAGGAATTCAAGGCCCATACCTAAACATAGTAAAAGCCATATATAGCAAACCAGTTGCTAACATTAAACTAAATGGAGAGAAACTTGAAGCAATCCCACTAAAATCAGGGACTAGACAAGGCTGCCCACTCTCTCCCTACTTATTCAATATAGTTCTTAAAGTTCTAGCCAGAGCAATCAGACAACAAAAGGAGGTCAAGGGGATACAGACCGGAAAAGAAGAAGTCAAAATATCACTATTTGCAGATGATATGATAGTATATTTAAGTGATCCCAAAAGTTCCACCAGAGAACTACTAAAGCTGATAAACAACTTCCACAAAGTGGCTGGGTATAAAATTAACTCAAATAAATCAGTAGCCTTCCTCTACACAAAAGAGAAACAAGCCAAGAAAGAAATTAGGGAAACGACACCCTTCATAATAGACCCAAATAATATAAAGTACCTCGGTGTGACTTTAACCAAGCAAGTAAAAGATCTGTACAATAAGAACTTCAAGACTCTGAAGAAAGAAATTGAAGAAGACCTCAGAAGATGGAAAGATCTCCCATGCTCATGGATTGGCAGGATTAATATAGTAAAAATGGCCATTCTACCAAAAGCGATCTACAGATTCAATGCAATCCCCATCAAAATACCAATCCAGTTGTTCAAAGAGTTAGACAGAACAATTTGTAAATTCATCTGGAATAACAAAAAACCCAGGATAGCTAAAGCTATCCTCAACAATAAAAGGACTTCAGGGGGAATCACTATCCCTGAACTCAAGCAGTATTACAGAGCAATAGTGATAAAAACTGCATGGTATTGGTACAGAGACAGTCAGATAGACCAATGGAACAGAATTGAAGACCCAGAAATGAACCCACACACCTATGGTCACTTGATTTTTGACAAAGGAGCCAAAACCATCAAATGGAAAAAGATAGCATTTTCAGCAAATGGTGCTGGTTTAACTGGAGGTCAGCATGTAGAAGAATGCCGATCGATCTATTCTTGTCACCCTGTACAAAGCTTAAGTCCAAGTGGATAAAGGACCTCCACATCAAACCACATACACTCAAACTAATAGAAGAAAAACTAAGGAAGCATCTGGAACACATGGGCACTGGAAAAAATTTCCTGAACAAAACACCAATGGCTTACGCTCTAAGATCAAGAATCGACAAATGGGATCTCATAAAACTGCAAAGCTCCTGTAAGGCAAAGGACACTGTGGTTAGGACAAAACAGCAACCAACAGATTGAGAAAAGATCTTTACCAATCCTACAACAGATAGAGGCCTTATATCCAAAATATACAAAGAACTCAAGAAGTTAGACTGCAGGGAGACAAATAACCCTATTAAAAAAATGGGGTTCAGAACTAAACAAAGAATTCACAGCTGAGGAATGCCGAGTGCCTGAGAAACACCTAAAGAAATGTTCAAGATCTTTAGTCATAAGGGAAATGCAAATCAAAACAACCCTGAGATTTCACCTCACACCAGTGAGAATGGCTAAGATCAAAAACTCAGGTGACAGCAGATGCTGGCGAGGATGTGGAGAAAGAGGAACACTCCTCCATTGTTGGTGGGATTGCAGACTGGTACAACCATTCTGGAAATCAGTCTGGAGGTTCCTCAGAAAATTGGACATTGAACTGCCTGAGGATCCAGCTATACCTCTCTTGGGCATATACCCAAAAGATGCCCCAACATATAAAAAAGACACGTGCTCCACTATGTTCATCACAGCCTTATTTATAATAGCCAGAACCTGGAAAGATGCCCAGATGCCCTTTAACAGAGGAATGGATACAGAAAATGTGGTACATCTACACAATGGAATATTACTCAGCTATCAAAAACAACGAGTTTATGAAATTCGTAGGCAAATGGTTGGAACTGGAAAATATCATCCTGAGTGAGGTAACCCAATCACAGAAAAACACACATGGTATTCACTCATTGATAAGCGGCTATTAGCCCAATAGGTAATTACCCTAGATGCCTAGAACAAATGAAACTCAAGACGGATGATCAAAATGTGAATGCTTCACTCCTTCTTTAAAAGGGGAACAAGAATACCCTTGGCAGGGAATAGAGAGGCAAAGATTAAAACAGACACAGAAGGAACACCCATTCAGAGCCTGCCCCACATGTGGCCTATACATATACAGCCATCCAATTAGACAAGATGGATGAAGCAAAGAAGTGCAGGCCGATAGGAGCCGGATGTAGATCGCTCCTGAGAGACACAGCCAGAATACAGCAAATACAGAGGCGAATGCCAGCAGCAAACCACTGAACTGAGAACGGGACCCCCGTTGAAGGAATCAGAGAAAGAACTCGAAGAGCTTGAAGGAGCTCGAGACCCCAAATGTACAACAATGTCAAGCAACCAGAGCTTCCAGGGACTAAGCCACTACCTAAGGACTATACATGGACTGGCCCTGGACTCTGACCTCATAGGTAGCAATGAATATCCTAGTAAGAGCACCAGTGGAAGGGGAAGCTCTTGGTCCTGCTAAGACTGAACCCTCAGTGAACGTGATTGTTGGGGGGAGGGCGGCAATGGGGGGAGGATGAGGAGGGGAACACACAGAAAGAAGGGGAGGGGGAGGGATTAGGGGGATGTTTGACTGGAAACCGGGAAAGGGAATAACACTCGAAATGTAAATAAGAAACACTCAAGTTAATAATAAAAAAAAAAAAAAGAAAGGGATGAGGGGAAATTGTCTGCCTTTGTGTTTAAGGAAATAAAATACTGGTATGTTTAAATTGCAAAAAAAAAATAATTGGCAGATCTTTTTGTTTTAAATGGTGCACACTTGTGTTCTGTATTCCTGTGCTTTGTCTATGCATCGTTTTGAGTGACCTAAATGGCAATTTGAGTTTTCTCAACATACAAAAATTTGAATCTATATGTATATATTCTGAAGGTACATACATATATATATTTTTTTTCCCTTAATGGGTACCTCATAGGAAGTTTTCTTCAAATCCTGGTGCTCTTACAAATTTGATTGGAGGAATGTCTTCTTTATAAACATGTAAGCATGGGTTCTGAGCTCTTACTAAATTAATTCTGACCACAAGACGGTAGCCTATGGGTGCAAGACATATGTGGACATGCCAGGGCTACATGAGTGGACACATGTATCTGAAGCAAACAGAATAATCATGGACACAGAGAATTGCAGGGCAACAGTCTCCTCTCTTGGAAGTCCAGGAAAGAACTGAGGCAATTGTGATAAATAGCTTCTGGGGCTTAATCAAGTCAAGGGCTTTTCTAAGGACAAAACTTCCCACTTTACATTTGAAAGGCAAATGCAGAAGGAAGCTCTTGAGAAAAGCATCTCCTGGCTTTTGCTCAGGCTGTGAATGCTGTCCCCTTGCCAACCCCATACTCCAGCTAGTGCTGCATTACTTCTCCTCCATGTGGCATACACTTCCACAATTCTCCAGAGTGTTCAACTACAATTTGCTTCAGAAAAGCAAAGTTTAAAAATTGTCGTTATCATGGAAATGACTTCCAAGCAAGGAAAATAATGCTCAGTGTTCATGTTTGTGCTGACTTAGGGAAAAACAGCTTATAACATTCACTAAAAAGAGTATATTGTGTGAAATACAGGACTATATTTTTAACATTCTCTGTCAAAGGCTAGCGACTACATATATAGTAAGATATATAGTAAGAGTGTGTATAATGGCCACTCGCATTTGGAATTACTTCTTAAATGCTGTATACAATGTATTAAGCTGGGCACTGAGAAATTTTTAATAAAACCCACAAAGATAATTTGCATTGGGACTGTTAGGGAAAGTGGAGAGAGTAGAGATTTTAATGGCATTAACTCATTATGCTGTTTCAGTTATCATACAAACTTGCAGGTAAAAGACTGTCATAAGGTTTTACTGCTGTGAACAAACACCATGACCAAGGCAAGTCTTATGAAGGACAACATTTAATCAGGTCTGGTTTACAGGTTCAGAGTTTCAGTCCATTATCATCAAGGTGGGGAAGCACAGCAGCGTCTAGACAGGCATGGTGCAGGCAGAGCTGAGAGTTCTACATCTTCATCTGAAGGCTGTTAGTGGAAGATTGACTTCCAGACAGCTAGGATGAGGGTCTTAAAGCCATGCCCACAGTGACACAGCTACTCTAACAACGCCACAACTCCTAATAGGGCTACTTCGTGGACTAAGCATATACAAACCATCACAAGGACCTCACTCATTGAGAGAATATTTTCTTCTTTTGAGCCTTGCTGAAATCTGATCTGGAAGTGCACCAGGAAGCTGAGTCTAGAAAGAAACCCAGTGGCCAGGCAGAGAGGTTCATTTTTGACAAGTCTAAAGTTCCTTGTGGTTGATGTCACAAAATCCTGAGTTGCAGAGTTTAGTTTTACAAATACTTGGCTTCAACTTTGGTTTTATAAGGGTTTGGACCTGATGGTTCAAACACTGAGTGATATGGAGGTTAAGAGCAAAAGAGGAGGGTGGAGAGGAGGCCCACTAGGTTAACGGCCTACTGCTCTTGTGGAGGACTCCACTGTCCCCAGGGACCACATTCAGTGACTGACACCTGCCTGTAACTCGAGATCCAGTAGGATCTGACACCTTTGCACTCTGTGAGCATGTGTACAGCAATACCCACCCACCCTCCACACTAAAAAAGAATAAGAATAAATCTTTTAAAAGAAAAACTAAACAGCTAGGAAACATGCTTGTTTTTGTGACTGTTCTGTTAGCACTGAGGACACTCTTTTTCACATGATGAGTGTCTACTTCTAGGTTATATACTTTCTTTAAAAATGCAAATGGTCAACCCTGAAAACACATACCTACAAGTAATATGATATGGATAGGATATGTTGCATATATGATATATTTGCATATATATATGATATATATGCTGATATATCAACAATTAAGAAAAGGAAGTCATAAATTTGAAAAATATGGAGTAATTTGGAGGGAGGAAATGGAAGTGAGAAATGATGTACTTATAACCTTTTATTCATTGATTCATTCATTTGCTTAAAAATTCACCATGGGATCCTCTTAGTGCTTTAGCAGAGGGCATGAGCACAGGTCAGTACATAACTGATATTGATGGAAGGCAGGAGCTGTCAGTGATGACCGCAGGTTTTCAATCCTGCCTGAATGAACAGTGATGGTACAATGAACTAAGCAAGCAAGAGAGGAGTCACAATAGACTTCGATGTAAGGATGATTAATTTGTTTTTGGACATGCTGAATGAGAGATCTTTGTGGACCATCTGAGCAGAAATGCCAGGAGTCCAGCAGACACAGGGAATATGAGAGAGAAGTCTCAGTGTAAGATATAAGGAAACATGGGTTACAGTCACTGTCTTGAAGTTCTGGTTGGGTATGAATAGTGGAGAAGCTGGCCAACAAGACTGTGCTCCCAACATCATTTCTTATGTTGAGGTGCATCCTTGATTTTCCATGAGACTAGGACAGGAAATATTAAGGAATCTGAAGTCTCTGAGCCTCTCCAAAGTTGTCCTTGTCTTTAGCCTTTGGATTCAGAAACAGTTGGATTAGTCAGGATTCCCAGCTTGTGCTAGCCTTGATTGGTTTTTTTGTAGGTCATGGCTCCATGCAAGAGGAAGTGACCAAGTCCCAGATAACCTGGAAAGACAGTTCTCTTTCTGAAGGCTGCATCTGGTTTATGATTTGCAGTTTGTAAAGCTGATCACTTGGGAAATACATAATGCTAGCGAGCTTCCCATTTAGTTGTGAGGCAGCTGAGGAATTATTGCAAGCTTTTCTATAACCTTCAGAGAAAATGTCTGCTAACTTAGCTAATGGAAAATGCTGCTGTTAATCTTTTTCCTTAATTCCTATGAGGTTTGGAGGGAACAGATAATAAAACTCTGGCAGTCAGGAAAATGATGACTTAAGACTTTTCTAAATGTAGAAATACAGAATTCTAATTTGCATTATATTGATTCATTTATCCAATAAGCATCAATTAAGCCACCACAGCAGAGAGGCTTTGAACAAAAAATAAGGGATTTTAAACCCAATGGAATTATGTATAAGACATGGCCCTTTGCTTCTAGAAATTTCCAGCCTTTGAGAGATATACACATACAAAATTAGCTATAGTTAAACATACTAAAATGGAATAGTATACACAAATTGCTATTTGATATACAGATAGATACAATAATACAGATTTCTGTAAAGCATTTTGTATAGCTTCTTAGAAAATGTAATATTTGAGGTAAGTCTTGATGCTCTAAGAAGACTTTGAGGTTGTAGAGGCTGAGCCCTCTAGACAAAGGCAGTGTGGGCTCATGTATATGGACTGCCAAAGGGAGCATATGTGTGCCATCATATAAAGCTTGAAGAAAGAGGAATTTGGCACACATGTCAGGTAAGTCATAAAGGGGATTAAAGAAGAGATCCTCAGAATTCTCAGCTTCTATTAGCAAAACTGGTCCTTACTCTGGACTAAGAAGAAAGAAGCCAGCAAATAGGAGTTGTGTCAAAAAGGCAACGACAAGATATGAGTATGGAGATTCTGAGGAGAGGATGCTAGGAGTTTCTGAAGCAGTCCTATGAAGATGTAACAAAGTTGAGGTTGCTCTGTTTCTATGTCAGGTGACAGGACAGCATAGCTAAGAATTCTGACCATAGTCAATGGCCCCCATAATCACCCTCACTCTCATTCTCTGAAACAAGTCTTCCTATACACAAGCTGTCCTTGAACTCAGCATCTTTCTGCCTCTGCCTTCCAAAGTCTGAGTTAACAGAGCACCCAGCAATCCCAAAGCTAAGAATCATTCCCTAAATGTTTGCAGGTCGTTGGGATTATATGTTTGAGTCTTGCCCAACATACATAATAGCACAATTTAATCACCACCTCTCTTTTTAACTATGGGAGACTCTGAAAATGGCCACAGGGAAGGAAGGAGTTTGGTTGAAGAATATTGCCTGTGCTTCAGAACCTTGCAGGACTGCAGGGCAGTGGGATACACAAAGGAGAGAAAGGAACAGACAGGTTCTGTGTGGAAAGCCTTGATTGTTGATGTCCTGTTTGTGATTCAGTTGTCTCACACTATTACTACTGCGAACAACATTGGTAACAGAAAAGGAGATTGGTGTGCACAAGACTGAAAATTTAGAAGAAAAACCTCAGCCTAGTTTTACCTATATCGAATTTGAGGTAAGTGCAGGAGAACCCAGGCACTTAGGATATTAATGATAAAGGCTTAATAAAAAAGTAAAGGCTATATCTTAGCTACTATTCTATTGCTGATGAAACACCATGATCAAAGCAAGCTGGGGAGGGAAGGGTTTATTTACACTTCTATATCACTGTTCTTCATGGACTGAAGTCTGGACGGGGAACTCAAACAGGGCAGGAACCTGGAGGCAGGAGCTGATGTATAGGTCAGGGTGGGGGACTGATACTGAGTTGCTCATCATGGCTTGCTCAGCCAGCTATCTTCCAAAACCCACGGCCACCTGCTCTAGGGTGGGACCACCCACAATATAGCTGAGCCCTCCCTCCACCAATCACTAAGAAAATGTCCTATAGTCAAATCTTATGGAAGCATTTCCTCAACTGAGGTTCCCTCCTCTGTGTGTGTGTGTGTGTGTGTGTGTGTGTGTGTGTGTGTGTCTTTTTAAATTCTTTCATACATTATATCCCGACTGCGGTTTCCCCTAACACCACTCCTCCCAGTCCCTCTTCATCACCACCTTCTGCCTCCCCTACCCCTCCTCAGTGTTTTCTTAACTAGGATATTATTGCCATGAAGAGATACCATGACCATGACCACTCTTATTAAAAAAAAAAACATTAAATTGGAGCTGACTTTCAGTTTCAGAGGTTCAGTCCATTATCATCATGGTGGGAGCATGGTAGCTTGCAGACAGACATGGTGCTGGAGCTGAGAGTTCTATGTCTGGATGCACAGGCAGCAGAAAGAGCCTACCACACAAGGCCTAGCTTGAGGATAAGACCTCAAAGCCCAGCTCCAGTGATACAATTCCTCCAAAACGGTTACATCTATTCTAACAAGGTCACACCTCCTAATAGGTCCACTCCCTATAGTCAAATATTCAAACACTTGAGTCTGTAGAGGCCGTTCCTATTCAAACCACCACAGTTTTCCATCAGAAACAAAGCAGGCCTTCCAGTGATATCAACTGAATATTGCATAACAAGTTGCAGTAAAGGAAGGAGCAAACTCTCATATCAAGGCTGGATGAGGCAAACCAGTAGGAGAAGGACGAGTGTCTCGAGAGCAGGCAAAATAGCCACAAATAATATACAATAAGCAAATGAAAAACCTGTATGACAATAATTTCAAGTCTTTGAAGAAAGAAATTGAAGAAGATATCAGAAGACGGAAAGATCTCTCATGCTCAGGAATGGGTATCGTTAACACAGTAAAAATGTCCCTCCTCCATGAACATATTTAAATCTTGGTTGCTGCCATTTGAAAATAGAGGTACTACATAAAACTGCATTCAGAGTTCAAGTAATAAGGAGGAGGCCCAGCAGCTCTGAGCCATCTCTCCACATGGCACCTGCAAGGCGGAGGTGAGAGGATCTAACCCTCAGCCAGCTCAATCCGGTTCCATTTCTTTGTGGCTCATTCTGCAGCCTTGTGGGACTACTCAAAGGAAGTGTTAGAGAGATGAAGCCTGTGACGCTGTCATGACCACAGAACCTGCCAGGTGGGAGCTTCCTGCTCAGTGTTAACTTCTAACAGCCAAGAACGATCCAAGAGGGCTTACTCTGTCACTGAAGTATCTATTGTAAAGGAGCCCCAAACTCTTAGACCTTTGGTCTGGGACTTGGTGGTTAGGTCGTTTGTAATCTTAGCCTAGAGTATCTTCAGAAGGGTAGTAGTAAAGAAATAACCTGGATAGTCCCTAGTAAGGACAAATAAAGAAGAGGAAGAGAAAAAGAAAGGAAGGGAAAGATGGAAGGAGGGTAGGAAGGAGAAAGGGACAGATTGGATCAAATAAAGGATAAGACAAGAGATGTAGCAGTTGAGACATAGCACACACCTCCTCTTGAAGACTGGGGTCACCTCCTGCCAGAATCCTGGCATCTTTGTTATACCACCTGGGTAATTCAGAGCAGCTGAACGAGGCGATCTCTACCACCTATGAGGTCACATCATTTCCCTGAACAAACCTACCTATGAGCTTACCAGTATCTGTAAAGAAAAAGTGAAGGCTTACCAACAACCATATCCAGAGTACAAGCAAAGGGCTTGTTTGAACTCGTCCACAAGGCTCATGCCTCTGAACTGTGCTTGAATGTCATGGGCTCCAGGCTGTCTGTGGGTGACATTGAGACCTTGCTCCTCTGCCATACTGGGATCACCTTCATAGTGGCTGCTCCTCTGATGTCAGTGCAGACCTTCAGGTGGGTACAACTTTTGTTCCTTCAGACCCTAGTTTAAGTGTCACCTCTATCTGAACGGATCCCCACTCCCTCCCTAGTACACTCTACCCTACTCTTGTTTCACTTTCTCCTCTAAGGCATTGATACTCTTGCATTTAAATTTATTTTCCTCCCTTTAGTATGTGAGTTGCTTTCCCCTCATTTAAGGGCAGGTATCTTATGTCCACTCCTACTCCTTCTGTAGTGCAGAGAAGAATCCCTAGCTCATACAGCATGTACAATCTGGAAAAGACACCGACAGGCATTGGCAGTAGTATAGAAAGTGGAAAGAGAGGTGCAGAACTAGAGGTGTGCAAAACAGAGCTTAATCCTTCAAAAGAAGAGATCAAAAAATAGGAGGAATGAAGAATGAGTTGGCAGAAAGAGAATTCTCTCTTAGGCAGGTAAGGAAAATAGGGCGGAGGCTTGCTCCCAGGTTCAGAAGACCCTTACCGACACATCCCTTTGTGTCGTGGGTACTCAGTGCCAGAGGTCTTGCCCTCTATTTTCTCTACAGCAGCAGAAAGGTGGGTGGCTGAGAACGAGCAGAAAAGATAGCTGCAGGAAGCTTGTGGGAAGCTGAAAGACTTTGAACAGCTGTTGTGGACACTGCAAATGAAAGGTGGTTAAAGCAACCGGAAAGACTGCCGAGTAGCATGGAGGAACAGCTGAGGCTGTCCTTGTGCCAGTTGGCACGGGAATCCAATTCTCCCGAGCAGCATTTGCAGCCTGGGAGTAGACAGAGAAAAGCAGATGGCTGGAATAAATTGGTCCTAAGGATTGTTAGGCAAGTATGTGGTAGGAGAACTGCAGGGAGTGGGATTCAAGTGATCCCCTAAACCTAACAGTCCTCTGACATTTCACCTAGCCACTGCCTGCCTGACCAATGGCAGTAAAAGTCCCAAGACTCTGAAACCAACTGTATCCAGTAGGAATTGCTCCACACACTTCAGCTGTCGAGAAATGTTATCTTATATACCCACTGGCTCCCTTCTTACGCCCCATGACTTCCCTTTTCCAAGTTTGTGCAATGCCACTGAGCTGATCCAGATGAATGTTTCCATATTGCCCTGACCCTTTTGGCCTATATACAATCTCCACTTCTCCAGGAATATAGTGTTTTCTTTGAGGGGATCATTTATGTTGATGAAATTCAGGATTGATCAGGAGATGCATGAAATGTAAACTGCCTGCTTCTGTTGCCTTCCCTCCTAAATTGAACTTGACATGGTCACCCCAGTTTCATTGGCTCTGTGAATACGCAGTGACTTTTCATTATATTCGGAAGCATACAGTAAGCCTATGGCTTTTCAACCTGATATATAAAAATGAGAAATATAGGATACACACACACACACACACACACACACAGAGAGAGAGAGAGAGAGAGAGAGAGAGAGAGAGAGAGAGAGAGAGAGAGAGAGAGATGCTAGAAATGAAAAAATGCAAAGTACTGTGGGAACTGAGGTATCTGGAATAGTAGAAGTCCAAGGGCATACAATGAAGTGTGTTTGCATGGGAACTCAAGGAAAGAGGCAATATTTAAAGAAGCAATTTGCTCTCCTGCCTGCTCTGTCGCCCTGACAATCAACAGCCAGTTCTGGAAAGCATTCCAATGTTCCAACTACTTTGCTTCTTAAGGAAGAATTCTGAGCTTGAGACATTCACATGAACAACCCTAGTCTCTTCTGCCATGCCTGTCTTAAACATTGTCATTCTCCATAGATTTCTACAACTTTAAAACTTGTCCTTGAAAATGGAACCTGTAATAGTGTTGTTAGTGAATACCTAGATTCCAGAATTTATCACCAAATCCTAAAAAAATTCTTTTGGTGCTTGTTCTATCTATCTATCTATCTATCTATCTATCTATCTATCTATCTATCTATCTATCTTTCTTTCTTTCTTTCTTTCTATCTATCTATCATCTATCTATCTATCTATCTATCTATGTGTTTGTCTATATTTCTCTCTATGTATGAATGTATGTATCTGTCTGTCTATCTATCTATCATCTATCTGTCTGTCTATATCTATGTATCTATCATGTGTGTATGTATGTATCTATCATCTGTCTGTCTATATCTATGTATCTATCATGTATGTATCTATCTATCATGTATGTATGTATGTATGTATGTATGTATGTATCTATCTATCTATCTATCTATCTAGAGATTTAGTTTTATTTATATATAGATTTACAAACCGCGTGTGTGTGTGAGTGCCTGCAGAGGCCAGAAGGCACTGGATTACCTGACACTGCTGGGTGGGTGCTGGAAACGAAACTTGGTTCTTTCAGAAGAGCAGTGAGTACTCTTAGTTTTTTTTTTTTTTTTTCCGGAGCTGGGGACCGAACCCAGGGCCTTGCGCTTCCTAGGTAAGCGCTCTACCACTGAGCTAAATCCCCAGCCCGTGAGTACTCTTAGCTACTGTGTCGCTACAGCCTGAATTCTAACCTTTCATTTATGAATTAATCAAACTAAGAATTTACTATGTATGAACTGAATTTAGTTTAACTCTGCCCTGACAAATGGAATTTCTTTGAATGCATAGCTTGTCATATATGTGTAAATACATTTATATGGATTATTAAATAGATAGATACTTCAGTGCAATCACACATCATGTTCTAGCACTGTCCATTCCATCGGCAGTTTCCAGGTAAATTTTCTAACTACCTTCTCCTCAACTGTTGCCCTATAAAACACAAGGTCATGTCTGACTGATCACGGTGGTGGCATGCATGTCTAGAAGTCTGCCTATGCACATTCAGATAACGTTGCTCATTATGTAGTGAAAGCACTTGACATATTTTTAAATGTTTTTGAACTATAACACAAATGTGAATGTATAATTCTATGATGCAAAGTTTGTGAGGCAATGCATTCCAAAGCATTTGAGTTTTATTGTTAGTGACTTTCTGTAAGAATGATATAAATACCAAGAAAGAGCAAAATGATATATTTATAGTATGAAACAATTGTGGTTTGCTATCCAATTAACATCAGTTATGAATCATATTCTGGCTAGACAGCAGAGCGCAGTAGAACATGTGGTAACTTTGCAATTCCACTCTACCTGCTAAAGGTCGGAGGAGATGTCTTGTCTTTAAAAACTCTAACTAAATGCAACTCATTAAGCCTTTTCTCTTAAATTAGTTCAGTCAACTGTATCTTTCCAAATCCCTCAAAAATAAGAAACATCTGAGGGAAGATGCCAGCCACTTCAAAGAAAACTCGAGTCTTGTATGGAGCCCCAAAGAGCCAGACTGTTACTTTGCATTTTGTCAGTCTGCTGAAGCTAACATGATTCCTAGATGCTCTACTGATTATTCATATTCTTTAACCATATCATTTATGGGTGACAGATAAGGATTTCTATTGTACTCTAGTTGATACAATGATTTAGAACATGTATTATCAGGAGCTGATATGTAACAAGTGTGTATTGTTAATCTATGCATGAGACTTCAATGAAGTTATAGTTAGGGTAGTTTATTAAGTAAACAGCTTTCATTCATGGGAGAAGATATTAATAATTATCGTCTTTATTCTTTAATATTATCCTGTGTTCAGTGAACAATAAAATGTCACACAACATCATCAAAAGTACAATGACAGTCCTCACAATGGGTCTATATTGCACTTTTACAGTACCCAGTGATTTTCAAAAACAGATATGCCAAGATTTATTCTCCTGGAAAGAATTTTAAGACATAATAGAATGTGATTTAGTCTCTATTTTTCATTAATACACTTCTGAGATTCATATTTTATTAGAAATAGTCTGATAAAAACTTTGTGTATTACTAGTATTCCCAAATGGAGAATAGTAAATATAAATTCATATTTTGCTTGAAGAATTTGTAGATGATTAGAGTGCTCTAAAGGAAATATGCATTAACCACCACTCTTTCTGCTTGAGGATATGTCAGGGCCAAATTGAATAGCAGGGTCATAAAAACATAAAGAAATAAATCGTCTAAATCTAATAAAATTGTGTGCTGAGAGATTAAGTTAGAATTTAGAAACTTTCTTGGATCAAGTCAAATTGTGATGATGTTCCCTTTCTCTGTTGTCTCCACTCCATCCCTCCTGCTTGTTTTTTTTAAGGACATTATTGTGAGGGTTGTCTTCATTTCTGTTTTAGTCAGATGTAGCTTTCTTCTACTCGGCCAGTGACAAATGGACACAAAGCACAAAGGTGTGCTGTACATCCTGCCTTAGTTGGAAGACCCAGTGTGCACACCCCTTACTGCTCATGACTCCCATATTGTATGGGAGCCTGACCTCCTCCTAAACTGCGAACTCTAAGTGCCAACCTTAACGCCTGCCTGGATCATTCATCGGAAACTGTAAACCGTGAGCTGCCCAAGGCACACCCTGAAGTGCCACCTCAACTTTGAGCCTCGCATGGCCACAGGCATTACCTCTCTGTCGTCCCTTCACACGATGCTCCCACCGCACACCCAGGATCATCGCGGCATCACCTCCTGCCCTGATCTTGGAATTCTCAGTCTTGTCCGAATCACTCACAACTCACTGTTTGAAGACTCCTACTCTCTTCCTCCATCACAACCAACATGGTCTACTGGCCACTGAACCATGCTTAGCTAGAGTTTGTGCCTCTCCCTTGGCCTCTTGATTTAACCTCCATTCTCTGGACTTCCACATTTTATTCTCAGAGAAGTGTGAATGAGCTCATCAAAATACAATTGCCAGTTATGATTTGCATTGTCTCCCAGAATCCATATGTGGGAAACCTAGTTCCTAGTGTGGCAGTGCTGGGAAGTAGAGGGATAATGAGGTGTCCAGGTAGAAGGCTCCATCCTTCTAATAGGCTCACACCATTGCACTAAGCACTAAGAGAAGTGTAGCTCTCCTCTCTTGCACTCATCTCCTTGTCTTTCACCCTGTGGCAATGCAGCTACAAGGCCCTGACCTGAGGCCAGTGCTTTGACCTCAGATGCCACAGTCTCCAGAGCTGTGAGCTAGTAACTTTCTTTTCATTATAAATTATCCAGCCTTAAATATTCTGTTACAGCATCAGAAAAAGAACTCAGACACTTGACATTCATTATAAATAGACAACCCGGGCTGAAAGGCTCACCTAGTCTTTGGAATCATATGAGCCAGTCCTTATAACCTTGGATAACATGTTCTTGGTTGCTACCCACCAGTCGCTTGTGTTCCTTCAGCTCTTGCGCTTAGAAGTTCAGAGCTCTGTGTCTTACTCCTGCTCTATCTTTTTCCTGAAAGGCACTTCCCATCATTTGCCATCTTCACGTGGCCAGCTGCTTGTCACCAGGGCTCAAGCAAACACATGTAACCTGTTTAAAATATTCTCCAGGCACATGACTTTATTCAATCTTATTTTCTTTGTAGTATTCATTGCCAATGGGTACTGTATTATTTGTATGCATGTGTGTATCTATCAATTATATATGTATGTATGTATGTATATATGTATGTATCTATCATCCAACTCACTATCATTGATTTATCCACCACCTACTTATTTCTTTCCTTTATTTGTTAACTACTCCCCCAGATAGAAATTTGTACCCAGGGGACTGAAGAAACTTAGCAATTTTCATTCAGTGAATGACTAAAAGATCCACCTTCTGTACAGAAATATAGGGAGCACATTTATAAAACCAGATACAGGATATATTTAATTTAAATTTTCCCCTGTGGTGCCACTGGGATTCTTTTAGGGTAAATGACCCAGCGTGAAGGATAGTCCTTTCTTTTGCTTTGAGCATCTACGTGAGCTGATGTGCCTTGATGTCCCCTAGTTCCTCACCACAAGTTCTTTAGATATTTACAAGTCACTATGATCAAGGCAGAGCACTGTTCTTCCTCTATGCCTGCTCCCAGCCTGCTCCTGGCCCATCTACTCCAGCCATACTCTCCTTATTGGTCTGCAGGTTCATGGCTTAGGATTTTGCCATGTGAGCTTTGCATAAATTTTGAGTTGAAATCCTCTGTCCCCGTGGTTGTCTCCATTTGTCCTTTGGACGTCTGCTTAAATGTACATCTTCCATAGAGGCTGCACAGCGCAACCTTATCTACAGCAGCATTGGATGGGCTCTACCACGACACTGTCATTTAAGTTTCTGCGTGTCTCTCACCATCCACACTATTTTTGTATGTATATTTTCCACTCTTACTACTAAGCTATAAGAGTGATCCAATATCTTTCTTTGTTCCTGGTGCTGTCTCTAGGGCTTGGGACCGTGCCTGGGATATAGAAAGCACTTGGTAGATATGAATGTTTGTTTACTGTAGTGCTTTGAATGTACCGAATAAATAAGAAGTGACAGTCAAAACAGGAGCAGAACACTTATGCCCCTTCAGCCCCTAACTGTCCTATTGATTTCTCATATGCTCGGGATGTTTCCTGACAGAAACAGAACAGGAAATTTGTCCATTTTAACTCAAATATCTCTGTGGCTTTATTCCCCTACAGTTACCTCAAACCATGATTTCCCTATTTGAAATGCACAGGCCTAGGCTGCATGCATCCCTTCAGGACATACAGCAGGTGTTCAGTGAATGTTTATTGGAAGAATGAATGAACAAAACCTGTATCGAGGACAAAGCTCTGGGTTGGGTGACTGGTTGGCTGTCAGAGCTGAATAACAGAAAGAAGCCAGAGTGCTTGGCAACCTCTCAGCCCAGCTTGCAAAGCTGGAAATTATCAGGGGAATCACTGTGGGCAATGTTCTGAAGTCTGTTTGCCTTCCTCCTTTCAGCTCACTGAATAGCTGCCCCTGATCTTTGCAAAGTGTTTGCCTCTTGTAGAAACTGTATAAATCATGTAGATATCTCAGTTTTCTCTTAATTTAAAGGCACCAGCTGTGATAATATATCAGAGAAAAAAAAGGAAGCCTGCAAGCCAGCACTTCTCTTAGTGTCAAGTGAAAGGCATTAGGTGTTTTTTTGTGTGTTTTTGTTTTTGTTTTTTTAATAAAACAAGCAACTCTTGGAAAGAGTTCACTCTGAAAGTCTCCAGACTGAGGACCTAGATTCTAGCCACTTGCCTCGGGTATGACATGTGCATGCAGCTTACTGTGAACTGCTTGTTAAAGGCAGAGAAGAGTCAGAATGAAGCAGATGCTGTTAAGATTGACAGACTAAGGTGCATATTCACTGAAAAAAGAGGCATTTGTATCCCTTCCCTCAGAACATCTTTCTCGTTCTAGTGAATCTCTAATCGCCATGATAGTTTTCTGAAGATCAGTTTAAAATCGTTTTAATCTCCTGCTAACTGACAGCAGCTCATGGTTGGCAGTGACATGTCTTTTATTAGGGAAGAGGTGCTTACGCTGAAGAAAACAAGATCTTCCTCTTCTGGCCTGTCACTCCCCACAAGGAAGGATGCCAGTTGCATGATTGCTTGCTCCTAACACACACAGTGACTGCTTTCTACACGTCTGGGCCCTCTTGTCTGGCTGAAGGAATAGCCTAGGGAGGTAGTTTGCTCTTTGGCTCACTGAAGGATACATTTGCATCCTTTTGGCACGGATTTGGGAGTCAGGTTTTACCAAATTGTCAAGATCAAAATGTCAGCTCATCTGAATCCTGTCCAAATATTTTGCTTCCTACTTTCAAAGGAAATAAAAATAAGCATTTTCCAGGACTTCTCTGTGTCCCACGGCGAGGGGGTTAGCCATCTTCTCTTCATTAGCTATCCTGTTCAGCAGGATGGAAACAAATGCTTTTTTATTGGAAATCATTGTGATTTTCTAAGTAGAAGGAAGGGAAAACCATTTCATGTCTGTCTGATAAATCATGGCAGTTGGAACTATTCAGGGAGCACATATAGAATGTAAACACAGGAATGTGTGAGGAACCGGGTCACTCTGTCCTTCAACATTGTATGTGCACGCACGGGCATGCATGTGTGTGTGTGTGTATGTCTGTGTATGTTGTCTGTGTGTGTTTCTGAGTGTCCTCTTGCTTCAGTATCAATAGGGGAGGAGGCTAGGTTAAAAACATGCTTTTGCAGAGATTTCTTTCCACGACTCATAGTACTCAAAAGAGACTTAGAGAGCCTGCAGTTGTATTCTGTGGCTTGTCGGTGAACAACAACAACAACAACAACAACAACAACAACAACAACAACAAAACAACAACAAAACCAAAAAAACTCCATAAGGCTCCTCTCTGATGAAGGTTATTCTATACTCCTGAGGAAAAGTCAGGGCCTGATGCTTGGGTGGCTGTCTTAGTTAAGGTTTTACTGCTGTGAACAGACACCATGGTCAAAGCAACTCTTATGAAGGACAACATTTAATTGGGGCTGGCTTACAGGTTCAGAGATTCAGTCCATTATCATCAAGGTGGGAGCATGGCAACATCCAGGCAGGCATGGTGTAGGAGTTGTTGAGAGATCTACATCTTCATCTGAAGGTTACTAGTGGAAGACTGACTTCTAGTCAGCTAGGGTGAGGGTCTTAAGCCCACACCCACAGTGATTCACCTACTTCAACAAGACCACACCTCCTAACCCTGCCACTCCCTGGGCTGAGTGTATATAAACCATCACATTTCACTCATTGGCCCATATAGGTTTGTTCAAATATATGAGTTCATGGGAGCCATACCTAAACAGAGCATAATGCAAAATACATTTAGTACCACTTTCAAAGTCCCTATAGTCTATAGTAGCATCAACAATGTTAAAAGTCCAAAGTTCAGAGTTTCTTCTGAGATGTATCTAATCACTTAACCGTAATTCCCGAAGCAAGACAGGAAACCAGCTGGGCAAACTCCAAACTCTGAATCTCCAAGTCTGATGTCAATGCGGTCTTCAGGTCTCCACCTCCCTTTTCATCTTTGTTGACTAAAGCAAGCGTCCTTCTCCTGGGCTCGTTCCACTCCCTGTTAGCAGCTTTCCTTAGCAGATAGCCCACAGCTCTGGCATCTTGAGCATCTTAGAGTCTCAAAGGCAACTTCACTGTTACAATTTCTTATTCCAATGTCTGGGATTCAAACATGATATTCCAGGCTCCTCCACAGGGCTGGCATAACTTTTCCAGCTCTGCCCTCTATAGCACTTTAAGCTCACTGCCATAGCTGTTCTTGATCATCATCCCTGGTACTGGCATATCCAATACACTGGGGTCTTTTGCTGCAACTGAGCTTCACTTCTCAAAAGCTCTCGTCATGGTACCATGCCTCAAATCCTTTGCATGACCCCTTTAGTCCTGGGCTGTCAACTACAACTGAGGCTGCACTTTCACCAATGGCCTTCCATGGCCTCTCACAGTGCCAGGCCTTAGCTGCTCTTCATGACCCCTTTATGCCTTCAAAACCAGTACCTCACGGGGTGCTCTTTGTGATATCAGAAAAACACTTCCCAGAAGATTTCATCTCAGTGATGATGGTCTCTTCTTAATCACTGCTAATTTCTTAGTTCCAGCTAACCAGCATCAATTAATTGTCCCTGTAATCTCCTTCTCTTCTGGACTCTAAAGCCACATGGCTGAAGCTTCCAAATGTTGCTGCTTTTAAGAGTTGGAACACAGCCCCCTTGTTCTATTACATCATCATTAGCTTTCTGTTTTCCAATTCCTTCACTGCCTAAGTTTGGCTGTCCTGCATCTTGCTCTGTAGATTGACCTTGAACTCAGAGATCTGCATGTCTGTTTCTGGGGATAAAAGGTATGTACCACCATCCCTGGATTTAAGATTTTCTTCACCTAGAACTTGCTCTGTCCTAGCCTAGCCTTGAAGTCAGAGATCTGCGTGCCTATATCCTAAGCACTGGGATTAAAAATGTGGCCCACCAAACTTGGATTTAAATTTAGCTGGATGGGATCTTGCCCTTAAATCCCTCAATTTGTTATCTCCTGGAACATAATATTCAACTCCATTTCACTTCCTGGTACCCTATTAATAGTCGAACCATATATTTTTTATATATTTCCTTTCTAAGATTGCTATGGTTGTTTAAAATGCTCTTCATGAGACTAAACCAGAGAACTGTCTGTGATGGGTATTTCTGAGACTTCCTTTGTCAATGCAATGAATCTGAGTCTCTTCACTTTAGCCTCTGTCAGACTCTTCAGACAGGGCACAAAGTAGCAACATTCTTCACCAAAATACCACAAAAACAGTCTTTGTGACACATACTGAAATTCTTCTCTTCTGAAACCTCCTGGGCCAGGTAAGCACAGTTCAAGTTATTATCAGCAATGAAGTCTTCCTTATATTTAGTAGGATAGTCCATTAAGCCCTATTTAAAGTATTCTACTGCTTTCCAAATCTGAAGTTCCCAAATCCACATTCTTCCAAACAAAAGCATGGTCAGGACTATCGCAGCAATACCTGACTCCTGGTACCAACTTCTGTCTTAGTTAGGGTTTTACTGCTGTGAACAGATACCATGACGGAGGCAACTCTTGTAAGAACAATATTTAATTGTGGCTGGATTACAGGTTCAGAGGTTCTGTCTATTATTATTAAGGTGGGAGCATGGCAGCATTCAGGTAGGCATGGTGCAAGAGGAGCTAAGAGTACTACATCTTCAACTGAAGGCTGCTAGTGGAAGACTGATTTCCACTCAACTAGGGTGATGGTCTTAAGCCCATACCCAAGTGACACACCTACTCCAACAAGGCCACATCTCCTATCCTGCCACTCCCTGGGCTGAGCATAAACAAAGCACCATAGTGGCCTTACATGGACAACCAGACTATGTACAAGTTGGATTTATAAGGTTTATGACACTATGTACAAGTAAATTTCTGTCTCAGTGGGAAGTCATGCATTGCCTACAACACCCATTGAGGGTATGGGATAAGGGATCTACCTACTTTTTTCTTTTGAACTGTTTTATAACTGTAAGGTGCATGTAACCAATAGGTCTCTAAGGTCAGATTCACCTAGCTGAAGTCTGATAGATTTATTTTCCCATGCAGAACAAAGTTTTGTTATGACTTGTAATTTGTCTCAACATATAAATTCATGTTGGTTTGGCTTTTCCTTTGAACTAGTCTTAATGCTTGACTGGTTTTCTCATATCAAAGGAATAAATTTTCTAGTACATACTCTTTTGGATCTCTGTGGAAACCATGAGTTTTCTTGGAAATCTCTATTTTATGATACAATAAATAAGGAAAGATATAATCTTTTCAGATGGCTTGTTTTTGCTTGGAAACATCATTAAAAGGATAAACACTATACATAAAATTTAAAAACAAGATTTTACATTTAGGAAGTCAACTAGCATACTATTTATGAACTATAGTTCAGGGAGGAAAGATACATTGTAAAATGATATTTTACATCTTCAAGTGTCCCAGGAGTAGATCTATAGTAACAGTTCTAAAAAAGAACCAGTCTGAGAGCCCCACTGTCCAAGATGGCCATCCTTAGTTTGTCTGCTCTGAGGATATACACTGTTGCTGCTCCCAGCTAACAGGTGTGTATCAGCACACAGCAGATTTCCACAATCAGAACAAAATAAAATGTGTAACATCCGAATATTTAAGTACATGTTAAAATGATAATGTTTTAGGGTAAATCAGATTAAGTAAAATCCATTTCAAATAAATTTTGTTTGTCTTTAAGTGTACAATCAAATATTATATATCTAATATTGTATTCAGCATACAAAACAAAAAGATATTACTATTTTATTAAGTATTGTTGACGTATAAGGAGGCTTCAAAATCTGTCCTTAAAAACAACAAAATAAACAGGAACAAAGGAAGGTCATAAATTGGAGAGCAGTTACCTGGAAATTCATACAAAATTAATGTTTGCTCTGATTAACAATAACATGGCATTAACTCTCCATCATTTATAGTACATAAAGGCAGAGTAGATAATGAAACAACTGTGGCAGATGGTTTAAAGATCACTAAGTCCACATCTAACTTTGTATCTTTTATCTTTTCTCCTTGATGGAAGTAAACAATGACATGTGTGTACATATGCATTTGCATGTGAGTACATGTGTGAGTGCTTTTGTGTGTGTGTGTATGTGTGTGTGGTGTATGTGTGTGTATATATGTATATGTGTGTGTGGTGTGTGTGTATGTGTGTGTGTGTGGTGGGTCTGTGTGTGGGTGTGTGTGTATGTGTGTGGTGGGTCTGTGTGTGTGTGTATGTGTGTATGTGTGTGTGTATGTGTATGTGTGTGTGTGGTGTGTGTATGTGTGTATGTGTGTGTGTGTATGTGTGTGGTGTGTGTGTGGTGGGTCTGTGTGTGTGTATGTGTGTATGTGTGTGGTGTGTGTGTTTGTTTGTGTGTGTGTGTGTGTGTGTGTGTATGCAGTTCAAGGTTTCCATGAGAAAATGAAAAAGAGCTAACTAAACCTTTAAAAGGAAAAAGGAGGTGGAGCTTCAATATGCTTTCAAGAGAGGTGATTGGTTACCTTGGAAACCAAAGTATTAATTCTTACATCTAACATGATTTTTTAAATTGACCTACTTTATTTTTCAGAGCAAGTAGCATCGACTTAAGGTATTTGTCAACCTCCAACTTAGCAGAGAGGTATTTATGGATATAGTAAATCAAGTATATAATTTTTGTTTGTAGTGAAAGGACAAATTATGAGACTAGTAGGTAAAGAATAATTAATCTGAGATCGACTTGAGGTTTTCCAGGGGATTATCTTGAAAAGCACTTTTTCAGATTTATTTAGTTTTGTTTTATGTGTATGAGTGTTTGCTTGCATGTATGTACGGGCACCCCTGTACATGCTTGATACAGAAGAGCCTTCCAGACAGGTAAGAACTGGACCTCAGTTCTCCGCAATAGGTCCAAGTGATCTGAATCTGAGCCATCTCTCTGGTTTCCTCAAAACATTCAAAAGAGATTTATTTTTCAGATTAAAAAATATTGACAATTGTAAAGCATTTAATTAGTAAGGAAATCTGAAGGAAAAAATGACAAAAACAGCTCCCTCCCTTCAGTCTAATCCCTTGGCCAGAGATTTAATTGCACAGTGACTGTAATTCTCACTGTTCTGAAACCTGTCTACGGATGCTGTCTCTCTGGAAATTAAAATGCTTAATTAATACATTTCTCTGTCTGGGAGTGTTGACCCCAATATACAGCTCCCACTGCCTGTCATGCTGATTTGACCTGCTATGGGGAAGTCACTGGACACCAGGATCCTGGATGTGTCTCTATTAGCTAGCCTGAAGAACACGGGAGGCAGAAATGAGGTCACATTGAGTATGCCAATCACCTAACAGAGAAAGCCACAGTGGGCTTGCAAAATTGCTTTCTCGGTAACTAGCATTTCTTGTTTGTAAGCCGTGTTTACTAACCAATTATGCAACATATTCTAGGTCCTAAACACCAGGCAAGAAGGGAGCACAGACTAACTGCTTGCTTAACAGAAACACTCACACAGATAGGCGTGGACAGTCAGGGGCAACGTTTTGTTTAGTGTGGGACTTCTGAAAATCCCTTTCAGACTGGACTACCAACCAAAGAAAATGCATGTGCTGGATCTAAGCCCCCTACACATATGCAGCATATGTGCAGCTTGGTCTTTATGTGGGTCCCCTAACAACTGGAGTGGGAGTTGACTCTGACTCTGTTGCCTGCCTTTGGATCCCTTTCCCATAGCTGGGCTGCCTTGTCTGGCCTCCATGGGAAAGGATGCACTTAGTCCTGCTGCGACTTTGATCTGCCGGGGCTGGTTGGTACCTGTCAGGGACAACTTCTTCTCTATGGAGACAGGGAGGGAGAAATGGGGTGGTGGTGACATGTTTCCAAGCATACTGGGAACTGAGTACAGGCATCTTGACCTTGGGATTCATGTTACATTGGGAGTTTATAGTCCCAAATGCCCATGGCTTTTCTATTTAGTCACTATAGATGACAAGTAACAGTTTCAAAGTCTGCACAAACACCTAATCCTCTTGAGGCAAAAATCCATCCCATGCTAATCCTGTGCATTATGACTTTCCTTTAAAAGGGTTGCAACTAGTGAATGGAAGTGGTCCATTCATGGATGGGTAACAGAGAAAGAGGAAGATAGCTGGGCATTAAGTCATGATATGGTCTCCTGTGTATACAACAGAAAGAGAGAGAGAGAGAGAGAACACACTAGTTCATGGGTTCCCTCTGCTGTTTTGATTAGCTCCACCCCAACAGTGCCATTTTAATAAGGAGCAGAGCTCCTCTCTGACCTAATTTTCATCTTGGAAATTTGCCATAATGTGGTTTATGCTATAAGCTAAATGACTCATCACTAATTAATCAATACCCATGATGTGAAATTTTAACCGTAAGAATGAACCCAAGCCAAGTTAATCTGGCTTTCAGTTAATTGGAAAAATCTAATGGGTGAGGAGGTGAATCTTCTGGGCATAAGTAATGTGCTTTGAAATTTAAAGGCATCAGCAAAAACATTTTAATACTATAGAACTTTAAGATGACTTCAACATTTAAAGTCGTGTTATGCAGTAAAGCTTTATACACTCAATAGTATAAAGAATTTGATACTTAATTTTCTTAAGACTATCTTTTGTTGTGAGGATGAAATATCTTTAGACATGCACAAGCACATTCTTGCCTGAATACTCACTGAGTGACAACTGTGGATGAGATGCTGAGGGATGGGGTGAATTATGGAATCGGGGTCTATTTACCCTGTTCCCTTATGACTTTGCAAATGCTGCTTTGGGATGCATGGGAGAACTTGTAGCCTCTGGGCAACTTTGAGCGTTCTTTCTGGATCTGCTTTACTTCTCCTAGAAAGCCTTGTCTGTCTGTTTCCCTATTTCTATCACCCCTGAGAATCTCCTTTTAGAGTGTCCCTCAGATCTCTGCAGTGACCCTTGTGGCCCCTGAAACCATGGTGCCTTCCAATCATTTGCTTCTGTCCCCTCAAACCCCCAACTAATGACAATACGTGCACATCTTGTCTGCCATTGTTTTTCACAGCCTGTCCCATGGTATAGTCTCATTAGTCAACAAGAGAGGGGGCGTAACTTAGTACAGACCTTCTTTGTTTAGCTGTCTTGCCTTTTACATCTCAGTGTTGAAGCTATCTGCATTGAATCACTGGATTGAACATGTCAAATCCAAACAGGGGACCCATGAAGGAAGCAATAACAGGAATGTACTCTCGTGCTGGTCATGAAGTTGTTGCAATTCAGTAAGAAGAATATTATGAAAAAGGAACAAAGTTTTCCGATGAAACATGCAGAAAAAAATAATTGGATTGCAGCTGCCTTTGTATGTTTATATACAAATATAAAATATACAGCTCCACGCAGGAAAACACTTGCTCTAATTCTTTTTTTTTGCTCACTATTGTATTTCAGCATATAGTATAGTATTTAGGATATATAGAAACCCAGTAAATAGTCACAGAGAAAGTGAGTAAACAAATCATTCACTTAAAATGGTTATTGCACCTTACAAATTTGAAAAAGGAAATTCTTAGATCTATATTATTACAGCTAACAAATATTCCAAGGAGCTTTGGTGCACTGTGGAACTGTGAGAGCTGAGGTAAGTTCGGAGGTGTTGGAATGGAGATATCATCATTTTTCAAGTTTTACTGAGGATGGCATTCAATGAGACTTATCAATCGAGGCGTATGCTAGAGGGAAAACTCAATGAGTCGCTTGGCTTTGGTATGACTTTAACCTGTCCCCCACAGGCTATTTATTAGTTTCAGGGGAGCAAAGGCATGGTGAGGAAAATTCAAGGTCTGTTGGCTGGTGATTAAACTTAGCATCACCAATGAGGGGCAGATGGACACTGTGCACACCCAGACATGATATGCTGAAGGACCCAGCCACGTCTGCTACTTTCCAACAGGGTGACTATTGAGGACTATTTATTTGAGCAAGATCTGCAAGGAAGTTGGTACTTTACTTCTGAAATGTCAGTGTTGGCAAAGCAGAAGAAAAGATGGAGAAATGGGTGTTGAATCAGGGTAAAAGGACACGGAAACAAACACAATCTCTGATACAGACTGCCCCAGAGGAGAGAATGCCACTGGCTCATCTGATTGCAACGGCATTGGAATATAAAAGAGAGATTAAAGTAAGGTATTGCTGTGAGCCATAGCAGAGCTGCTGACTTTACAGAAGCTAAGTAAGGGAATATCCATGCATCGGGAAGTATGCACTGCAGCTGGAGATTAAGGTCCATAGTACATGTGACTTACTACTGACTGGTAAATACATGATGTGTGTGATGTGTGTGTGTGTGTGTGTGTGTGTGTGTGTGTGTGTGTGTGCGTGTGTGTGTGTGTGTGTGCGTGTGTGTGTGTGTGTAAAATAAGGTGGAGAAAGAAATGAATCTTAAAGACAGGAGTGTTAACAAGTTTTTCTGGGTAAAGATAAATGAATGTTCATTTAAGTAAAAAAAAGCTATAAATATGTCAAAATGTATTAATATATATTTTAAATCCCACTTTATAAACATACCTATATCAGTTTTACTATTTCATCTGGTCAAGGCTGCAATTTTCATTTGTCTTCTACATTTTAAAACTGTCCTGTCACCCTAACAACTGGTTTCAGTTGAAGGGTCAAAGTAAAATAAAATTGGTACTATAAAAGTTTGCAAACTTTTATAGCATAATATCCAGTGGCCTGTAAACCTAGCAGTCCTTGGGTTCCGAGGTTCTGCTTAGCACTGCACGGTGGGAAGGACTAGAGTGGAGATGCCAAGATGCCCTGCCTAGACAACACCCTCACCGAAGAGAAGGTGGCCTTCTACAGCACAGCTCCACAGGAGATATTCTCCTACTCAGTGTGACAGTCGTCACGGTTCTCTCAGCTGTGGTCCAGTTCTGCCACTCTGCAAGCCTGACACAGGCCTGACCTGATCCCAAGTCACACAAGACTCTGCCTAGACTCTCACAGAGAGAGTCACTTCTATATTCAGAATGCTTATTAGGACTAACTTGCAGTCTATAATTGTACCCAAAACACAAGCACCGATCATGATATGGTACACAGGCATATAGTGCCTTATGGAACAATAATCCCGGTCAGATTAAAAACATCACCAGATTAAAGAGAAATATTAATTGCAAATAGCAAGTTAAGCGTTTACTTTGTCAGATTGGTTCAGGCTTCTCATGACCTCCAAGAAGGACATCAAATGCATTGCCCCAGAGAAAGAAGTCAGAAAGGGACAGTGTCACCCTAACAATTGGTTTCAGTATCATTGTCCTCTCTGAAAATCACCCATGTGCTTTTCCTCTTTGGGAGCCCAGGCTCTTACTCACAACCTTTGTGTGTCTGCCATTCCTCTGGAGTTGTGTGCACAATCGGGAAAGGATGTGGGCTCCTATGGTTTGACTTCTGTTCTGTGTTTTAATGCAGTCTTCACTCGCTGCTGTTTGCCTTTTTGGTGTCTCTCCCCAGTGTTCCTTCATTTTAAGTGAGGCTAACAAAAAAAGGTTTTGTTGATTTATGGGGAGGAGAGGCAATCTGCTAAGAAAGTGGAGCCAAGGGCTTTAACTTTGCTATATGGATGCTGCTGAGTGGCCCTAGATTGGGAGGGTGCAAAGGAGGAGGGGGGTCTCGTAATAAATGCTAGATGAGACATTTATTATACAATTCACCACTCTTTCTTTTTGTGTACACTCTCCTGTATTTCAAGGAGCATGATGTCAATATATTGACCACAACATGCCTTCTGTTCCTGGTTTCTCTTTGCTGCTGTAGCTCTGTAGCTGGCCCAGTTGTATGTAGGTTTTACCCATCTATACTTGGTTATTACCATGCTCAGTGTAGGTTCCTGGAGAGGTGACATTTTGCATGCATGGTCTCTTCTTTACCAAAATGGCCAGTGGGCTCTAGGTATATTCATGCTGACATGGAAACTGGCTTTTACCTCTCTACATGATTCCAGGCATTTATCTAGAACCCAACATATGCAAGGTACCTATGCCAATAAAAGCCAAATTAGGGTTGAGAGATGGCTCAGGAGACAAGAGGTTAAGAGCTCATACTGCCCTTACAAAGGACTCAAGTTCATTTCTAAGCATTCATTTTGAGTTACTCACAAACACCTATAGCAGTAGCTCAGGGGGAGAGGATACTTCTGTTCTCCTTGGGGTACTTGCACACACACACACACACACACACACTCAAATATAAAATAAATCTTAAAACAAAAGAAAGATCAAACCAGAAAGAGCCACTGAAGTCCACAGTAAGAACCATTTCCCCTCTCCTAATTATATCTAGATCACGATCACCATAGATAATTAAGTGACAGTCTCTTCTCTCCCTCACCCCTCCCCATTTTTCTCTCTCATACCTTCTCTGTCCTAAAATTTGAGACAGAACCACACTAATGCCCAGGCTTGCCTTGAGCTTATTCTGAAAACCATACTCTCCTTGGACTTGTTATCCTCTGACCTCAGCCCCTAAGTATCTGGTACTACTAGCTTATGCCTCTAAGCCTGACAGTTTCCATGTAACTCAATGATGTCACAGACAGCTGCAAATGATGTAGCTGGGCATGGTTGTACACATCTTCAGTTCTAAATGCTATGGAGCCTGGGGTAAGAAGATTACTTGAACCCAGGAGTAATAGAAACATACTGAGTCGTCCTGTCTCAAGACGGTTATGATGATAAAGATATTGCATTGTACAGTCAAGTCGCAGTGTGGAAGAAATAGAGGACATTGTTCAGCTCATGTTTGAATAGCAGAGAGATGAGGTTAAAGCCAACTTGTACGTGCCAGAACTTAAACCTTTTGTGACTAATGTCTCCTAGAGCACCTTGAATGTATCACCCCTCCCTCAAAAGAGAGACCCTTCCATCTCTACTTAAGATTTTCTCATCTCCAAGACTCCAGCAGACAAATGGGCAGTTCTGACCTATCAATGGGGCATTTATTCTTTCTGTCTTCTCCATTAAAAGCTGAAATACTTGTATTTTTAAATTATGATCATGATGGTGATGGCGATTGATGATGATGATGATGATGATGATGATGATCGGGTGTGTGTGTGTGTGTGTGTGTGTGTGTGTGTGTGTGTGGCAATCTGTGTAGAGCCAAGGGCAACTCTATGGGGCTGGTTCTTTCTACCTTTCTGTAAATTCTGGAGATCAAACTTAAGACTTCCAGGCTATAAGAGCAAGTATTTTGGTCAGTTAAGTCATCTCACTGAACCGAAGCTGGAGTGTTTTAAAGGCTATGGGTAAAGGTGGGTGAAGTTATAGGTCCTACTTGTGAGCTAAGTAGTCTTTTCTCAGGCTCAGCCATGCTGGACCCAGGACAGTGACTGCATACCCATTACCACACACCACGGATCGTTGCCCGCTCTTGTCACTGAGTACTTCCCTCTTTCTTCCTGCCTACATGCAGGTTATCCAGGGGGTTCCTGGTCCCCCCTTCTTTTGGAGGCAGTTGCGGGGTTCACTAGAGCAAATCCTTCCAGCTGGTCTCAGCTGTTCCTCCTGCTGCTTTCCAGATACCCATCCAGGGCTTTCTTCTCTCCTTGCTAGATGAGTAGTGACAAGGAGGGTAGCCGACAGTGAAGGATTTCCGCTGGATTTGAACCTTCGGAGGGAAGCTGCTATCTCCAGTAAAACTACATTCTGAGCTGCTTATACTTAACTCTATTAAAGGGATAGGAACTTACTGGATGTTTCTTAAAACCTTCAAAGAAGTGGCTGTTTGAGGAACATGATAAATTGAGAAATAGCATGCCCCATTTTCTTTTCTCTCTCTCTTAAAGTAGAAAAAATAAATAAATCCATAATTCAGTTCATCATGCCTCCACACAGACGAAAATCACACTGATAGCAGCCATTAATCTCTTTCACATATTTCAAAATAAATGCAGCCTCCAGACAGGACACCCACCTTAGCAGATAATTATTTTCATTCAGTAGGAGCAGCTTAAGCTTCAGATAACTAATTGAGTCAATGAATATTTATGAACCTTGGAGAAAGTTTATATGAGCTCAAAACATCTGATTATCCACTTTTTCAACAGCACTGTATTTTTTTGTAACTTTAAAAATTTTTTATTTCCACTTTTAAAGTATTTTGCTAAACCCAACTCTGCCTGATATCTTAAAACTATGGATCATATTTCAACAGTCATAAAATGTTTAATCTAAATCTCCATAGGTGGTTATATTATCGATAACTCTGTTTTCAGACTGGGGGTGAATTTCCATAATTTAATCTTTTGGCAACCTTGTATATGATTACATTATTCAAATAATGTACTATATTTTAAATTTATGAATACATTACATTTTAAGCAGTGGATGAAAAAATAATAAAAATGAGAAATATAGTTTTAGAAATTTCAGAGCTTCGTATGTTCTATCAAAGCTCTGATTTCTTTCTTACCTGGCATTTAACCCAATAGCTGGAGACAGGCCATCATTAACAAGTAATGATTTGTGGCCAGGCAAAAGGGATAACTATTGAGAATCTCTATTACCTAGGATAACTGGTAAGAAGTCAGTATGAGCATACCCAGTGCACAGTGCGTTTGTATTTGCAAATACCTTTTCCCCCTCAGTTCACTCAGTGCCTTTTCTGCAATATAGTCCTAGACTGAGTCTACCCCAAAGCAATCTCAGATCAAGTGTATTCCTTGGAGTAGCGGTTCTGTTTGTTTTCATATCTGGCTGTGTCCCCAAGTCCCTTGTGCATAATTAGAGGTCAATACCGTGCTCCTTCCAAGCACTGAATTCCAGATTTCTTATTATATTGTAGTGATAATATTTTGAGAACCGAGACAGACATTTCTCCCAGTAGGGGACATTGCTTAGTCAACAGTTTTCTTATCAAATATTTACACAGTTCAGGAAATTGAACATTACTGAGGAGATTCAAGAAGTGATTTCCAGCACACAGTTATCCAGAATTTATCTTTTAAAAACTTGCTGTAGCTTGAGTTGAAGAAGAAAAATTGAATATCTGCAAACATTTTATTACCAGATTAAAATAACTCTTGAGTCGTAAATACATTTAACTGCTTCATGATTAAAACGATATCATTCTGAGAGCTTATTTCCATATCTATGCTCACATTTTATTGCTAGTAAAACTCAGGTCCTTTTGTTTGATGTGACACTGAAAAGGCAGAGAAGTGAAAAGTAGTCAAAGAAAGAAAAAACCAACAATTATCCTCTGACAGTTAGTTCAATCATTAACCTACAGCTTTATTTAAAATTGCCGACAGGGTAGTTTTCATTTTAGGAAACAATGAAAGGTACCATTCACCAAATGCAAGGTCAGGTGAGTGAAAGTAGGGCCTGTAGCTTAGACTATGACTAACACATAGTTACCACAAAAGAAGTAAGCAGTGTTTTCAAAGCATTCAAAAAATGGCCTATAAGTTTCAAAAGAATTTGGAGAATTTCAAGTGTTAACAAGCAGCGGTTATATTGGGCAAAATGTAAAGCTAAGGAGTCAGTTTCCCTTACATGTCTCTCCTCTGCAGACCATGCTAAACTCCCATCTAAACCCCTGGCCTCCTAGTCTGGACCCCTTTAATGACCTCCCTGACTTAGACTCATGGTCCCTTGTGAGCTCCTTTGCTGACTATAGCTCATGCTTGATACTATATGAAAAAGAAGGGCCTACTGTGTGTCTTCAAGACTACTTTAAATCATTTGAAAGCTAAGTGCCTATCGTGTGTCTTCAAGCATGAGTTTTTAATAGAGCCATGGCAGATGTGCCTCAATATGGCCTTGCAGATTCATGTCCCAAATAGAATTTTGTCTTGTTTTGGTTTTGGTTTTATATGTTTTTTTGTCACAACACCACAAACAGTAATAGCCCATGTCTATAAATGATGTCATACATTTTAAACATTTAAATAAATGTAGGACCATTTTGATATCTTAACTAATTTAAATTTTTAGCATGAATGCATGAGTTATGATAAGCTACATAAGGGGAAAAGTAGAAGGCTTACAATTTGATTAAGAAGGCTATATTGATAGAATAATTTCCATATATATTAAAAGACTCCAGAGTGGAATCTTATACCCAGCCTCTTTAAAAGAGAGACAGACACACATTTTTTCCTTCTTTTTTAAACCTTTTTTAGCTTAAGAATTTCAACGATTTCTAATATTTATTAAATTTTAAATAACTCTTATGAACAGTTACTGAATGAAACTCTCCCCTAGCGCATTGTTTCTCCATGTGGAGAAATGGTCTGAGAATAATTCGGTCTACACATATATCATGCAATTGTTTTTCAGAAGTCTTAGAGTTATGAAGCGCAATGAGATGGCTGCCCTTCAAGCTCTTACTGGAGCAAGAAGTAGAAGTCATCAGCTATATGGCTTGCTATTTTTCATAAATCCTTTAATTCCGTTCCATTAACTTTATCTGTTTATAAACTAATGACTCTGGGGAACTGGTTGCTGAAAGATCATTGCACTGAGAAGAGAGAGAAGGAAGACAAACACTGTGGAGCTTGCTCTGTGGTAAGTACTAGTTGACAAAACTATGTGACAAGATCCACAGTTTAATATCTTATAATACTGTATGAAAAAATTCATAGGCGAATAAGTGGTGATTAGTAAACATAAATTCACAACAGATGAAAATATATTTGTTTTCACATATAAACTCAAAATTCCAGATGGACCAAAGAATTGTGTGTTTTAAACCTCTAATTTTAAAGTGTGAATGCAGATACAGTAATAGGAATGGACGAATAAATTATTGGTGAGAAACTTAACTGAAAATTTTGTTTAAAAAAATGGTTCAAGTAAAACATTGGAAAGTTATTTCTGGTGACTGAACAGACTTTCATGCACAGTCATATCAAAAAAACAACAGTCTCTCCCCTTATGCAAATGACTAGAAGGTAAAAACAGTTATTCATAGCTTTAACAAACCTCCTCCCCATGGGACCTCACACAGTGCCTCTTCTAGGAGGCCTCCCTCTTCTGCTTGGTGTAAAGAGGCAGTATCTTCTACTTGCTCCGAGTGACTTATTTACACTTCTGTACTTTCAATAAACCCCTCTGTCATTTGTCCTTATATGCCTGTTTCTTTTGTAAACCCATCAACGAATGCCTCTTTCTATTTGCAAGGTCTCAGAACGTGTGTTCTCTGTGGTAGGTATTAGATCAATGTTTGCTAACTGAAATGAAAACTCATACAGAACCATCCACTCTAAAATTATTTAAGAGTTAAGATTCATCAAATAGAGAACGTTTCCAAACTTTGGGAAATGACACAGGGATGTAACCGTACATCCTCCAGTCTAGTTTTTAGAAATGACACAGTGGGAGGGAACATGAATGGATGTGGAGGGTGTAGTAGAAAGGGAAGTGGATGGGTGTGGGATGGAAGGAAGCTAATACTGGAAATGACAGTATTTTTGGAGCAACTGAGATAGAAATATCCTCCCTGTGTGGCTATTGTCTTGAATGAGTGCTTCTTCTGAATGGCTGGATGAGGACTCTGACTAGAAACCCTGGTCCCTTTTATCATCTGGTCCTAGAATTTTTACTGTATTAAATCAAAGATTTTGTGCCAATCATAGTAAAAGATAAAAATAAATGAAGATACGGACTTATATCACTTTCCCCTGTGTCCTGTGGAAGGGAGAACTCATCGCGTGAGCCTTGTAGGAATGAGATAGAAGAGAATACAGTCCCTAAGTCTAGCTACTTCCAAGTGAGTGCTGTAGAATGGGAGCTTCACTTTGATGGACTGTTAGAAGGTGATTTCTAAAAATGTTCTGATGATGTTTAAATAGATATCTGGAATATATTATTTCCATGCATGAAATATAAGTATCAGAAGACAGGAACACTTACAACATGGTCATTAGATAAAGGCAAGAAAGATGGTAAAGTTTAGAGCTATGCTCCTTCCTAAATGTAGAGACCAAGTAGTTGTACTTGCTTCCTGATCTGGTAACAGGTGACTTTCTAGCAATGATTCTCAGACGCTAGTAATTATTGCACATGCTGTGGATCGGGCACTATGCTTACAATGGTGACACTTAGTGAGGCAGGGTGTGTGTGACATCTTGGAAAAGGTCAGCCTAGTGGAGAGAAAAGCACAAAAGCACATTGACAAAATATCCATAGATTCAATTCTTGGAAGGATTAATTTTCTTTCTTACTCTGTGTTTTCACATCACTATCACTAGGTTAATAGAGCTTTTCTACTCAAAGTCTTTCCTATAATGTAGGATAGGATTTCTGCATGTCTACTGTGTTATCAGTACTGGTAGAGCAAAGACAACAGTTGAGTTCTCCAATTCTTCTGTGTTTTCTTTGCTCTATTCTGTTGTTGATAATGCAGTTAACATCACAGTCCCATGTGCTGACAGTATAAGTAGTCTTCTTCTTCCCTTACCCAAGTGTATTCTAATGTACTCTGTAGATGTCCGAATCAAACATGGTCTCTTAAACTAGGAATAGCATTAGAAATAGGCAGTATCAAATTCCCTTTGGAGCTATTAAAACTGCATAATTTCTATTTAAAGGTCTCCATTGTACTATTTTCTGGTATCTAAAACAAATATCACATTTATTCAAGCATAGAGACAAATGCTTTTGGCCTCAACATTTAGACTCATGAGCAGCTGGTTCATGAATTTAGAGCCAGCCTATCTTCATAGCAAATGCAAATCTCCAAAATCTACAAAAAAATGTTAAACATTTACAAAGCAAGCATCTCAGTGTTGAGTATTGTTAGGATTATAAAGTTTTTTCTTTGCTCTCCTAAGCTGAAGAGTTTTTGAATTGTACTGGGAATAAAAGAGGAATAAATATTAAGATCAGACACACACACACACATGTACACACACATGCACACACACACACACACTTATGAACAACAGAGAAAGGAGAAAGTGAGGATGGGGAGAGAATGGGAGGGGACAGGGGAAAGTGAAAGAGAGAAGAGTCAGGGCCTTGGTGCATAAAAGAAATGAACCCACATTATGTCATTTTCTTTGAGATATTGTAGTATTCAGAGATATTCTATTGTAGTATTCAGAAATTCATATAATTTCCAGAGTTATTAGATATTTTGATGAATAGTAGAAAATTTTGTAGCAAGAATGGAAAGAGCTTAGAGAGAAATCTGAAATATTGAGTGCTTTGGAAAGTTTTTCACTATGCCCACCTTATCTATAGGTCTCTATAGACTAGCATTGCCAAGCAAAGCACAGAATATTCAGTTAAATCTGGAGCACAGGTAAATATTTTCTTACATAATCATTTCCCAAAGAAAGCAAAAGAAAGTGTTACAAACTTCGTCATCATTAGTCTGAAATTCCATTGACTCCTAGTTTGGTTTTGGACTTCGTAGTAATGTTAGCAACATTATTGAAATATTTGTAAGATATTACACCATGTGCTTATTGCTCTCTCAGAACTGTTCTTAGAACAGATTAGTCAAGGCAATGGGTAAGAATTTAATGTAGCTGGGTCATCACTGGTACTGGATCAATGAGCGGCCTTCGTACTCTGGGTGTGTTTAATTCCTGAGAGGAAGTAGAGTAGTCCGTGTTCCTATCAGAGTAATTACTAATGTCAAAAAAGTCACTGTCCTGAGGCTCCTTGCGTATCTTCCCACTACTGATATGAGTCTCTTGGAGGGCAATTTAACAGTCAAGTGCTACTAACCAGTCAAACAGCTCTCCCATCGGCACGCATACATCAACAAGATTAACATCAGCAGTAACTGTTAAGTCATAAATATCTCTGTATTTGCAGCACTGCAGTTTTGAAATCTTCTGAATCCATTAGCGCATTTGACTCCTGAAAGATCTTGATGGAGACTTTTCTACTTCAGTACCGCACAGGGGGATTCTTGATCTCAGCTCAAGTGTGAATTACCTCTGCAGCTGGAGTGTTGCTCTGCCCAGTAGATGTAGGACACGTACTTTATGGATGAGTTAATTATTATGCAGGATGGTGCTGGATTGCAAGGATGTGTAGTGGCTGCTAATGAGAAGTCATAAATCAAGCTCCTTAATGTTCAGCTCAAGCTGCCACGACCAGTTCTCTAGAAATATCTCAGGGTAGCAGTGTGTGTGTGTGTGTATGCATACATTTGCAATGGCCATTTCTGCTAGCTGCTTCCCAAACTTCTGTTAAAATACTCTGAAGAGAACCAGTCTTTTCCCTTCAGGGGTGCCTTTGTTTCCCTAAATGTCCTGCATGTAGGCAGAGCTCTTGGGAATGTGAGGAAGGGGAGGACTGTCTGAGAATGCTACAAACTCCCACTTCTTCCCAGCTTTTCCAGGGACACCAAGGAGTTACAGGAGGATGGCCATTTGCCGAAAACGAAGATGCACGTTTTGTTTGATTTTTTTCTTCTAACCTCAGCTAGGAGCAAAAACGTTAAATGTCTAAACCCTTTAGGCATTGGAAATTAGTTTAGGGATTTTAAAGTGCCATGTTCCTATCTACTTTAGCAAATCAATCACAGATGTACGTACCCTGGAAGGGAGGGAAGTAATCAGTTAAAAGATGTTGTTTAGATAAGGAGAAAACATGGGTGAGGTTGGACATAGACCTTTTAATATTCATTCAGTTATTCGTCATTTATTGAACTAAAACTGAGTGCCTACTAAGTAGTCTTTGAGAGGTGCCTGAGTCTGGAGATAAATCTTTATCCAGCCAACACTGCGGATGGACACATTGATTTGAAGAAACAATGATTACATCAGACTGAATGAAATAAGTAGATAAGATATATAGGGGATGTCCTTAAGACAACAATAAGAAGTCCCCGATCCGGATGACAGAAAAGGAGGGTATTTAAGGAATACCTGCCTCCTGAGAGCCTTAGACTTCACTCACATTATGGAGGGAGGAGACACAGAGGAAGTGAGCATTATTGTATAGGGAAGAGTGCAGAGGTGAGAAGGAGGCCACATTCTGATGGGAAAATGTATTACTCAGGTAACTGTCATCATTTTGGGTGATAGCTATTGGCCTGGTTTGGCTATCCTCTAAAAGACATGCAGCTCGTTATAGGGCATCTACATCCTAAATATTAGATGGGAAGGTAGGAGTTTTGAAAGAGGGTGGCATGAAAGCCTTGGCCTAGTGGGGAGGTGGAAGGAAAGATAGGGGAGCTGACAGGCTGAAAAAGCAACTGATGGCCAACACATGACATGTCTTTTTCCCCTGAGAGACTCTGAGGTCCCAGAGATCAGGATACCATCCACTTTCGTATCACTTGTGGTGGCTATGAGATGGCCCAGAGGTTCGAGGAAGATAACTCAAATCCTCTGTGACTTGAATGAAATCTTGTCGATACATTCAGCAGACAACAGCCTTCAAGTTCAATGTTTCAAAATATTTGGAATTCCAGGAATGTGACTACCTCTCTCCCCGCTCAAAGTTCAGGAACTCAGTCCCTGTCTCTTCTACATAATCATCAGAGACAATGGCACGTTCAGTAGCAGGTACCATGTTCAGCCCTCATTTCAAAATGAACTACTAAGCACCACTGAGCCTAGGGGGAATCTCATCCCAGGTTCAAGTCTCGAGATGCTGTAAACCACATGACTATGCCTGTTTGCTGGTATGCATTGCAGGCCTGCAAAAGCATTTTCTCTATCACGTTTCTTTCTTCATTTCCATTAAGAAGACAGTCAGTAGAATCTGATAACCTTTGCAGAGGTGATACTCTGCAAAATCTTTACTAGAACAATTTATTTCCTACCATTGCATGCTTCCCATGGCAATTACTTGATTCCACCCCTGGACAGAGCCATATTATTTTCTCATGTTGGGTATAGAATATCGGGACCTCAGTGGTTGGTCTTGCATTTGAGGATGGTTGTATAGCAATTATATGTGAATTCTGCTGCCCCACATAGACTAGTTTAAAGATTTGGTCTTTGTCCAAACTCTATGCCAAGTGTCTTTGTGGGTCACGGACTGCCTAGAAAACACTGACAAACATTTAGTAATAAAAGTCAGTCCTTAATGGAATGCATTGGCTGGTGAGGTAGAGAAACTAAGTGTTAAACGACACTGGTTATACACGAGGTTCAGGATCCACCTGGGTCTAAATTGTTAACCATGATACATGAGTCCCAACTCCACTATCACTTCACCATAACTTGCCTTGGGAGACGTCCTCAGTTTTCAATGTGACCTGTCATTATCATCACAGGGAGACATACTCTTAAGTGTCACTAGGCTGGAGCTGCACATGCAGAGCTGGTGACTGACATGGCAGAAGGTAGCCATGTCTTGAGAAGCTCTCCAGGTGTTCCTCTCTGTCGGTCTCAGATTAGGCATTGCTGCAAGGTGCAGATCGAAGGCCAAAAGGCCATCTGCTACTCCATTAGATATTTTTTCTATTCCCTATGGGTATCTTGTAAGTCAGAAACTCTGTTCCTGTTTTTAATTGCATCAAATTAGGTTGGGAAAGACCAGATACTGTCAGATCCCCGAAGGACACAGCATTTGGGTTGTTGTGTTGGCGGTGTTTTTTGTTTGTTTGTTTGTTTATTTTTTGTTTGCTTGTTTGTTTTTTTTTCCTAACTTGCAGGCAAGGGAACTTTGTGAAACATTGAAGCTTTCACAACTCTCTTAGATGGCTCCAGTGCTCACATTCCATTCACCTTTTCCTTCTTTAAAAGGAGCTTTATCAAACAACTCTGTCCTCACCAGGACTTCCTTCTTTCTCCTCTTCTTATCAGCCTTCCTCCTTGTCATTGTTGGTTTTAAAATGGGAAGTTAGAAAAGAAAAGAATTTCCCCACGGCTTAGGGAAAAATTTCCTAAGATAAGCTGCCTTATCTAGCTACATAAATTAAGTCATATTTGCTACGTTTCAAATGCATATTATAAGGTGATAGATGTGGAATTCTGCTCTATCAGTTCTGAAAGGGCTTGTGTCTTGAATATAAAACAGGAATGCAGGGATTTACATAAATTACCATATTAATGCACGTATTTAAAATTTGCAATTTATCAAAAGTGGAATGATAAGAAAATGGTTTCAACTGTAGCAAGCCTTTTGTTTTCAAGCTGCTCCCACATTTAATAAGTAGTTAGAAAGTATTGGATATGAGTTTGTGGAAGCACAACTAGTTTTTATTACACTCAGCTGCTGAAATAAGAAATATGTCAAAAAAATGTCATGCTTAACCAAGCCTTGCAGAATTAGGGTAGAAGGAGAAAGAATGGATTTGGTCAGAGCTGGGGTTATGAAGGGAAGAGAGAGAGGGTCAGTCTATTTATTGGACAATTTATAAAGAAAAAGTGTATATTGTGACATTTAGACCTAAGCATTTTTATGAGGGTGCATTAAAATGACCCTGTTGCCATTGGCTTTCACACTCTGATTCAGTTCAGCAGCAATGAAATCAGTGATCTGAATGGCAAAATCTGGGACAGCAACAGGGGTGAGAGTGGGAAGGAAAGTCAGGGGCAGGACATATGGGGAGAGGGTCATGAGGTAGGCTTTGATTGCTACAGCTGCGAGGCTTGGGCCAGCCTCACGCAACTCCTCGGTGAAGTTGTTCAGGCCAGTTTTCTGCAACGTGGTATTTCACAAGGGAGCCAAAAGCAACCATTCCCAGTTTTCATTTATTTCTTAAACATATTTAAGAATTAAAAAAAATAATTAAATTTTTAAATATTTAAAAACTTGTAAATATTTAAACATCAGTTTTTCTAATTGTTATAATTTTCCTCCTGACTTGATAGAACACATCTATTTTATATCAATAAATAAGTAGACATTGAATCACAAAGAATTTTACTGATAGTTGCTGATGACTCCCATCCTAGTGAGATGAACCAGCAGGAAAGCTGACCATGCCAGGAAGGCCAAATACATAAATAGTTGGAATTGTTTAGTCATGGGGAGTTAAACGTACTTGTGAACAGATAAGGTGGATTTGAAATGGAGTTTGGTCACATGGTCCTTGACTCACCCACTGTGGAAACATTATGAAACTCAAAATCACCAGATACCAAGGTTTTGGTGAAACTCCTGTGTTGTCAGTGCTCTGCATACTGTCACACACAGTATGTCACAATGTGTCCACCGCTGAGGACCTCAGAAGCTATGTGTTTGAAACTTCTTGGATCTCTGAGTGCATATCTCCCTTTGGCTGGTTTGGATTTGCGTCTGTTCAGAATGACAAGCCAATAATAAGCCAAGCACTTTCCTAGGTTCCTGGAGCCGTTAAATTAGGGAATGATTAAAGCTCAATCATATAAACTCTAAATGTCTAGCTGGACAGTCTGAATCGAGGGCAGATCTACTGTGGTTGATGTCTGAAGTGAGGCCAAACTGTGGACACCTGATCATGGATTCTGAATATATATATATATATATGTGTGTGTGTGTGTGTGTGTATTCAGAGTATATATATATATATATATATATATATATATATATATATATATGTAATTGCTAAAGGTATTAGGCCAAAAATATGTCTGAAAATCACCCCGGAAAGCATTGAGACCTTGTGGATATGTCTTCCCTTCTACTATGCTAGAAGAGGGAGAACTGTCTGAACAGAGACTGTGATGTTTATAGATGAGAAGTAGGTTATTGGCCTCAGTAGACTGCACTTGAAATGGCAGAGACAGTACATGGTTGGGCTGCTTATACTCTCTTACTTGCAACCTGACTCTTAATTCTGCCTTGAAATTTGACGATCATGGGAAAATATTCACCATTGACTCTGTCTGAAAGGAATGAGATCATATATATTGCGCACCATTTCATTTGTGGTGATCAAGGGACTGCCCACAACTAATGTGCTATTCTAATTTTTCTTTTGAATAGTTTTAATTTATTTTGCCTTTCTGCAGTGAGTTGATAAGGAATGGTCTAGCTTATATAATTGTTAATTAGGATAGCTTTCTTAATTAACTGCACAGCAAAGAAAAGATCAAATCTACTCCAACAAGGAAGGATCAAGTGGGTTCCAGTATTCTCCACTTCAAGAAAAGGGTCCTACAGTCAGCAGTCTTACAGGTTTGAAGTTAGGCAGACAGGGGAATCTGGGTTGAAGAAGATTGGGTATTGGTATTGACTGCTTAGTGCAGTGGCTGCTCATGTACTGATGGTTGGGCCAATAAAAGTGAGGATCAGTGAAATGTTCCAGGCAATATAAAACATATTCCTTGAGGCAAATTGGGGGATGGGGTCAGGGTGAGGAATGTGTTCATGATGGACATAATGATTCTGAAAAGGTTTAAGTAAGTCATAGGTGATCAATCCATGAACTATTGTTGGTCACATCTCACATACTGTCTTCTAAGCATGTTGATCATCTACAACCTCAGAAGCCCGGATACCAGGAAAGAGAATAACACTCGAAATGTATATAAGAAATACTCAAGTTAATAAAAAAAAAAAGAAGTTGGATTTAAATGACAGCCAATATCAAGAATTGACAAACCAAGCTGACCATCCATAGCTGAAAGTGGGCCTCATTACAACTCCCTCTCTTGGAATTTTATCACAGGTTGAGATTTCGAAATGTAGGCAACACATTTTAAAGAAGACACACTATAATAGAGACTGAGGGAAATAAGAAAACACTGGTATTTATAATAAATATGACAAGCCTATACATTAGTATCTTTTAGGAAGTATATATTTGGATTGTAAGTGAAGCAGAATAACTATCTATCATATTTATGTAATACCCTGCACTCAAGAGTGCATGTCTGTAGGTTTAATCTTTAAATTTCATTATATGGAACATTCTGGAGACTGGACAGTAGAAGCAAGGAGTCCAGGAAGATGAGTTCATGAACCCAGGTAGGAACAGATGAGGGCATAGTCATGTGCAACAGTGAATTGGGAGTTAAAGTGTTTCCCTACTGAAGCCCCTAAAATGCTGAACGGGTTACACTCCTATACCTATAAATATAGTTTAGAAATAGTCTTTATGAATGATCAAATTAACATGACGCCATTAAGGTGGGCTTCACTTTAATAAGACTTTGACCTTGTAAAATGCAGATTGGTAAGAGGGAAAGAAGGAGGGAGGGAAGGAAGAACGGAGGGAGGGAAGGAGGGAGGGACAAAATACCTGAGCGACACACAGAAACACAGAGACACACATGCACCCTTCTACACACACACACACACACACACACACACACACACACACACACACAGATGCAGAAACAGAGACAGAGACAGAGAGAAACAGAGAGAGATGCAGAGACAGAGACAGAGACAGAGAGAAACAGAGAGAGATGCAGAAACAGAGACAGAGACAGAGAGAAACAGAGAGAGAAGCAGAGACAGAGACAGAGAAAAACAGAGTGATTTATTTTTGTTCATGGCTACATGGTTACATGGGAAGAACATATTGGAGTCAGGAGCTTGGGGCAGAGGAGAGCGGTTCACTTCATGTCTAACCAGAAAGCATAAACTGAGACAGGAAGCAGCAAAGGAGAAGGTATTTTCAGTTCTAGTCCCCCGCAATTCAGTTCTTGAAGCAAGATCTCACTTCCACAACCTCTCCAAATGGAGTCAACATTTCACAACCAAGAGTTCCCATAAACATACAGGAGATATTATATAACACATTTTATTTTCTTTTTAACCCACTCAGTTTGCGGTATCCTGTTATAGTCCCTAGCCATCTACTACAAATGGTGAAAAGTGTGAAGATTTATGAAAATCCTACTAGTCATTACTTATTGCTTTGAGATGGTGGCCAGCGTGCTCTAAGCCTTCTGTTGCATACATTTTTAGCTGACAGCGATAAAGGCCACATGGTTTTCTTGTTTGAGCTCTTGTATAAATGAGAACACATTCCACATTGCTTTTGTTGCCATGATTTACAGTTTATTTGTGTGACTTTGAATGTGTTTGCTTTGCGACTTTACTGTCTAAAGTGGTCTTCAAGCATATTGCTGAAATAGTGCCTGAGATTCCTGAGCACAAGGATGTGATGGTTCTTCCAGTGAGTCACAGAGAGCACAGAGAACACACATACGATGAGGTTCTTCCAGGTCTGAGTCACAGAAAGCACATTCTTTGGTCGGGATTTCAATGTCAGCATGGCAACAGTATATATTAAAGAAAATGTCTTTTGGTAGAAAAAATATGATCCATGGTTAGTAATCACTCAGAAAAATGCAATCATCATGGAATTAAGGATTCCACCATGCTAGTTCAGTGATAATTTGCTAATTCAACGTTTACAGCAAGTTTACAAGGAATAATTATGAGTAAAGGGAAAAGATAGCATTTCAAACTTCAATGTAAGATATCAAAACATGCATTCTTTTGAAGGGCCAAATACAAAAAACCTGAGAAAATGAGAAATTAAGATGAAACTGGCAAGTTTTAGCAGGTGTTAATTAACATGCAAACGACAATGTAGGAAATGATTACTTGGGTTTTGTTGCTGTTTGATCTGGAAAGGGCCATGGATTGATTAGGCAGCCATTTATCTTCTGAGTACAACTTGAGTTTAAGTAGGTTTATATGCATAAGGAAAATGTTTGACAGATGAGTCAGGTCAACAATAAAAAAGGTAGCCACTGTGTTATTCATGGAGAAAGAATAGGCAGCTTTGAGGTCTAGTGTGGGCTGTGGTAGAAGTTGCAGGTTAGATCTTTCCACAGTCCTGCCACTGTCCCTTCTGGACTGTGACAAAAATGATTTAAAAGTTATAAAGAACATTCAAGAAGACTGAATAGTTCTGGGGGAAAAAACAAACAAAACCAAAAAAATCAAAACAGCGACAACAAAAAATCCTAGCAGCTGCTCACTGGGTCTTAGTTGTTATTTTAAGTTAAAATATTTTTATATTAACACAAGATCCTCTTAAGTCTGGTTGCTAAGCATGTTCGGATGGCAAAGGAAGAGAGAAAACCACAGAAGAAGAGAGTATGTGAAGGTGGCATTCCGTTCTAGCTCTGGCACATTTGCAGCGGCACCCAAATGTCACAGAAAGAATTATTTAAAACTGGTGGGATGGTGGTGTTAGACTTTTATCCCCAGTCTGGTGCTGAAAAAAAAAATCAATCTGTTCTCCAGATTTCTTGCCTTAAAAAGAACCCTTTACATTTATAGTTCTTTGCTGTGCCATAAAACAAAGAATGTAAATAAATAAGACAAGGGTGGGAGTTGAAAGCAAAGACATTTTTCCAAGAGGAAATACAGCAGCCGGTGGTCCATGTCGCACTTTGAATGGGAAGATGGGAAGTCATCTCTATGTCAAACTGAAATGCATAGTGATATGTGTAGGTGCTAAGAGCCACAGTGGTAGAATTCTGTAAGAGTCTGGGAGCTTATGTACAGTGTAGGTCTGCGGGGGTCAAGAACCAACTGAGACTCAGAGATGCTTTGAGCACAAGACATTGAAAAACTCTCCTAAGGGTAAGGGGGACTTTCAGTGGGGCCCTTTCTTTTCTGTAACTATTTAACCTACTGGGTACTCTTAATTTAACATATCACTTGTTGACTTTAAGTGAAAGAATAAAAGTAGAACTCAATCTCTAAAAATCTAGTAGCCCCACAGTGCACTGTATGCTTTTGTCTCTACAACTTAACAAACTGCAGGTATGAGTGAGGGGATCCAGGTACCTGTCAGTGTTTTGACTACATTGCACACATTTTTACCAAAAAGTCTTCACTCTTGCAGTCTTACTTCTGTTGAATTCCATCTCCCCTACACTGACGAGGCATTAGGACACAGGATCTTCTTCCTAGGGTCTATGGTACAATTTAAACACACATTATCTCCCAATTCTAAGAATTATTCTTTTGACCCATTTTATTAACTATATTGCAAGCATCCTTTGTGTTCGGTTTATCATGCCATTTTCAAAGCTCTGTAAATGCTAGGTAATTTAATATTTGAGCTCAGAGTGAGTTTTGTCCTGTGTTAATGCCATGAAACTGGGGAACCTGCCAAATTAAAGAGAGGCCCTACATCTCCAAAACTCATTTCAACTGAGAAGCTAACACTTATCTCTCCATACTGTCAGTTGCCCCAGCGCTTATAAAACACTATTCTACTTCCTGACATTGTAATTGTGACTTTGAAATCTTGGGTAGAATTCTGTGGATGATTTAATGCAACTGAACTGTTCACTGCAAAATAATTGAGATGGTGAACTTTTGGTATACAGATTTTGCCACAATTTACATGTTAGAAAAACATATGAAAACATTACATGATACTGTATCTGGTGCTTGGGACATCGCTACAGATATGAGGGTGACGGTAACACTGACCACCACGAGCAGAGATGGGACCGGAAGTGGGTAGAGATGTATTGCAAAGCTGTAAAGAAGTGCCACATCAGCTTAGAAGGCTGAGAAGACACAGAAACATTCAGACTGCTTTGAGTGAAGATATTGTGGGCAGAAGACCAGACATAGTAAAAGGATCAAACTTTGATGAACCCTTTAAAGATCTCTCATGGGGAAGAATAAAATATATGGAGAAGCATGATAGGAGATGTTGCCATAGGGGTAGACTTTGGATTTCATTAAAAATCAATGGTCTCAGAGAGAGATGGATTCCAGAGTCACTTGTGGGAATTTGAAAACAGTATATTCATATTTCTCATGGGTGATTTGGTTTAATAGGTTCTGGACTATAATATTTGTCAAACTTTCATCGTGATTTACTTCCATAATTGTTGCCACATGGTATATGAACTTACTGAAAGTATAATTTTAAAATAAGAGAGACAGAGACAAGATAGAAAGTCCCCGAAGATTGATTTGAATGAAATCAATGAGAGTAGAGAGAAAGAAGAGGAATGTATTTGAGAGGTATTCAGAAAGTCAGAATATCGGGCCTTGTGGTACAATAAGCAAATGACTTAGATATTAGACCTGACTCATTTAACTGGGTGATGGCAGATCCACTAAATAGAAAATGTTGGAATATGCATGTGTGGCCTTCAGCACCAGGACAGACACTCAGGAACTGTTGGCTCAAAGAATACTAATCAGAATCCCCAACAAACTAATAGTTACATAACTGTGGTCGAAAGACAAGTGAATAGCAGTGGTTTTCCAGATGGACTTTCTTACCATTCAGCTTTGGAGAAATCTAGATGTCCAGAGACAGATGGAACTGAGAGCTACAGGAAAAAATATATGTTGAAAGCAAGAGTTTGGAATGTTTGGGCTAGGTTCCAGAACCGGTGGTTTCAGCTTTCCTCTAGAAGACAGAGAAACGGTGTTACTGAGTTATGGAAATATCATGATGCAGTGTATCTAAGAGGCAGGCTGGGAAAGTTCCAACTCAGAAGGCGAGGTGAATAGGGGTCTCTAGGACAAGGATCTTCTGAAAATTTAAAGACCATCCAAGCAGCCAAGTGGTAGAATGGATTGAGAAAGAAAGACATTGAAATGAAAAAATCAGGGTAGGAACAAAACAACCATCAGAAGCTAAACAAAGGTGGACAAAGAAGGAAGGGAAAGGCAGCAGACATGTCCAAGAGTATGTGCGTTAAATACGTGAATGCGCATGCGCTGGTCATGATTCAGAGGGTGAAAGCCAGAGCTGGATTCATGGCCAACCCTGAATGATGCAGTCTATTACAAAGAGCAATAATTCTGTCAGGAAAGTCAAGCAGTCTCAGGTGCCTCTAGGTACTGGGAGGGGAACTGGGTGGGATAAATATTTTGAGTATCTGGTAATGTGGCAGACATTTACAAAACAAGGTCAGAGATTCAGATTTGGGAGCCATCTGATTTAAGTGATAAGTGACTCAGTAGAAGTGAATAAGTTGATCGAGGACAGGGCACAGGAAAACGTCACTGGTACCTGGGTGGAGTAAGAAGAGAGATCAGAGAGAGAAGAATAATTTGGAAAATGGGCCATTCCGAAGACAGGGGATAGAGCCTCAGAAGGATGGAGGGATGGAGTTGTCTAGACAATCTAAGACAGAAGCAGGCAGAGGTGAAGCACATGGGTCTGCTTATACGTGAGGTAGCAGAAGCCTCAGTGTGGTGGAGCTCAACTGACTGGACCACAGAGGGATGCTCAGGCAGGCAGAGGCTGTGTCACCTTGATAGCAGAACCAGCAATGTTGACTGTGTGGCTCCTGGTGCCACTGCTGGCATTTCTTTTAATGAGCTCGATATATCACTGTGTGCTCTCTCAGTGCTGAAATAAATCTCCGTGAAACAGCTGTGGAAGAGGAGCTATGTACAAACAGCACCAGAACACTAATGTATGAAAACTCAAGTCTGAGCCCTTTCTGAGTCCTTGCATGGGCTCCAGCATTTCTAGTAGAGTAGTCAATATTGAAGTCACTGTTTTGTAGGACAATGGATGAACCACAATCATGAATGGCATTAGGCAAATATCATGTGACTGTTAACTAATTGGTCCTCTGGGGACACCAATATCAATGCTGCTTTTGTTAGAAACCAAATCCACGTACAGATGTGTCTGTCTCTGGATTTTCTATCCCATTCCATTTTGCTGGTATTTAGTTAGGCCTACCGTGAATTTATGGGCTACTTTGAATTTTTTGTTTTTATAATAGCCAATGCACTACAAAGAGGTTTTGTAAGCCTTATTCTACCTCTCTCGGTGAATGAAAACTACTTTTCATACAGGTTCTAAAATTGACTTTTAGCAATTTATAACCCTTTCTCTTTTGAGTTACTGTTGTCAATAGTATTACCTCATACTTAGGAAGAGTGTATGTGTGCATGGATATGTGCATATGTATATGTTTGTGTACACATGCATGTGTATGTATATATGTATATGTGAATATGTATATGTATACATACAGGTATGCATATTTGTATTGTACACATGCATGTATGTGTGCAGATGTATGTGACAGATGTAGGTGTCTTCCCAGAAGAACAATAAACATTTTCAAAAAAACAACCCAGAGCAAATTCAAGTTTCTGATGCTTATAGAATCAGTGGAGAATACTAGCGCAGAAAATAAATCTTGTTTGGTTTTGCAGCACAGTGCTTGTATGATATTTTATACAGGAGAAGTGCTTTGACTATTTACTACTTAAATGTGTTAACTACTCAGCCATCCCTGGTCACTACCAGTGGGAGGCTCATTCTGGAACTTTCTACAACACCCCTCTTCTTTTCAGTCCTGTGCTGGAATTCACGACCATGTTCTCGATTACTACTCTTCTGGGAAACTAGGGAAAGGGACTTACAGCAGAAAGCCCCTACTGCATATCACACTGACCATGAATACAAGGATTTTCACAGGGTTTCACAGAGTGAGTCACAAAGGTTCTGCCTATAACCCTGCTCTTGTACCAAGTCCTTTCAAATGTTCTAGTTTGAATAATCTATTTAACAAAACTGCTAGCTAGAGAGGGAATAAACAAAGATTTCCTCCAAATGTCCAGAGACAAATGTTTTAGGTTCTGTAGGCCACTTGGTTCCTGCTGCGGCTACTTACCTCTGTTTTTGTGGTTGTAAAAGCATCACAGAGGTTAAACAAAAGGACCCCAGCTGTGCTTCAATAAAGTTTATTTAATGAACATGTGAGCCAAGCTTGGTGCACCCGTTTTATTTTCCAGATCCCTACATTAGGTCGATAAACTCCCAAATCATTTACATTTTTCTAAGTCCATAGCAGCACACTCAACTCTACAGAAGCAAGACTCAAGAGATGCATAGCACTAAAATAAACACATTGAAGGAAATTCACCAGTGGGACTTCTTGTCAATACCCTGGCAATGGTTCTGAGCAGGATTAGCTTTTCCTTGCCTCAGAGCGCAAGTGGGATTGTAGTTCATGATAAACATATATCAGACATTGTTCCACGGTCACTGCTTTGGGAAGAATAGGTTGTCAAAAGGAAAACCATCACCATTTATCATGGCAGTGTTTGCCCTAACTTACCAATCTTGTACAGCGTTGAAGGATTCTTCATTTGTGATGTCATACATTAAAATGAAGCCCATGGCCCCTCGATAATAGGCTGTGGTGATGGTCCTGTATCTTTCCTGGCCTGCTGTGTCCTAAAAACAAAACGATGATACCATCTCATAAATGAGGCAAAAACTTTGAGGAAGAGATTGATAATCTCCAGAGCCGTCACAACAGCATAGAAAAAGGGTGTGCACAGTCTTTCCTTCCCAGCTGGTTTTCCTTTTTTCCTACTGATGCTCACATGCTCTGCATGCAGTACTCTGAGAAATTCCTTCCTCCCTCCCTCCCTCCCTCCCTCCCTCCCTCCCTCCCTCCCTTCCTTCCTTCCTTTTGTTATGAATAAATACCAACCAGCATAAAGCTAAAGAAAAGAAAAGATTATATAACCGGAAATTGGTGTCTCTTGGTGTACTTTAAAGCTAGAGGGATACATTGGCTCCATCGCTATGCCTTTATTGTCTGTCCATGAATACCAGCTGGTGTAAGGACAAAAGGAATATGTTACTAATTTAAAGGAGGTTATAGTTCAGCGTCACCTTAATCCGCTGGAAGATGACTTTAAAGTGCCTTCTTTAATGCATGAGTTGGATGAGCAAATGTGCACTTGAGTTCCTGCTCCTCTACTTTGTGTTTGGGGATTATGGACCAGTATCTAACCTTTGCAAATCAAACCCTTCTAAAGCTGAGCCAAGGTGTTGGGGTTCCAGAGCTTCTCGTACAGCACAGGATAAAAACAAGAGCTAAAAAGGTATTGCTTCTGTGATGTCAGAGCTAACCTAAGATTATAGATGACACAAAAATAACTGCAGGGAGTCCTGTCTGCCAAGGCCATGACATGTGGCCGTGAAGTCAGAACTCCACGACACACAAATCATCTAAAGAACTCGGCTATTATAAATGTGAAGAACTGGTTCTGTGGTTCAACCTATGCGCCCTCTTCCATTCTCTCAGGATTGAAAATATCGTTTCTAATACATACACACTTTGGCTTTTCCCTTTACCACTCTCTTTGAAGGCTGTGTTCTATGGTCTTCTGCCACTACAGGTTGCGGGAAGAGACATCCAAGGAGGCTGGGCTAAGAGAGTGAGCCACAGGGCAACTAGAACTGACTTCGCCAAGAGTGTTACTTCACAAAGCCAACAAGAACACATACTTCTCTGGAGAAGGATAAGACTAGCCTGATAAAAGATATTATTAGAGAGAATAAGAGTTCGAAGATGGGAGGAAACAAATTTGAATGTTCAAATGCATAGCAACTAAGGAAACATGGTTCTGAAGCCTCTGGACACACTTCCAGGAGCAGAAGACTATAGAAAAGAAAAGCATAATGGGAAATATGTTTGCATTGTGCCAGAGAAAACAAAGACTAATATCTTTAACAGGAAAAGTAGTATTAAAATCATTAGGGAAATGTACATTCAAATAGTAAGTGACTAATTAGTAAGAAGTCACATTCTAACCATGATAATAAGAATAAAAACTCCCAATTACATTCTAATATAAGGGCTTCTTGGCAATTATGCAAATATTTTACTGTTTTACTTGATAAACATTATAAAAATGTAGATGCCTAGGATACCAACTGTATAATCGGAACCAATAAGGAAACTGATTGAACGGAAAAAGCTATTTTGAGTCTTTTTGTGTGTTCTCAGAAAATCATGGACTTAATTTAGTGAACAGTATATGTAGCCATGAAACAAGGAAGAGAACACATATGTAATTCCAGAGCCAAATTCCCAGTGAGCATGCTTAAAGCAGCAAGGGACAGTCAAGGAGATGACAGAATGATGTGTCCACAAGGGGAGCAGAACCTCTTGTTACTAATTAGATTATTTAAAACCCTTTCCCCCCTTTTCCTGAGTCCATCTTGTTCAGAACATACGGTCTATGAACGCTGCTTACCCTCAACTCCCGTCCATTGTCAAGTACCTTTAAACAGCTTTCTTTTCTTTCGCGGTCTAGAATTGAATACCACTGGTATAGGCTGAGAATGCCATGCCCGCTCTCTTCTCTGCACAACACACAGGTCTTCTCTCATTTGTCATAGAGGAAAACTTAGAAATACTGGAGATACTGAGAAAGGTAATCTAGATACCTGACAACCATGTTTCTAGCACAACCAACTGATAACTATGTTCAAAACCTGTGGGTTTAACTCCTCTGCCTTTTCTGGTGATGGTGTCCCCTTTTCACAGGATGTTAATTTTATTGTGATGGTAAAGCCACTTACTATAGTATCCTAAAATGCATCAATTTCACAATGTGGTATGATTTTTAATCATTGAGAGAGCAAAACTCATGATTCCATTATACTGTAATTGAAATGCTATAGGAAGATGCTAGAAACCAATGCTAGTCATCATTACATATCAAAATTGGAGAAAGGGACAGACAGAGAAGCAGCTTTCAAGAAAAAAAAAAGAAAAAAGAAGAAAGAAGCTTTGAGATAGAAAGTAAGTCACAGCAAAGGGCCAGCTCGCCAACATCATTGTGATGGAATCCAGAAACACAACAATTGGATACAATTGAAAGTATTTATCACTAAAGCATTCAGAGAACAATAAGTCGTACCAAAGTAAGCAAGTGTAAGAAGTACAATTAGGAAAATTACAAATTTTTCCCCATTAAAAGAATTTTATTAAGCAGAGCACCATTGTTCCAGAAATCAAAAGGGTCAAAATTGTGAAAATATTTGCAAAGAGCCAGGCATCATAGGATTTAAAATTGTGACGGAGACAGTTTACTGAGAAATTTGATTCAATGACTTATGGATGTAACACCATGAAGTTTTCATCCCAGGCACTGTGAATGTGACCTTATTTGAGAAAATGGTCTTTGCAAATTCAGTCAAACATATGTGACGTCATAAAAGATTAGGTAGCCTTTACTCCTGTGACTAACGTCTTCATCAAATGAAGCCACACAGGGGCTGGAGAGACGGCTCATTCGCTTACGTGAATATACTGCTCTTGCAGAAAACCTGTTTGGTGCCTCAAACTCATGTTGCCCAGCTCAAAAATGCCTAGAACTCCAGTTCCAGAGGGAAATGATAGCTCTGACCTCTGCAGGCACTTGGATTTGTATGCGCATGAATCCCCCTGCATACAAACACACTCACATGTGCACACATATGTAGTTAAAATAATTAAAAGGTATTAAAACAAAATGAGAGTCAAGACACAGTACACATAAATAGGAGGGCTTAGCATGGGATTGCTACAGTGCATATGGAGGAGAGGTATGTCAAGAATTGCAGGGACTCTCTAGAGACCACAGGACTGTCAGGAAAGATTGTCTCTCCTAGACTGCAGAGACCAAGGCCCTGCCTGCACTGAAAAGTCAGATTTGGAGCCTCTAGAAGTGTGAGCTGTTAGCCCACTCCATTTGTGACGCGGTCAATAGGCTGCACTGGGAAATGAATGCAGCCATGGATCCCGATTTCCCACCTTTGTGAGCAGTGTGAGGGCAGTATAAATTTCACACTCACCTACACAACCTTTAAGTTACTGCAGAAAAGAATTAAAGACAATTAACGGTAGTCTTAGAGAGAAGTCTAAACGGTCTCCCTGTGACATCAGCAAAATATGATGCTAAAATGCAGTAACATTTTAATTCATTTGAAGAGATGATTTGATATGTCCTGCTCTTGGCAAAAAATGAACTACATACCTATCTACCTACCTACCTATTCTAGTAGTTATGTCCTATTAGAAAATGGAACTATGTTACGTGATGTGACAAAAATTATGTGTTCCTTCACATTGGCAATTTATTCCTAAATGACTGAGACACTGTTTAAAAATAGACAGTGTCATTGCTGTGGACATTGAGGGACACAGCTTCCTGAAATAGCAAAATAATGATTACACATCTCACTTTATACTATGCTACTGTCCCCAAGTTGTACTTAATTTTTCATTCCTACAAATAGGCATGAAGCAGCATTTGATTTAATCTTATGAAAATAGCAAACAATATTAGCAGTGTTAAATATTTTATGCTTTCTTGCTGCATACTTATTTGGGGAATGAAATAAGAACTTTTCCTTTATCACAGTTAGTCATCCGTTAAAAGAAAATTTACAAACCACTTCCCCTTACTGACCTTGTGCAAACAATCAGTGTGAGTCCATTTGTTATATGCACATCTGTAAAAGGAACCCACACGTTTGAAGGGAACAGTAATAAACTAGCCTCTAAACACATATTTAATCAATCTAAGTGTTCTCTTAATCTACTATGGGGGGAATCTTATTGATCAGATTTAGCTTGCTATAATGTTTAACTCTGAAATACCAAAACCTACATTTTACAATGGCATCCACTTCAAACTAAGGCCTAATAAATTCAGCCTGGGGCAGAAGGATAAAACTTGACCTATTATTTCATGGCAGTGTTGCCACGGCAACTCATCTTTCCCGGCAGCGAGGAACAGCCATATATAGCTCTTTTACAGGGGGTCGCTGACTTTGCTGTCAGTAATACCCTGACATAGCTCTCTATTGGACATTTCTGCTTATGGAGCTTGGAAACAGTATTTTTTCTTTAGTAAACATGACTTAAATACTCGTACAAACTCTATGATTTTAATAAAATTCACAACTCAAACTATAGAAAGCATTTTTTCTTATTCCATCTAACGACTTCATTTATGTCTTATTTTTCTATGATCATTTTAACACAAAGACAGGGAGATTCTGGGTTTACTTTCTTCCTAATTAATCTTTTTTAAACATACTCCTTCCCAGTGGCAATTTGATTATATTCATTTTTTTTGAAATCCTGAGGCATAGATATATAAATGCAGGCATTTTTGAGCTTTCAGTCAAGGTAGCAGATTCTCCTTCACAGAACACAGCACAAACAGTTAGCACCAGATCAAATGCTCAATGCTTTCAGAGTAACGGGCTTTTCTGTGACACTTTTACCTTAACTTGACCACTAAAATGCAAAGTGACTCCTCACCAAGGATGGGGGCTTTCATTTACAGAAGCCAAGAGCCTGGTTGGACGGATGGTACCTACTTAAGCAATGGGGTTGTTGCGATGCATTGAATAGGAATAATTGTTACCTGAAGGATAGCCCATGGGAGGAGTGGGAGACAGAAGAAAGAAATCTGCGGTATGGATATGTTCCACAGGTTTCCACAGAACCAATAAACATCACAGCAAGGAGCTGTACTGAGACACATTGCAATTAACCTACCTCCAGAAAGCTTGACTCATGGAAGAATGTTGAGAAATATAAGGTGTTATAATGAAGGGAAGTAAATAAGGTTAAACTTCCAGTCCTTGGCACTGTTCAGGGAGAGCCCTGTGTGATATTTCACTGAAAACCAGCATTGTGCCACAAAGAAGCCATGAGAGAACTAAAACTCCATGTTTGCCTAGGTGGATGGGCTATTCTCATCCCCCATTACTCCCTCAGTCCTTCACAGGGAAAGGAGGAACAGAAAGTATGAATGGCTTCACAAACCCTTCTTATTTTACTAGCTGTCAGGGAATCTTGTTTATTTTATGACTAGATGATCAGACATGAATATGAATGCCAAACTGGGTATAAAAGGGTGATTTCAAATAAATTCAACATCCTGAGTTTTTGATTTCAAATGGATGTCATTTTTTACTTTAATAGAAGTTTGAGGCTCTTAGCAAAATTGAGCAAAAGGTATACAGACTCAGAATACCTCCTTTCCCACACATGCCCAGCAGCCCTCACTATGAAAACCCCCCTTAATACGCAATAGCACATTCATTACAATCTATGAACCTATACGGACACATCATGTCACTCAGTCCATATGACCTTAGAGTCACCTGTGATGTTATAGAGCCTATGGGAGACACCTGTAATAACATGTGTCTGCATGTATCATTACCTCAAACATGTATTTCTCTCTGCCTAATCTTGTTTTAAAAGTAAGAAAAGACAGAAACCTATGAGCTCTATCCAGATCATGGCTCAGGAATGGCATGGGCAGTTGGGTAGAACATTATGCCATATGGTGACTCACAATGACAATAGATCAGGGAGTGAGCATACTGACAGATGTTTATCATTTGTGTATTTCCTTCTCACGTTCTCCCTAAACTTTAGTCTAAAGGAGCTCAAAGAGTGTTAGAAGAGTGCAAGACTTTGCCTGACAAATAGCTTCTGAGAATGGGCCATTTAAACCCAAACCCACTCTTATTCTATGATCATTATATGAACAAGGGAAAGATATGGAGGACGAATTCCTGTTTTGCTAGAGTAGGCTTCATAATCTGGAATGGAAGAAAAAAAATTCAATTCATGACCTGATAGCAGCTACATGATCTCAGGTAGTTAAAATCCCTTTGAGTTATCACTTTCCAGATGAATTAATGATGCTGTTTACCTTATCAAGGCAGTTGGGCTAATTGAAAAGCATATATTAACATAAAGGATTCTTGAGAGCATCAAGTGCTCAATAAATGGGAATACTCCAGGCCCAGTAGCAACAGCAGCTGAAAAAAGCCCGGCTTGATAATCAGAATAACTGGGATCCTTCCACAGTTTTTGGAAGACATGCAAGGTAGCTTTATAAATGTCCTTTAACACCCCCCCCCCAAGAACAGGTTTCTTGATGTGAAAAAAAAATCCCCACTGTACTCTGAGTAGAATCATAAGCATTAAATAAGAACAAATCTCGGTAAAGTATAGATGATAGAGTACAATTATTAGCAGTCGTATTAATAAGAGCAAAAATGTGAAGCCAGGCAGCCAGAGCTCACCAGGAAATATCAAATTGGATGCATCAATACAACACTATTCCTTACTCATCCATTCCCTAGAGAAGGAGAGAAAAGAAAGTGATTTGTCCTTCAAGACCATCCAGCATCTACATGCCTTCTCTTCTCTTTCCATCTGCACTGTCATAAAAAGAGAACAGTGTTCAGAGATGAAGTGTACACACTTAAACTCCTTCCATGATGATCGGCTGGTACTGTTCATTGATTTCTCTAAGGATTTCTGCTCAATTTTATTTCAGTGACTACTATGAGCGTTAATGAAACGAAAAACCTGAGAGGTTAAATGAGTTCAAGATTAAAGTAGAATTTCCATATGTCAAACCACTTCGTCTGACAAGAAAAACTTAAAAATAAGCTATGTTTGAACGATGGAGTCTCTGAAGTATAAAGAGAGACGCTGGGGGATGAGCATGGAGAAATCAAGTGCTGGAGAAGCAGAAGCCTCTACAGCATCTCATTATGTACAGGAGGACGGAGCGCACAGCAGGAAGCTGGCCAGGAGGCAGATGTGAGCAACATGAGGTTAACAGGATCATCTGGGAGGCACACTAGAAGGCCAGGAAAAAGAGCAACCTGAGAAGCAGCTGCTGAGGAGAAATTCTTGGCACGGTTCAGAGATAATATTACTGCTGTCTTAATTAATGTTTCTATGGCTAGGCTAGAACACCATGACCCAAAACAACTTAGAAAGGAAAGGGTTTATTTCACCTTCCAACCCTGAGGCTATCATTCACTGCTGAGGGATATCAGGGCAGGAACTCAAGGCAGGAGCTGAAGAAGAGGCTACAAAGAATGCTGCTTCCTGGCTTGCTCCATTTGATTTGCTCTGCCTGCTTTCTTATGCCACCCAGGACCAGCTGGCCAGTTGTGGCACTATTCCGTGTGTCCAGGACCCTTCCATGTCCATCAGTAATTATTCAGAAAATGCACTACAGACTTGCTTATAGGTAGATCTCATGGATCCATTTTCTCCACTGAAAGTCCCTCTTTCCCAACTACTACATCTTGGGTCAAGTTGACAAAAGACCAGCTAGCATAAGTACTAACAAGGATATAGGTCTGGGAAAATGACTCGGCGGGTAATGTGAGAACTTGGTTTAGGTTCTTAGTATCTACTTGAAAGGTCGATAGTCTTGGTGTCCTGCCTGTGATCCCAGCACTCTGGAAGCAAAACCATGGGAAACATTGATCAAGTGAACTTCCCTGGCTTGCAAAATTGGTTAGTTATGTGTTCCAGTGAGAGGCCTGCCTTGGTACATAAAGGGCTGAGCACTTGATGATGCCACCAATCACATATGTATATCTGTCCACATATGTGTGCATGCAGACATGAATAGACACACACACATGTATGTAAAAGAGCGTGATGTGCAATTATCTTTCATGAGTGGCTTCAACTCCTTATTTCTTTTAAGAGCCTTTCAACTTATATTATTCAAAAAAATATATCGAGATTATATGATAGCCAAATTAAAAGGTATAAACACCAAAGGCAGTTTTAAGTAGTTCAGGACTCTCTTCTAAGTTTTTGAGTCCTAAGGATATATGAAAGAGCAGCACGTAGACCAAGCACGTCTCAGGCAGGCTGGGCCAGGCTCCCAAGGGACTGTTATGACTTCGAAGTTCCATATGAGAGAACATAATAATAGCAAACTTTACAAGGAATGAAGAGACCCGTGGTCGCTTCAGATAAATTCCAAATGAGACTTCAAGGTGGCACAGTTTGATGACAAACCCTGACTTCTGCCTCCACACTTTGATTATATGGAAAGCATCTAGAGTTAGGCTGGGTCGCTGCCTAAACTCATTCTGTAGACCAGGATGGCCTTGAACTCAGAGATTCACCTGTATCTGCCTCCCTACTCCTAATATTAAACACATGCAGAACACCTTGACATTTCAAATTAAAAAGAAAGGTTATCCGGGACATAGGAAGGTATTTTTATGGGGAATAAAAGGCATATGTATAAGCAAAAGTTTAGGTATTTTAAAAGGCTTTCATAGTGAAAAATTACCCCATAAAATTACAGCAGGGCAAATAGAATAAATCAGCATGAACCATTTCAGGAAACATCTAGCAGCCCAGAAAAGCATTTTCTTACATTTCAGTTTTACTGTCAACATGATTGGTGGATTGGGAAGCCAGCAAGGGTGTTAGCTTTCTATCATTCCAATTGCTGTTTCCATGCAAAACATCTCGTTAGAGCTTGCTTGCCAGACAATGTGGTTTTCTTATTCTGTAGACAGGCCCAGCCGCCTGCATAGCTTGATTAAAGAGTCAGAGCAGAGTAACTGACACCTAAGGACCCTCTGCAGGAAACACTCAGGCATCTCCAGCTGGGCACCACTCTGGCAGGTTACCCCAGCAGAAGGACCCCTCTGTGCAAATAAAGCTAGACTGTGACCCCTGTGTTCTTTCCTTTGCTCCAAGCCACAGGTTACAAGCTGAGTTATCTCGGTTTGAGAGGTAGGCAGATGGGCAAGAGTATAAAAGCTGGATTTGTTTAAATTCATCATCCTTCATAGAAGGATGAAGGATAGATCTTGACATCTAAAGATGTTGCAAGCTGCTGAAGAACGGGACCAGGAGAAAGGTCTTCTTTGCAATCAATCACTGAATTTCAATCTCCTCTCACCTCTGCTTTGCAGGAAATGAGAAGGAGTCCAATCCTTCCCACCAGTTTATTTATAAATTGCATTTGACAGGGTGGTGGGTCAGTCTCAGAAGTTCTTCTTGAATGGGCTTGGCCACTGAGTCTGGGAATCTGCATTTCCTCCAAGTGCCCTTGGCCATTCCGAGGTTGACAATTTTACCAGTGCTGGGTAATGGAAGGGACTATAGGACTGAATCTTGTGTGCTAATAGTTCATCTCCATGGTCTCAGCTGGTGACTTTGGGCAAATCAACCAACTTCTCCACATTTTTGTTTCTTCAACTAACAAATGAAGCTCTTGAAATAGAAAGTTATGGGTTAGAGCGGTGGCTCAGAAGTTAAGAGCGCTGGTTGCTCACTCCAGAGGTCCTGAGTTCAATTCTCAGCAACCACATGGTACCTCGGAACCATTAGTAATGGGATCTGAGGCCCTCTTCTGTTACACAGGTATACATGTAAATAGAGCATTCATACATAAAATAAATAAATAAATCTTTAAAAAAAGAAATAGAAAGCTATGACACCAAACATGTCACAAGTAACTCAGTTAGCCCAGGCCCTCATGAGAAATGGTGCATGCAATCTGCCTCCCAGATGTTCTTTAGTTTTTCGTATCTTTTATCTCATACATGGTCTGAATTTTTAAAATTCTTAGACATGTCAAAAAATAATAAAAATATTAATGTGGAATCTAATTTAGGAATTAGTTTTGCAAGATATGGCTATCAATCATCCCTTTTGAAAGATGACATAAGGAAGCAAAGATGTTTTATAAATGACTATACTTTCCTAAAATATCACTCCTTTCCTTAAATAAAGTGAAAAGTGTTGTTATGGTGGCCCTATTTGCTAAAAGTTGATATGTTCTAAAAGTTCTTCCTTCCAGTGGAAGAGCCACTTGTGAAAAGATATACAAACAAATAAAAGGAAAGGGTTGCAATGGGAAAAGTCAGGCAAAGAGGGCAGGGAAGGTCTTTGAAACCTTCTCCAAGATATCCAGTGGTGACAATGATTACAGAGATTGTTGACTGAAAATCTGAAACTTAAAACCTGCAGCATTTAGTGAACTAATAACTTGTTTAAAAAGAAAGTTACATATTCTACCAGAGAAATCTCTTGTAGACTGAAAGATGTAAATTATTGATAATCTTGACTCATAAGACAATAGAGTACTGGAAGTTAATGTTGCAGATAACTATTAATAATTATGTTAGTTATTAAACATCTATGCAAGGACAAGGTTAAAGGATACTGATTTTAATTTTGGGAGACAGGTACAAACTTTCAGGCATAGATGTTCTGAAATTAATAACATAGGAAAAGAAATAGAATTATCATATTAGAAACTTATTTTTCATTAACTATTTTAAACATTCTGGGTTTTTCCTTTGTTGTTATTGGTCTTCTCTTTCTTCCTTCCTTCCTTCCTTCCTTCCTTCCTTCCTTCCTTCCTTTCTTTCTTTCTTTCTTTCTTTTCTTCTTTCTCTCTTTCTTCCTTCCTTCCTTCCTTTCTTTCTTTCTTTCTTTCTTTCTTTCTTTCTTTCTCTCTTTCTGCTTTTCTTACCTTATAAGGTACTATAGGAAATAAGAAAGATCAGCCATTATTTTCTAAATAAAAGGCATAAATTTGGGCTGGATGCTCAAGGCAAAGCTATACAAAGCAAGCTTAAGCTCCAAAACATGGAACTCAGTCTGACTGACTGATCTCCTCCCTCAATTAGTGTAAAATTAATGTTTATTATTAAATATGACCAACATGAGCTATCCCTAAACACCAGAGGCTCCTAAACTTGGTGTTTTATGTGTTTCTCTAGATCATCCAATATTGCTGGCACCTGACAATTTTTATTTAAATTTCTACAAGTTACCTAAATTACCCTAGAAATGTCATATGAGTTTTTTAAGCCTCTCTTACATTTGAAAGATAAACTGAATATTGCTTTATAGCACCATCTCCCTACACTCCCATTATTAACTACATTACACAGGTACCAAGAACAGTATGATGGCAAGAAGAGGTGGATTGAGCAGTGGGACCAAACGCAGTCAGAAGACAGGAAAATGGCCTCTCATGCATCACCACAGAGACATGTAAAATTTAATTTGTCCCAAACCAGATACAAGTTAATTCATTTAGGAATCACGGGACTCCTTTCCAAAGTGAAGAAGGGACAGAGAAGGGAACACACGGAGAACATTGAGGGATAATAGTGCTTTGGGATAAATTAGGTTGTGCATCCTAAGGCAAAAGTAGGTATTGTCAAGCTCTATTGTTCAAGTCAAGCTATAAGAGCCTTAATTTTACTTTAAAAGATGACTTCTATTAGCTTTACTGACAACTTGAAATGTCAACTAAAACATACTTTTAAAAACAAACAAACAAACAAACAAAAAACATGGATATTAAACTCAAGTAGATTTTATCTCCTATCCTGATAAAAGTATCCAGATTTCATGGTATCAAGTTTGTCATCAGCATTTTTAATAGTTTGTGGAAAGAAGTTAATGCTTTTTAGATATCTGGAGAGTCCAGCTAACACGGACACTGTAAAATTCTAGACCAGGAACCAAAACAATGTAGTTCTGAGTGCACCGGACATGCCCCTATAATTCTTATAATGAAATTCAGTTATGAGAAGCTAATTTTTGTCATAAATGAAGTTTGCTTGACCTGCTCATAGACTAGGAGTGGTAAGCAACAATCCTTTGATGTAATAGGTAAGCTATTACGTCTTTCTACTCGGAGGACTGCAAGAGCCAAAAGTGTCTGGAGAAATGCCTTGAAATTCATTTTCATGGAACATATAATATGAAATCATAAATAATCAGATGGATATAAAAATTATGCAAGATTGAGAAAGGATTTAAATCATTGTGAAAAGCAGTACATTTCTGTATAAGACATTGCCCTGTAACTTGTTTTATTTTAAAGGGAATATAGTAAAAAGAAGTCTGCAGTCAGTTTCTAATCGGTGGTCTCTCTTACTTGGCAACTCCAGTTCCTAAGATTTATTGCATTCATTTGTAAGTAGCACAACAGTGGGGGTGAAGTGATATAGCGGATGTTCCTCATCCAAAATGGGGCAGATGCCCAATCAGAGAGTAAAGATGGGTCAAAGCAACAAAGAAGTCATCTCCCCTTTAGATCTCCGAAAATGTGACAACCAAAATATTCAGGGGAAGACAGGGTCATTCCACTGGTGCTTCACTTTTTCTAGACTTAAAGAAAATAAAATGAGAAAAGAAGGTCAGCAGCAGACCTACCCAGGAGAGATTGCTTTACATTTTCTCTGTATTCTTTATGCTACAAAACTCTCAGCATCTTTCAGAGCTCTGTATGAAAAATTTTATTCATCTCTTTAACCTCCTCCCTAAATAAGGTGAATTCTTCTCTATACAAGAGCTATAGAAGGCTACAGGATTCATTTTTGTTCACGGTACTTCAATTTCGAAGCCTTGCTACTTTCTCTTATCACAATATTCAGCAGCCACACTCATGCATTATAGGCCAAAAATTACGTGCAGACTCCAAGGCATATGCAGCTAGCCAAGGAAGGCCCTATTACTCTGTAGTTTGCACAGTTATCCCATAGGCAGGCTTGTTTCTCTTTAAATACCAACATGTGCTTTTATAAAGAAATTGATTTCAAGATGTATCTACTGAAAATAAAATAGCCAAGATCATTAAGCATAAGGAAACAATGACTTGAAATAGGCAGTTTAGATAAAGCAGAGCAGAAAAGTCAGGAAGGAAGGGCAGGGAAGACAGTGGTCTGGGTACCAGAAACTCTTTTCCCCAGGCTCAAATCGTCCAAACACCAGATGTTAGATGTGGTCACTTCATCATGTCAGTTTCCTTGATTATGAAAAGGCATGATTGAGTAGTGTATATTTCAAGCTCTCTATCTGTCACATCTAGAGAATTCTTCTGGTTAAGGCTTTTTAAAGGAATTGATCTCAGGGAGAATTGACCTTGAGACTTTTGGGTCCCTGCAGAGCTCTTTTGGTGGATTCAGTTTTTAACGGTCTTAGTTTCAGTGCAATGATCAGCAGGCCTTACTAAACAAGGGATATCTTAAAAGTGGCAATCCATACAATCCCCACTGATGACTGACTGAGCAGGCTGCTATAGTCTTGACTACCTATGATTGCTGGATTTCTCCAAGAAACTCTACAGAAGGCTGGGACTCAAAACCATGTCAGGTAGTTTGGTAAGGAAGAGCAGGTTAAGAGTTGAGACTCAAGTTAATAAAAAAAAAAAACAATAAAAATGCACTGTCTAGTAACAAAAAAAAAAAAGAGTTGAGACCTGGAGACTTGGAGGGTAAATACCCGAGGCTTAGGCGACATTCAGCTCCCTGCAAGACTCCTGACCTGGAATACGTGCCATGTTTCTCACACAAAAAAGTATGTCCTATGGTTACATAGGCTCAAAGCAGAATTCTCCATGCTAATGGCCCAGAGGTCTCAGCCAATAAGCTTCCCTTCCCAGACATTTCTCCCTGCAAAAGGTTTTTAATCTTAGGCCCACCCTGAGAAGTTTGGTATGATTTTACGAATACATTTTATGCCATGACAATAAACTGTTTAGAACCACGGACTGTCTCTTTTCATCAAGATCTGCCCTGAGGAAGCTGGGGGAAGGCCTTTGTCTATAGGGCCACAACTTTATTCTCCTGTAAAAGGCCTCTCTGTGTTCATGCCACAATTAACACCAAGCCTGCCTCCAGCCAAAGACAACTATTACCTGCTGGGACAAGCCAAAGCTCCCCCTCACCCTATGCTGGCCCTTTACAGGCAGCTTTCCCACATCGCGTACTGTGCTTTCCTACCCTGGAGTGGTGTCTCACTGCTTCAGTAGAGCCTGGCACCTACCCAGGCAGTGGGATAAGCGCAGTCAAACTCCCAGTGTTGGAGTGGATGCTGACCTACAAGCAGGTCCTTTATGGACCTCACTTTAGACCAGACTAGTGACTTGAAAGAACTAATCAATTTTTCTAAGATACTATTTAATGTTGAGAAGCTCCTTCAAGAGGATGTTAAGTCACAATGATCAACCCAAATATAAATGTCTGGCTCTAAAAGAATAACTTTGGTGTACATTCCTTTCTTTACTAAAAATTCTTTACACACACTCTTCCTCATTGAATTTCACCTTTACCCTCTATATATCATGAACACCTATTAAAACACCAAGAAGGTTGTCCTGAATTTTATTTTCTGTCAAAAATTCCTGGTCTGTAACCCTTATTGACCTGTAAGATCAAAGCAATGTAGGAAGTTCTATAGTACAAACACTTAGTATTGTCGAAGTATATAAAGCTGGATATTGGAAGAGAATATGAAAACATTAGTAGTCATTTCTACAGGATTCCTTATCAGGGTTGACTTTATGCTTATTCCTATAGTCTTCTTTGTTTTTAACAGAAGTTACTAGGTTCTACCATGGTGGTCTCTTCAGAAAGAGAGCAAGGGAAAATGAGAGGAAAGAAAGTAGGGAAAGAAGGAGATGATGTGGGGATGGCATGTATGCTGTGATGAAGCAGTGCCAGGGCTCAGAGTAAGAGAGGGGACAGGGAGGAAGTAAGAGGAGGGGACAGGGAGGAAGTAAGAGGAGGGGACAGGGAGGAAGCAGAGAGGAGGGAGAGGTGGGGAAAGAGATTGAGAAAAACAAGAGTGAGAGGGAAATTAGAGGCAGAAAGGAGAGATGGCAGGAAGGAAAGAAAGAGGGAAAGGGGCAAGAAATGGGAGTGAGGAAGAGGCAAACAGAGAGGCACGCACAGAAAGCAGAGAGATGAAGAGGAGGGACCATGTAGTAAGTGCTCCAATGAAGACATCATACTAGGCTGGGAAGTTTCAAGTCTCTATTTGGTTTGGTTCCCTGAACTACAAGATGAAGATAGGTGAGCCCCCCTTAGCAAGACCAACGGATAACCTAACATCCACATGATGAGACAATGTGGCCTCTTGGAGATCTGCAGGTGGTTTGCTTGAATAGTGTACAATTTGACTGTGTGGTGGTAACACAGGAACTGTCATTGGGAACCATGTAAGCTGTCAGGAATTGAGTGAAATCAGCAGCCTTTTTTTTAAAGTAACAGGAGTGGACAGAAAATATCACAGTTTACTATATATAGCTTTTATTTTTTTAAGGAGAGAACTCCCTCTCTCTGTGTAAGTTGATTTGGTTATATACATATATAAAATTTGATCATTAATTAATATATATCTCAAATATATATTTGATCATTATTTGAGGTCAGAAAAATTTCAAAGCTATTCTTGGTACCTTGGAAGTCATGAGTGTCCCCACGAAGAACAAAGAGCAGACTAGATCTGCATATTAGGAAAGGAGGCCACTCTTGCTCTATGATGAGCAAGGACAAGGCCGCAATCCACAGAACTATGAGTGGACAACCTGAGCAAAGGGAGTTTACAAAGTGTGATTCTTATTAGGAGTATCTAGATAGGAACATTATTCTTGGTCATTGAGTCTCAGCTCACTGGAATATCACAAAGGTCCTTCAAAGGGAGGGAGGCAGGCATCAGAGACAGAGATGTGACAATTGAACAAACGAAGCTAGGGCCAGACTAGAAGATGCCATGTTCTAAACACTTTGAGGAAGAGTCCAAGAGCCCAGAAACGCAGGCTGGTGTCTGGAGAAGGCATTCTTCTTGGGATCTCCCAGAAGGAACACACACTTGCATGTCCACCTTGGATTTCCCATCTCCCAATTGTCAATATGATAGGGTTTAGTAATTAAAGCTGCTGGAATTAGATTAATCTCTTACAGCAATACAACTAATATAAAGTCTATAAGAAGACATTTTCTAGGAGGAAGCTAAAAGTTAAAAAGTAAATTTTAAAAGAAGTAGCAGCAATATACTGGAGAGAAGGGCTAAGTTAACTAAAATGTAATGGAAGAGGCTATAAGGGACATTTGAAGTGCAGTTGGTAATCAATAAAGAACAACCAGAGTCAAATGTGATGGAGGAGGAAGTGTGGGTATTGAACTGAAAGACTTTAAAAGGCAATTTCTTTCCATTATTGGATGGTCCATACTTAGAGGATGATTTAGGCCAAGGAAAGAACACCTACGCATATTATGTTAAACCATCCATGGAATCTTTTGATAAATAGAAATCTTTAAAATTCATGTCTAAATTTCTAAGAATTTTCTGTTTGCACAGTTGAAAAGAAAAAAGAATGGACCAGTAGTGTCAGAAAAGTTGTCTCAGTGGGAATCTCATCAAATTTATATGGCAGGGAAAAGGCAACTGTCTTTTGGGGTAATTTAATCTTGCTTATGGTGGAATTCAATGCCATTGCCACCTCAACACCACTCCATAAAGAAGGACTAGATATGGAACAAAACCCAGTAGCAAAGAACAATAGGCAACATAAGGCTTCTCTATTCTATTTCATGCTCCTCAGAGGTGGGCGACTAAACTATTCTTTGCCATGTAACTAAAAAATGCTTACAATTTGTTGACTGCTTTATTGTACACATGGCATCATTTTAAATGCAGTCAGTTCTACTGTTGTGTATTGCATTACAAAGCTCTAGGTAGCTAAACCTGTTGCTTAACATCTAAATGAAACTTTTTGACCTCAACTTCTTGTTGATTTACAAATGAGATCAATTTAGTATTTGTTTTCCCCTAAATAGTAAATGATTTTGGTAAAAATGTATTCATGGCTTAGATTGTTCACATAACAAGACATTGATTCTTTATGAATATATTATTCAGATGTTTAAGGACATTTTGAATATTCTATTGGCTATATTTTATGATGCACTGCAATATATAGGCAAAGGCCTGAATTTGGGGACATAATTAAATTGCATGTAGAACTTCATTCGACCCTCATTTTTATGTAACCTGCCATTTGATTTTAAATATTCAACCCTTATGGAGACAGTTTCGTGCCATCTACAGCAGATGAATCTATAAAGTGGATTGCAACAGGCTATTTATTCTTGGGTGTTCTGACCTTGAAGAAGGATTATTCATTGCTCTAGCTACAGTTTAGTCTGTGATTTCTAATCTAAAATGTATTTGAGTCACGGAATCTTCTGAACACTATCACATTCTGCACAAAGAATGAGATGGCTTGTTCAGGGGTAAAGAACAAGACCACACGTTCTTCATACCCCCTGCATCATGGTAAATAGCAGGAACAAGAATGCCTTGGTTTGCTCCCCACTCCAGGTCGTGCTGAAGAAACATCTTCTCCCTTCCTTGGTACCCTTTCGTTTTCCTGTGGATTTTACCATTTACTATTCAGCAAGCAGCGCCCTGTGTTGGTGGCTCCCCATGCTCTCTAGTTTTCGGGTATTTCCCTCTTTAGAAGAAGAACCTTTTGTTTGCTTATGAACAAAATAAAAACTAACTCCACTATGTATTCACCATGACATAGCTCCTTCTAGAGCCAAACACCCTTTCTCCCCCCAATACTTACTCACCAAATACTTACTCATCTGATAAAATCCTTTAAACCAGATCTACAAGGGAATGGGAGAGATATATCCTCCCCTCTATTCTTCCTTTGTGCCATACTGATTTTCTTTCTACCTTTGAATGACCCATATTATGATTAGAAATTATGCAAACTAGCTACATTCTCAATTTTTATGTATCCTGAGTGAATCTTATATATAGGAGTAAATGCACTGACACCAAGAATAAGTTAACTATAAAACATAGAATTTCTTTGTTTTCTTCTTTCTCTTTGAATTGGATACTATTGGAGGGGAGGTTATATCTCAATTTATACCAAAATCATATAAGTCAGAAATCCTGAGGGGATATTTTCTATAACTCATATAATTAACATTTTCTAAACATGGGAAGAATCTTAACTACTTCATAAAGCAGAATGTCCTTACACCATTTGCTGAGGCAGAGGAGGGCTATTCGCTGACAAATTACCTTTGATGTTACCCACTGTTCAGTTAAGTTTGCAGTTAACTTACATTTAGCTCAAGTCTGGCTAATTCATATCAGAAAAGGAACTGTGACAAAGAAGCCAATTGACGAGCAATTGCCATCCACGTGTCTAACTACATGCTGCTGCTAGAAAGACAAACTGGAACTTGGTATGAAATCAATCCTGGTGTGGCTGCTTCTCTTTTTGAAACTTGGCATAAAATATGATTTGGAGAGCAAATGCACGTTCTGAGAAGACAGTAGGCTATTTTCGTATCTAGTGGGTGGACAAATGAACCACAGTCATTTCCAGAAGGGTTTTAACTCCCGAAGGCTGACAGGATGATTCTCTCACCAACTAACTGCTAAAGTAAACCAAGGCAATCACAATGTCATTATCAGTCACTGGGGAGCTGGGCGGTTTGAGTTGTTAGTAGCATAAAAAGTCTTTGGGTTCTTGGCCACTGAACTAGAAATTATTTCGAGACTTAAAACTGAAAGGTTTTTTTCCAACTCTATTTTGAGGATTATTGGACTTTCACCAAAACTGGTGTGGTTGTTGGAAATATCTTACATACATTAAAAATTCTACCTTCCTCCTGCTGACTATGTTAGCAGTATTTGTCCTTTCCTGACAATAAGGTGGGCAAAGAGGTGACTTGCTACTTATAAATTTATTTCCAGGTCAAACATATGAACAGATATCTTCTCCTTTTCACTGCTCTTGTCTGATTAGGGCAGCTGGGCCCCTGAATTAAACTTGATTGTGTATGTGCTGTGCGTGTAAAAGAGAAGTCGGGAGTGGGGGTGGGGTATCAGTAAGGCAAGTAGAAACAGGCAAGTTGCATTGCCTAATGTCACAGTTCCATTGCAAGCCATGGATATCATGGTGCTTAGCTTTACAAATGCTGTAAAGCTCTAGGGCTTGAGTATCTCTTGCACAGGCCTTTTGAGTATCAGAACCCTTGGCTCTTGGTGGAGACCAGTGTTAACAGGTCAGATTTCAGGCTGAGGTCTGAGACCTTGGCCTCGAAGGCTTGCTTGCTGGCTCGGACTTGTCTGGTTATTGGGCCCTGCAGGTTTTCTTCTCAGGCGGCTCGGGCTTTGGGAGTTCTCTTCTCTCCCTTATCCATCTCTCTCCTTTTGCTTCTCTTCTTTTTCCTGCCCTGGCAGCTTTGGCAGGCATGCAACTGAAGGGATGCAACCAGGAAGGGATGTCTGATCCCTTCCACAACTTGGTGGCCACTGCCAAGGATGACTTGTAGCTCCTGCCTCTGTCAGGACTAAGTCAGGAAGGAAGAACATATCAGGGAACACCCCACTACCAGTGGACAGCTCAGGAACCTGGCCCCTCTACATAACAGAATCACTCAGGCATGACATTGGCAGGTGGAGGGGAGGCGAGATCAGGGACAGGCCATCATCGCACCTCTGGATCTTTACCTGTCAAAAAGAGGTTGTTGATGACCTGTGCTCAGAAGTTAGGGCTGGAAGTGGTAACTAGGCACTGGATACAAGCTGGGCTCTTTCCACATTGTAGCATTGGGAATTGGAAGCCAGGAGCTCTTAGGTTTGTGTGCATTTGGTCGGCTTCTTCAGATGTCAGGCTGCCTCCCAAGTAATCTGCCTCTCTTAACTATCAAGCCTCCACAGTGGCCCTCACTCTTCAGCTGTCAGTCACTTGTCAAGCTTCTCCTGCTGTTGTTCCTGCCTCCCTTTTAGTCTATTGTCTTCACATTTCCATCCCAGCTTGTATTGCTGAATGCAAGCAAGAAAAGACCACTCCAGAAAAAGCTTTTCTTGAGCCTGAAGTTACAACCTTAGTAGAAGCAGCATAAAAATGTTTCCCAGCCAACTCAATTTAGCCAGCAGGGAAAGATTGTCATTGTGGCCAAGGTAGAAGTGTTCATCCAGTCAACTGGCTTATGATGGTAAAATACTCTAGTACAGAGAATTTCAAAAGGCATTGGCTGGCTATACCTTCAGGAGCCTAGGCCATCCTCTACAACGTTTAGTATAACTGTCTCAAAGAATTCATGAAGTATTCAAGATGGCTGGTCCTGGCATAAGAGCAGTCTAGTTGGTTGTTACCTAATAGTCCCTTTGCTTAAGCCACATCAAGGGAGAGTAAAATTAAGGATTCAAATTACTCTATCTTCGGTGTCTTTTCTTACAGGAACATCAACATTAGATGGAGTGCTTACAACATAAACTCGAAGAACTTATTCAATGCCAATAGGACTTTCCCCAGATGCTGTCAAGGCTTTAACAATGCACCACACATGCCCAATGTCAGAGGAGAGGCATGGCCCCCTCATTGATCTCATTTCATAGTCCTTCATTTCATTTCCTAGTCCTTGGGCTCCTCCTTCCCCATTTACCTGTAGAGACTTTAACTTCTTAAAAGAAGACAAGTAGAGGCATAGTTTAAAACTGCATCCCGATTAGTTTTTCTTAAAGGAAAACATGTTATCATGTCAATGAAAAGAAACAGATTCTAACCAACTGTGTCCAGCTTGCCCCTCCCCTCAGTTTACTCCCTTCCCCCATTGTTTATGTGATGTCTCAAGTTCCTCTATGACATTCTCTCTCACATTTCTTCTCACAGCTTTTCATCTTACAACCACTTTCCAAGTTGGCTTCATGGAGAAGTGATGATTTTCTTGACACACACAGATACTGTGATGCCAAGTGGTAAAAACTAAACATTAGGAAATTAGATGTGTGGTATCAGCTCAACCAGGAATTCTGTGTGGTCCCCAGCATGCCTGGAGCTCTCTGGTCTCCTTCTTCACCTTGCAAAGAACCAGGAAGTTCCGAGGGCTCCGTGAAGCCTGTGGACTCAGTTGCTCCCTGGAGTCAGGCGGATACATTCTCTATCGTTCTTTGGTGTGGTTCTTATCTAATATCCTCTTGCTCTGTGACAGCCTTTCATGGGGTAGTGTTAGTGACTGCAATTGGAGAAGTAATAGCATGCAACTTCATGTTCTTTCAACAAAATATGTAGGATCTCGCCCCATATCCTGTCTACTGTGAGCTTTTCTTTCCTAAGTCAATATCCAACTTTTCTTCCCTCAAGCTTTGTTTGTTCCTTTGACCTTAAGGAATGCTAATACTAATCACAATAATATATACACTGAGTTTAAAAGACATATTATAAAAAAAACACTAAAGGAAGGTTCTAATACTCTATCCAACCTCAATCATCTTGACCCTCGTATTTCTCAATAATATTCTTTTTGAAAATTTCTAAATAGTCGACTTCATGTTTTCAGAGGAGACTCAGGTAACTTCCTATCCTCCCATTTCCTTGACTTGCACAGCTCCTTTGACAATCACCTCTGAGTTTCACCCCTCAGATCACTTTAGAATTATATGCATGTAATTTGAACTTTTAAAATTAAACTTGCTCTCTGTAGCCATACCATTTATATTCTCGCAGTTTGTTGACACGGGTAATCTACTACCTCTAGGTTTTTTCCCCCAGACTTCCAACTCTTAGGTCATGTTCTTTTATGTCTTTTTGCCCTTCAGCTTTGATACCCTTCCTCATATTTGCTGTAAAATTACCACAATGATTTATTTGTTTGCATGTATGTATGCATGAGTATTTGCCATAGCATGTATGTGTGTGAAGGAGTGAGAGGATAACCTGTGGGACTTGGTGCTGTCCTTTCACCATGGCAATGGTTTGGCAGCAAGCTGCCTCACCCAATGATGATTGTCAATGTCTTTGTCCTACTTTGACTGGCTCTATGCTTCCAATGCTATGTCTTAACTCAGACTAGATATAGTGTAACATGGACTGAAATAGTCTTTCTTATCTGCCTTTAACTATAAACCACCTTCTCTCCAATTCACATTCTAGCCATAAGTATCTTCACAGATCATCTTTTAAAAAATCATGTTTCCATGTTCCTCTGAAGATCAAGTCCAAATTCTGCAGCAAAGCCCATAGCTGCTGTACTGTGCTATGTGTACTATACTATTATCACGAGATACTCTGCCCACAACTAAGGTCTTTTATTTTCTCAGAATAGAACAAGATTCCCTGAGGAGAGGGAATTTAGTGAACTTATGTACTATATCATCCCTCTTTCTTGAACTCAAAAACAAAAGCAAACAAAAAAAATCATGATAAATACTCAGCAAATGCCTAAGAAATGTATTAATTGGATGAATGGCTGTCATAGCTGATGCTGTAATGATGGGTATGCAGAGATATTTTATCCCAAGTTATTTACTTTCTACTCCTCAGAAACAGGAAACCACAAATATATTGTCCTTTTTGCCAGAGGGCATTTGCAGGCATAATTAAGTTAAGGACTTTTAGATGCAATCGCTATGGGTCCTATCTAACTGCTGAGTGCTTATATGAAGGAGACAATTTCAATGAAGAAAGAAGGCACGGTGTGGCTGGCTTTGAGGACAGCTGTCACCTAGAGGATACAAGTGGTGGCTGAATGTTAGAAAGTGAAAGGAAAAACCTTCTACCCAGAGACACTGAGAAGAGTCACGGCCCCACAACCCCACACTGGTCATAGGATACCCACGGCACTAATCTCATATGCTGACACTCTTGAAGTTATTAAATTCATAGTAATCTGTTACTGCAGCAGTGGGAAATGCATATGTCATCCTGATAAGATGTGTTCCTGGGTAGATTCAAACAAAAATGGGGACATGTACAGCTGGTTTCCAATAATTCTGAGTTGCTCACAACAATGTAAATAATAAAGACAAATCTAGTTTTCACAAAGCAGGTAGCATAATGATAGGGAAAGGAATATGAAACAAAGATGAAATAATTGAACAGTATTATCTAAGCTGCATGTTTAAGGATTAGGTTTGTCAAAGAAGAAATAAATGTGCTTCTTTTCCATAGTCAATGTAAGGGGATCCACATGGTGTAAATGTGCATATGGTCAGTATTTAGGTTGTACTTCTAAACTATAATCATGAGGTGCACATGTATTTCTGATCCTGGAATCAGAGAGAAATGCCTCCACTTGTTTGTCAGAGAAGATGATGCTACCTACTACTGTGTGCTTCTACCTCTCCTGTGGCCTGCTTCAAGGCCATCTTTACTCTGGACTTTCTCAGAAATCTCTGCCTCTGGGTAATGCTCTCCCTTTTATCTCTACAATAAATGTTCTTCTCCAGCATACCTAGAAACAGTTATGTCCTCCTTTATATTTCTTTTTTTCATTCAATAATTTACTATACCAATGGGAAACTAACATGGGAAAACTGAATTCATTTTCTAAGTTGTTGTTTACTAGCTTTTATTTTGATAAAACAATTATCAAGGTTATTTTCTTTTTCTAATTCATTTTAATAAAGATAGCCACATTAAAATGTATAATCTTCACAAATTGTCATTGATATGGTTTTAAGCATAGCAAAACTTTCCCCCATTGTCAAATGACCTGGCAAAGTCATCTATCCATCTATCTATCTATCTATCTATCTATCTATCTATCTATCTATCTATCTATCTATCATCTATCTATCAATCATCCATCTATCTACTTATGTATCATCTACCTATTAATCCATTTGGTCAGTTTCTAGGATCTTAAAGGAAAACATAATGGCCCACTGCACAAATAGCTAAGTTACTGCGACTGTTTCTGAAATGGCGTATCTTCTCTGTATGAGAAACCTCCTATTGCTAGTTCACAAGTGTAGCAGCTCCTTCCTTTTCTTTGATTGACTAATGGCATATTGCCTTTACTACCACTTGTATGCAAGACTACTCCATTATTCAACTCAGTCTTTTTTTTGCCAATAGTCATTTAAAAGATCCAAGGAGCAAATTTAGATTCCCAGAGAAATAAACAAAAATTTGAATGACACAAAAATCTGCTGACAAACTAAAAATCCAAAAGAATGAGCTCAGTGCCCCTTTCTGTACCAAATCCAAACATTCCATTTCTTAAAGGATGTGTTTGTTGGTCTCTGACTGAACGAAACATTGCCTCTCCTTAATTCACTATGCAAAGAAAAGCCTTGCCAAGTTTGCTGACTAACACTCTTAGATTCTCTGGTTCTGATTTTAATTTCCAAACCAAAGAGCAGCATTAAATCTTTATGCAGTCTGAAATAAATCTCCTACTCAGAGTTTGAAAGAAAAGATTGCTAGCTAGTACTGAAAGATGTGACCTGTTTCTAGAATAGCATTTTAATGTTTTCTACAAGATATCCATGGAAGATTATAGGACGAAGCAAAAAAAAAAAGACCATATATGTACACATGTATACTTACATACATGTATATATATATTTCACTCTCATGATGTCAGTGTCTGATCATGTCATTTGGTTACATGAAGCATCTTTACTTAAAGAAACTAGTCAGTAATCTCTGCCACCATATGATTTTTCAAATTGCATTTATGTAATGGTAACCACTTGGAATACAGATATCCCAAATCATACTAAAACGTTTCAGCTGTTTACAGAACATTTCATGTTCATATCTACTTGTTTGTAAATATTGCAAACAAGTTTTGTTTTCAAGGATCTGTTAAAGCTAGTTCACATTAGTTTCTTTAACTTTCCTGTCTTTAAGAAAAATGTTTGTCTTATGTCTATCGTCACTCGGGATGGTTTTTATTCTAGCTCCACCCAGTTACCTGAGAATTTTATAACTTATTCTTTAACAGTTGAGTAATATTTCATTGTGCAAATGTACTGTATTTTTATCCACCATTAGTTCATGAACATCTAGGACGTTTCCAATATCTGGGTGTTATAAGTAGAATCTGAGCAAGGATGAGCAAATATCACTGTACTAGGACATAGAGTCCTTCAGGTATACGCCCAAGAGGAGTTTAGCTGGATCCCACAGCACATTGATTTCCATTGTGGTTATACAAGCTTGCACTCGCACCAGTAATAAATACATTTCCCCACATCCTCCGAATGAGCTGTCATTAGATTTATTGTTCAGCAATTATCAGAGAATATTCTTACAGTAGAAGGGAGCTAACACAGAGACCTACAACTGGACAGTGTGCAGAGGGGGAGACATATTGGAGCCCTCAGTCCTAAATGGAATGTCTTCATCACACCCTTCTCTCAGGGCTCATGGACCTCTGTGAAAGAGGAGGCAGAAATATTATAAGAGCCAGAGAGGTGATGGATAATCCCAAAGAAAAAGTGTTCTCCAAATTTAGGAAGACAGATGCACAAATGAAATCACAAAGACTGTGGCAGCACGCACAGATTCAAGCCAGAATGGATTCCAACACTGAGATGGGGGAATGGACACTCATTCTTACCCTTAAGCAAGAAGCTATCTTCTTGCAAATAAAAAGTGGTCTACTCCAAGGAACCATATTTCAGGGTAGACTCCATGCCCACCAGTAGAAAGTCAACAACAAATGAACCCAATGGTGTTTTTCGAGAGCTTTTATCTCATAGATATGTGTTATGTTTGAGCATTTTTTGTTTGTTTTATTGGTCTTGCTTATATGTTTTGGTTTTCAATTTTGTGCTTTTTATTTTCTTTATGTATTTTGTGTGTGGGTGTGTGTGCATTTGTGCATGTGTGTTTGTATGTATGTATGTATGTATGTATGTATGTATGTATGTATGTATGTGAATTTCTTAGTTTTATGAAGAGAGAAAGAAGTGGCTGAGAATTGAGAGGTTACAGACGTGGGGTAGTAGTTGAGAATGAGATAAAGCATCATTTGAATATATTACATGAAAACAATATCTTTCAATAATAACAATATCTCATTATACAGTATCTCAAAGCTAAATAAAATATTCAATGATAACATTTCAGGATGTTCTGAAACTGCATAACATCTCACAAAACCTTTCTAAAAGGTCAGTTATGCTGCCAAAATTGAGTTGGAATTAGTAACTAGAGTTTTCTTAGAGTGGTCTTAGTCTCCAATCTTCTACATTGATTATCATGTGATCATATGATCAAGGATCAAGTCAATGACTAAATCAAATGAAATTTTATGAAAAAGTTCATCAACTTAGCACCATAGAAGTGTTTTTCCCCCCTACCATTTAAATAGATCTGAAACAAAGCTTTATTATCCTTTAGCTAAAATTACTTCTAGAGTGTTCTCTTGCTGGCTCCCTTCATAATCACTACATACCGCCATGCACATAAAGCCAACTTCTCACCTAAATAATCGACTACCTCCCAGAAAAAGTTAAAATCTGTCTTAAAAGTGGAGGAGAGAGGGTAGGGTGGAAATGATGCATTTACGTAGCACTGGTGCATGAAAGTCTCAAAATATGTAAAACGAATTGCTGCTATTCTAGGCCACTGTTCTACCTTCCAGGGGAGCAGTGAAGGTATGTGCCAGCCACAGTGCCTCAAACCTGTAATTCCAACAGTGCAGCAAGAGGCAGGAGGAGTTATATTTCAAGGTCAGTCTGAATTATAGAGTCCATCTCCAAGCAAAGAGCTCATGGGAGCTCCATCTACTTGCTCCAGTAATTACAGGAAATGTGTTTTTAAAACCCAATAGTCTCTTGGATCATTTCAACTGTGTTATTTCTGTATTATTTCTATAGGATTTCTTCAGAAACCAAGAATAGGCTTGTAGCTCTCCCTTCATCAGTTCAAACAGATGTCATCTAATTGGAAAATCAGAAATTTACTTCTATGTTCAGTGTTCAGACTCAATCTAAAATGCATTGATTGAGTGCTTTCATTTGCTTGAGCATTTTGCTAGGCCTGATCAGACTCTTTAGTAAAATATTTAGATTTTTTTCCTCTTTATCTCCTCCCTTAAACCAAATCCATTTCAATTGGAGTACATACAGGAATAAAATAAACCCAAGAAAATAGGAGAAAGACAACAGAAGCCAGATATAAAGCTAGCTAGCTACTTGAATCTCACTTAATAAAGATTGGTTAATATTAAATAGCAAATTAAATTACAGACTGAACTGTGTTTCATCCCAGCATCCCCATTTAAATACCAACCCAAGTCCCTCCTATTGTTATTTTATTTGAAAATAGGATCATTTACAAAAGTAGTAAATGAAATTAGAATCATCTTACATGAGAGCAGAACAGTTAGTACTCTGGTAAAACCAGTAAGTCTGGCATCTTTACAAAGAAGCAAAATTTGAACACACATCAAGGAGACCCAAGAGAAATCCTTCACTATGTCTCAAGAGTGACATAAGTTTAGATGCTTGAATTCAGAATTGATTTATGTTGTACTTCCCTACAGCCACCCTGCTAAACTCATAGAGTGAAAAAGAGGTAACATATATGTTTCTTCCTCAATGCTTTCTTTAATTTCAAAGGAAGTTTACTTCTATGAAATAACAAAGAACAAACTACATTTAATCTTTACTTTCATTGGCATCTTGAGTTTTCAATGTGCTGTTCTGTCTTCTGTAACATTATACCTTGTATGAATGAACTGATTGTATACAAAGAAATGCATTCTTCAAAGATGCAAAGCATCTAAAAGTTGTTCTTTATGAAAGTTAAATGTATTATTTATTCAATAAAGCAAGTTCGAAAACTGAATTAATGAAAGATAGTAGAAGCCAATGAGCGAAGGTTATTACACGTAGTTAAATCTCTTCCTGTCATATAAATATGACTAGTAAGGGAGAGAAAAGCACAGAGTATTATTACAACAATCAACTTTGTTTTCTCAGAATATCCACAGAACTTAGAGACAGAGAAGAATTGAGGTTCTTCACATTGCTACATGTCTGTGTCTGTTTTTCACTTTTTTCCCCCAAACGACCATTTTATGATGTATTTGTGCAACAAGTATTCACATTGTACACCTTAAATATACACACACACACACACTCTATCTATCTATCTATCTATCTATCTATCTATCTATCTATCTATCTATCTATGTTTCTATCTCTTTTATTAGTTTTATCTCATAAATCTAGAAAATATTTTTAAAATAACAGGTTTTCCAAGAAGAGGCAGGGATAAAAATAATACACGCTAGTGTTAACTTCCAGGATCTGGGCAAGGTTTAATTGATTCAAATTTAATTGATATTTCATTTTACATTTATTGTTAGGGATCCTGACATCCAAACATTTACAATTTCATGTGTACTAGTAAATTGCCATTTCTTACATATTTTCAGTATCTAGATGACAAGGTATTTGGCCTTTATAATAATAAACTAAGGCTGATAGACCAATTTGGAAGGTAATGGTGTGGGTGGAGAACACAAGATTCTATCTTATCCTAAAAAATCCTGAAACATTCACCTTTAATTTAGGTTTTAGGTTTTATTTTGTAGGATATATTTATGACAAATCCCTTGCAGAATGGCGGCTAGTTGCTAACATTTGAAATTGCAAGGATGAACAGAACCTGATCGGTAGTAGATAAGCTCTACATAATTATCATCACAGCTATTTCTAGAACTTGCTTATTCACATAATATTAGTATATTTTGATTGTACTGAATTTGTCAGTCTTGAGTGGAAACTGAATATTATTCTCAATCTTTCTAAATATCAATTGTACTTTATGAACAGTCTACCCCTCATGGAAATGAAGCCAGCAAATAGTTTGGATATCAATTTGTCTAAAGTAGATGAAAGTGAAAGTTCAGTAGGACTGGAGTCGTGTAAATTGTATCCAATATTCTTTGTCCTATATGATATTTTTAAAACCTACACAGTTGGCGACTTGCACATCTGTCGCTGACGTGAACAGCTAAGAAGGACTTCCCTGAAGGTAAAAGGTACTTGATGGGAGATTAATTTACAGCAAGTTATATTAGGAATACAAGTTCTCTAAATTGATGCAATTCCAACGTATAGCTTAAATAGCTCAACTCCAGGGAATATGATGGAAACTAAGAAACTTGTCTCAGGAATCCTGACTAGGAAGAACTGGAAAGTTTCAGGCTTCAGACCTCAGACAGCCTTCACTTTGAAGTTACACTCTATCTCTTCTCAGCCATGTGAGCTTGGAAAATGACTTGGTGCTCCTCATAAGAACCTTCTTCATTTTTTGGAAGGTGATAAAAAGAGAATTTATATGATAAAGTTGTCATGAGACTTAAACCATGTGTGACATTCATAAATCTCAGGAAACCAATCAACACACACTGGACAAACAGCCAACGAAGAGACTCATGGGATAGAAAGTATAAACATACTGAATGAGACGTTAGGGTAGTGCTTCTCCACCTGTGGGTCATGACCCCTTTGGCAATCTTTATCCTTGATTTAGATCAAAATTTAGATTACAATTTAGAACAGTAAATTTACATTACAATTTAGAACAGTAGCAAAATTACGATTGTAACGGAGCAACAAAAATCATTTTTATGGTTGAGGGTCCTGAGAGTCACCACTACATGAGGAACTGTATTAAAGGGTCAGAGCATTAGGAAGGTTGAGAGCCACTGGCTTAAGAGTTCAATGATTCAGTTGCAGTTTGACACGAGGCCCACAATGTTTGCCAACTGATTCAATCAAACAGAAGCAAAAGTTCAGATCTGCTAGTCTGGTCAGTCTAACAGGCCATCCAAGGTATCCAGGCACCCTTCTTAGTTTCAATCATGCCGTCATGTATAGCCTTTGGCATGAGTGTAATTTTACACATGTCATATCACATAGGGATGGTGCTCAGCCTTCTGTGAAGCATCTGCAAAGTCAGACTAAGTTAGTAATGGAAATGAGACCAAGGCTCCCAGTCTTCTAATCTAATGTTGACAAGATTCTGTGATATAATCAATGAGACTTAAGTTCCCAGCTGTAGCACGACACACACACAAGGACTCTGCTTAAATTACCAGCTCTATCATGGTCAGACAGTTCAGACAAGAAGTGTTAAATATAATCCTCATTTTCGAAGTGATAAATATGTGAGTTCTATCTTAAAACATTTCCTCACCCTTCAAGGCACATCCTAACACGTACCTTAACTTGCGATATTGGCGATGAAGACTTACGTAACTCTTACTGAAGATTTGGCACAATCTGATGAGGTTTGGCTAACAAAGAATCTTATCACATTTCACATAGCTTGGGAAGGCCAATGCTTCCCAAAAAAGAAACGATAGTTAACGATCTTTTTCTCAGATACTGATACTGTTGTGCAGCCCAATTTTTCTTCAGCGATCGCTGAGCCAACATTTAAAAAGTGGTTTCAACCCACCATTTGGAACGAGTTCTTAAGATGTGTACATAGGCTTGAAATAGAAGGCTTTATCACTATTTGCCTTTCCAGAGAGCCCCAGAACGGAGCTGTCATCACATTATTCTCTTATTACTGTGTGTTAGTTGTACATAGAGATCGGTTCTAGCAGGTGTTTTTATTCAGAGAGAGGATTTACTGCGAGCATCTTGGCTACCCTGTGTTGCACTCTCATGCCCTCACCTACCACTCCTTTCCATTTTCCCACATAGGGTTCTTCTGCTTTCACGTCCTGTGTATATAATAGAGACTCAAATCTAAGTACCACAAAAGAGGGAAAACATGCAATATTTGCCTGAGTCTTGTCTACTTAATAATATGATTATCTTTTACCCCATTTCTCCCAGCAGTAAAGGTTCTATTTTCCCACAGGTTCCCCAGTAGTTGCAGTTTGTTTCCTTTAGCATGGCCACCATTCTGGTTAGGGTGAGATAGAATCTCAATGCAGCTTTAAATTTCATTTTTCCAGATGTCTAATGCTACTGAACATTTTTTTTTCATATATTTATTGGCCACTTGGACTTCATAGTTTAGGAACTAGTTGTTCATTTCATTTTTTGAGTTTTTTGGTGTTTGAATTTTGGAGTCCTTTATAGATCCTAAACATTAACCTCTCGCTAGGTGTATAGCTAGTAAGCCTTTGCCCTATCCTATAGGTCATTTTCTTTTAACATGCCTCTTTTCTTGGCTGTGTATAAGCATTTAATTTCATGCAATTCCACTCATCAGTTCTTGCTATTTTAATCTGAGATGTTGAAGTTCTTTTCAGTGCCTATGGGTATTTACTGATATGTTTTCTTCTAGCAGCATCAAAGTTTCTTGGAGACGAAGTGCTGTTCCACTTTCCCCTAAATCAATCCAGTTTTGAGAATGAAGAAGAAAATCTTAGAGATGAACAGTAGCTCTGCACATAACAGACCATTGAGATGTGTAGTATAAAGCTGGGGAGTGCCTTTTCAAATCATTAAGACAAAAGGCGATGGACAAAGAAATTGCCCAGTATGAAAAGTTTATCTTTTGGTGACCTTTTGATTATTGACTTGCCAAGATGAGTAGAATTTAGATCATTTGACATAGATTATATTGGGAAACTGTCATGTGTTATGTTAGATTGTTGAATGTGGATGTTGGAGGAAGGAAATCCTCCCTGTTTCCTTCAAAACCCAGGTCTTGAGTCAGCCTGGATCTCAGACTCGCAAGTGAAGGAGGGAAAAAAAAGTACTAAGCAGCTAAGTGGATCAGAGACATTGGACTCCTGAGAACACCTAAAATGTAACTATTACCAATGGAGGTTACTATTATTTATTTCACAATATAAAAATGCTTGCAGTGAGAAAGAAAGGCTGGAAGCTCATCCATGGAACCTCATGCTGATGGCCTCAACTTCTTCAGTCAATTTCTACTGTGTTTCAGGCCCTAATTTGGTGGTGGCTGCCTTTGCTTGCTCTCAGTCAGGCTGCTGTAGTGTCTCTGTTGGATGTATTCGTTCCAGATTTGATGGTGTTTTGCTGTCTATCTGCTGATCCACCTGCCACTTGCTCCTTATTCATTAGCTTTTGCTTGTTAGATACTTAATGAACACATTATTTCAAAACCAAAACTTCCAGCATCATAAGTAATGTTCAGGAAATATCATGATACTTTACCACCATTCAACTGTAGTTATAGGAATCATTCACTTTGATGAGAAGAGGAGATAGGGAGTGTTCAGGTGCAGCAGGGAATATAAGCTACAATTCTGAGAATGGCCACACTTCCTAAACCTTTCTAGACAATTCCACAAATTAGGGACCAAATATTCAAATATTGTGAGCCTATGGGACCACCCTCATTCAAATCACCACACTGGGGAAACTAGGATCTTCTCTTGGGGTTCTTAGTGTCATTGATTAAAGAATAACACATTTATCAACTTCCCTGTTGGAGGCCAGGAATGTTAGAAGACAGTTAGGTTCTGTTCCTGTTTCTTGGTTATCTCAGAAAGGAGTGCCTCTGCTTAAAGCTTTCATGACTGAAACCCAGAAGGTGTCCTGGACACATGGGTGGGCCAGCTAGACTGACAGCTCATCCATTCCCTATACCTTACCCCAGATTCTTCCATAAACCCTTTAGAGATTCCCCCTGTTAGTGGTCACCCACTGCCACCAAGAGGTTCTGTTGGTTCTGCTCTCCTTATTGGGTTCTAACTTAGAAGAGCATGACTTTCCCCTTTTCTTTTTTACTTCTTCTTTCTGGATGCTGGCGAAAGTCCAAGTAAGCTCTTGCTGGAACTCTAGGCTTCCTCACTCTTTTTCTTAAGCTCTTCTTCCCACTGTGTGTCTAATTCTCTGCTATGTGGCAGAATCTCCATGCCAACTCATTCAAACAGCGTGGTTTTCTCTCTTCTTCTCCATCTTCTGCTTCCGGGAAGCTGCAGAGATTTCCAGCTTGCCTGCTCCTCAGTTTTTTCTTAAACACTAAAAGAATTGTTCTCAGGCTTTGATATATTTGTTATTCTTTAATCAATGAGACTAAGAACCCCAAGAGAAGATCCTAGGTTCCCCAGGGTGGTGGTTTGAATGAAGATGGTCCCATGGGCTCATGGTATTTAAATATTTGGTCCCTAATTAGTGGAATTGTCTGAAAAGGTTTAAGAGGTGTGGCCATATTGGAGAAAATGTGGCCTTGTTGGAGGAGGTGTATCACTGAGGGTGAGCTTTGAGGTTTCAAAAGTCCACACCAAGCTCATAGCCTCTCTCTTCACCTGTTGCTTGTAATTGAGGATGTAGTTCAGCTACTTCTCCAGCACCATGCCTGTCTGTGTGCCACTAAAATGATAAGGGACTAACCTTTTGAAGCTGTAAACAGGTCCCCAATTAAGTGCCTTATTTTTATGAGTTGCATTGGTCATGGTGTCTCTTCACTGCAATAGAATAGTAAATAAGACAGAAGTTGGAAACAGGCCAACATGGCAGGACATGGCCATGCTTCTTGCCATGACGATAATAGATTAAGACCTCTGGTCCCAACTATATGTTTTCTTTAAGAAGAATTACTTTCAATGGTGTCTCTTCACAGCAGTAACACTCTACCTAAGAAAGATGCTTTAAGTAGGGCTTAATGAGTTACACTACTAAGAAGATGAAAAAAAGTAATATGGAAGGCAATTTGAACTGTGAGGACCAAACTCAAAAGGTTCCAGAGGTGAAGAATCTTAGTGTCTTAGAGATGATTCTTGCAATATTTTAACAAAGCTCATGGCCTTTGACCATGTCCTGGGAATCTGACTAAGGCTAAATTGAAGAGTTTTGGATTAACTACATTGGCAGAGATTTCAAGATAGCAAGACAGCCTAGCATTGACTGTGTCCTGTGGTGATTAGCAATCATTCTAATGAAGATTTACAGTGAGAATAAGCAAGCAAGGCAAAAAAGGAACGAAAAATGTACAATTTTTGAAGAAAGAGAGAATCAGGAAATGTAATATTGGAGTCAAAGAGTCAAATCCTGTGCTCAAGCATATGAAAAGCTTAGAGAAAGCCTGATAATAAATGGTATAAAGGGAGTGGTGACCTCAGGGCAAGACTCCACTCAGTTAAGCTTCCAATTTGTGAAAAGGAGCTAAGGAAAGCTTAAGCTTCAAGGGAAATCATCAGCAACATAAAGCATATGCAAAGGTAAGTCAACGTTCCAGCTCCAGCAAGCAGAAGAACTTGATATTTGGGCATGTGATTCTAGATTTAGAGTCAAGGAGGATGCATAAAGGAGTTAGAGAATCTTTGTCAGTGGTTGAGGAAAGTTACTAAGGCATGTGGCAGGGGAGTCCCTACATGGAAGCCCAGAGTGGCCATTTCATGAAGCCGTTAAGGTAAAGCCTGGATTACACTGGAGATCCCAACATGTTAGACATGCCAGAGCTGTGGTACACCTGCCACAAAAAGCTACTAGACAGGCAAGGAACCAACGCAAGACAGAGACACATGCTGAAGCCAATGACACTGGAAGGACTGGGCTACCTGAAGAACACTTTGACATCAGATATGGAGATGCAGAATTTTGACTTTGTCCTGCTGGGTTTCAGACTTGTTTTTTGTCCAGTATTTCCTTACTATAATCTCTTTGCTCTCTTTTGAAATGGTAGTGTATATTCTTTGCCATTGTATGTTGTTTGAAAGTATATGATCTGCTTTTAAAATTTTGACTCTATAGGAGTTACAGTTAAGAGATTGGCATAAGTTTCAGAAGAGACTGAACTTTGGACTTCTAAACAATGTTAAGACTGACTTTTGGAGTTGAAGTGTGTACATTTTGCATTGTGATGTAGCTACGAGCTTATGGGCGTCAGGGAGTGGAATGTTGCAGTTTGAATGAGCATAGTCTTCAAGGGCTCATGTTTGAATGCTTGTCCTCCCCAGGTGGTGGGACTGTTTGGGAAGGATTAGGAGACAGCCTTGTTGGAGGAGATATGTCACTGGAAGTGGGGTTTCAAGTTTCAAGAGTCTACATCATAACCCCCTCCCCATTCTCTTTCTCTTTGCATGTGGATCAAGATATAGCTCTAATTACTTTTCCAGCACTATGCCTGGCTGCTAGCTGCCATGTTCCTTAACATAATGATAATGGATTAATCATCTGAATTAGTAATAAAGCTCCCAATTAAATACTTCCTTCTATACATTGCCTGGTTATGGTGTCTCCTCAGAGTGATATAAGAGTTAACTAAGACAACCAGTGGCATGTGACTCTGGGTTGCTCATCCAAATTTCTGGTAACAACCTGATGCTTTTATAATTTTATGGACTTTAAATTTTTAACTTCATTCTACAGCCTTAAGAAAGACAAAGCAAAGATGAGTTGCTTGCTATGGTAAATTTAAAAACCATTTGCTTAAGAAAATTAAAAAATAAACTAGTTGCCATCAGAACTGGTCCCTGGTCCCAGCTACACCAATTCCAAAACCAGTTCCCTAGACTTCTAGTTTTCACCTCCATGAACACAGAATGAACACAGGCATCTGCTCACTTGAGGTTGGACTCACAGCTCATTCTCAGATGTATCTCAGATTTGGGGCGAAGGAAAGTTGTTTGGAAGTATGTTGGGTGTGCATTAGCCCAACACCCATGCTGTCCTTCTTCCAGGTATAGTAGACACATGCACTGGTGTGAGTGGTACCTTGGACCAAATTTACTTCTCAGCAGCAATTTGTACTTGTCTGTCAAGTGTGAATGATATAACTTATTTAGTAGCCCAGTCTACATAGTTCCAGGGATTTACCTAACTTGAGCAGCAAGGTAATGAAGAAAGGACAGGCACCCAGACAGAGATGCAGGAAATCTGGGATGTGGATATTCTGGTTCAGATGCAGAAGCTACAGCACTCCAGACTCTCAACCTGATTATTATATACAGTTACACAAGGAGGCAGGGCTACATGAACATTGCTGGTTCAGCAGGCTGGATTATTATATACAGATAAACAAGGAGTCAGGTTTATTAGATACACCAGAAAAAGACATAGAACAAAGAGCTTAGCTGTAGAATAAGTCTCTGAGGGGAAGAAATATTTGGGCTAAAAACATTGCAATCTATGATGGACAGTTTCTGCACAGACTGTTGACGTTCACATTTGATTAGAGGAAGGTTTGCCCTCCCTCTGAGGTACACCTCGGGAAGACTTTGTCTCTTCAATATTTCTGATGGCTAGGAATACTTGGTATGGACCATACCCACAGTACACACTGCATATTTAACCATGTTTCCTATAATTTGGGGTAGAAATTTGATTCAGCAATAAGAAAAGTACTCATTTGAAGGCCCATTAGTTGCATAAGCCTATAATTATAAAAACTATACCTAGTGCTGTTTGTAATATGAAAAATTACTAGAGAAAGTTCTCTGGACTGAATTTCATCTCGAAAATTCATGTTTCAGTCATACTCTCTACTAATATATTTGAAGGCAGGGCTTTGGAGGGGCAATTAAGTCAGGATGATAGAACCCATACAATGAGATTACTGTCTTTATAGGAAAGAGGGGTCACAGAATCCTCTTGCTTATTGTAATATATGAATACAGCAAGAAGATGAACATGCATCAGCCAGTAAAAATACTGGTCATGGGGAACTGAATAGAGCTCTCAAGTCTGCAGATTTTAATAAGTGAATGACTAGTGTTTAGGCTATTCAGACTTTTATAGAAGCAGAAAAAGATTTAACAGGAACCTTTCATAGATAGCCATGGGCAACTAGAAAGAAGCCCAAACTGGAAATTAGCATGCTTTAATTCTAACCATGCTACAGATACTGCCAGGAGTGACTTTCAAAAGCTCTTATTTTATAAATTAGTATATTAAACTACTCAGAGGACTTCAAGATTCAGTGTTTCTATGGTTTGATCTTGACTATGCCTCATGTTCTTGGTGTGGACTCAGAAGGGTAGTTTTTATAAAGTCATGCACTCTTCCAGTAGGTTACATGTCTGTGAGATTCATTAAATCATTAGCTGAGGGTAACGTCATGTACTTTGAGGACAATTTGGACTTAGAGTTGGTGAGGATATTAATATCCATCTAAAAACCAGATTCCTAGCTTGTTTCCTGGGATGCCAAGCTTCCATCACAACACCCCAAATCAGATGGGTTCTAGGTAGTGAAAACTACTCCTGTGCAAACTGATTCTGCTCATGCTTATCTCTGGTATCTAGGTCAAGTTGCATTTAATGCAGTAATCACTTCTCTCTAAAGAGAAAAAGAAGAGATAATAAAATGGAGACATGTTTTTAAGATGGGTAAATATAATTTAAAAATTAATGAAACTGCTTATGGCACTGGAATACAGTATTATTTTCAAGATATACATTGACTACCAATGCTATAGACCAAGACAGTCTACAATGTGATCATTTCTACTCTAGTCAGGCTCTGCCCTGAGTCTACATACAGACTATAAAAATCAAGAAAGTTTCTTTGCAAGAAGTTTCATATAACTTTTTACTCTCAATGGGAATTAATAGACTAGTATTACACACACACAACACACACACACACAGACTCCAGCACAGAGGGAAAGGGATTCAAGAACTCCTGTCTCTAGATGAGGATCTATGATATGCACAGGTTATGGACTCTGGGGAAGGGAAGAGCCTGGTTTCATTAGGAATGAGGCTTCTTTCTTGTAGGTTGCCCATGCTCTAATGGATAGCATCACATTATGTATATGTCTATGTCTACGTCTACGTCTACGTCTACGTCTACGGCTACGGCTATGGCTATGGCTATGGCTATATGTAGTATACGTAATATATATATATATATATATATATATATATATATATATATAATCACTGTAAAGTAGTTGTGAAAACATTATCTTGAAGTGAAGCCATGTTAGAATAAATAAAATTTAATCTTATCCTAGCATATGTATCCTTGTATAATTACATTAAAAAAATCACTATTGCTTCTCTTTAGAAGCTTTGAGTAAAATCGAATGATGATCTGATGAGGCTGTGGTCAGGATTAAGCGAGAAAATGCATGTAACATTCTTGAAAAAAAAAACCTAATGGTCACAGAGTAGATTCTGGTATATAAGAAACAAGTATACCCATTTCATTTGCTAAGAATATTATTTGGCTCCATAAAACAACCCCCAAGAACAGCTGCTTAACCAAACAAATGTAGGGTTTTTTTAGGCAAGAAAACTGTGGCAGGCAGTCGAGGGCAAATATGGAAACTCTATGATGCCAGCAGCTCCCATGGCCCTCTAATCTTTCCAATTGGCTGTTTCAATGCCTTTGGGTTTGGCTTCTGTGTATGCAGAACTCATAAACATCCAGAGAACAAGAAAGACATATCCAACACTGTCAATTCTGCCTTTTCATTTCATTGAATCAGGAAAACTATAGATTTCAAGATCCTACGTAGCAGACTTCTGCTTGGGTCTCCTGCTAGAACTTGCTTATGACAAGCCATGTAACTTCAAAAAGAAGTTGATACATAATTGAGACATATAGACCACCTCTCTCCCAAGGCTTAGAGACCATAGCAGAAATGGAACAGAAGGGTTGTAAGAGACAAAGGTGGAGAGGACAGGATGCAGGAGAGTAGTACTGCACTTATAAACTCAAAGCAGCTGTGATTCGCTAAGCAAAATCAAGCCAGGCAACATTCCAGCATCGAGGGGAAAGGCTTCAAGAGCCCCTGTCCCTAGCTGAGGACCTATGCACAAGTTATGGACTCTGGGGAAAGAAAGAATCCAATTTCATTAAGAGTGGGGCTTCTGGTAGGTTGCCCATGCTCCAGTGGATGACATCACACATGGGACTCACTGTGTTGTAAAAAAAAACAAAAAAAACAAAAACAAAAATCACAAAAATGAGGATATGAAGTTAGAGGCAATGGGGAAGTAAGAGGGTATGGAGAAGAGTGTGTGTGTGTGAATATTATCAAAATATATCCTATTAAATTGTAAAGTGTAAAAATATTTTTTGAAGTTGAGAAGAAGTTCATACACAGCTACCATTGTAAAATCTGGCCCTGTTGTTATTTCCACAGGAGCATAAAACTAATTCTCCTTTCCCCCAGTTATTGCAATGCTGTAGTTCTGTTGATGGGGCAGGTTGGGGGAGGGGATTAGGCATACAGGCAGATCTGCTTTATAAAACTATTTCTAGTGTGCATTTGCACGTCATACAGTCTATCTGAAAACATCAGATAATTTTGTTTTTCAATACTAATTGCAATTGGTTGTCTGCCTAGGATAGTGTTTTTATAGGTTCATATGCTATTAAAGAAATCATTGGCTCTGGTCTGACGTTCTACCAGCATCACTGACCCCCATTATTCTCATGTCTCCCTTCAAGTCTGAAGCACCATTTTCCATGAATCACCTCCATTATCCTCTGAGTCACCGCACACATAATCAGTTTCACATTAAGTCTGTCTTAGGGGAAGTCACGCTTTCCTTCTGCAGAGGACATGGGTCTTCTTGTTCCCTCCCCTGCTTAAGTCTCCCCCTAGCTTTTCTCTAAGTCTAACTCAGAGAAGCACCAGCAGCCCTCTTGGAGCCGTGGCGGACAAGGTGGCCCTGTGTGCCGACCAGACATTCTGTCGTATGTTATAAATTAATTTTATTGTGCCCATCTTGTTCTCCTGGATTCAGAATCTCTGGGAGTAGAGCCCAGGAACACTCCATTTTAAGAAATATCTTGTGAGGCTCTTATTCATGCTCAAGGATGAAAATGCCCTGGTTTCCTGGCTGTTTTCAGTGATCAAAATATTCAGCAAGACTGTAGAGTCTCCCATTCTCAGCTACCCATTCATAGAATTTGCCATCAAATACTCACCAGCAGTAACTGCTTTCAATGCTTTTAGTTTAATTATATTGGAACAAAACCCTGATGACTCGGGGAAACATGAACATAACAAATATGATAAAATGAGGTTAACAGCACAGCATGCTACTGTGTGGGGACAATGAATTATAGCTTATTCAATTGCCAACTGCACTTTGTTTCACCCTCTTGGCCCTGTGTGTTGCAACCTGCCAGAAGCACTGAATTCAAATACTGCAGAGCACATTGTCGATTCATATGAATCACTGTGCAAGGCACAGGGAAATTTGCCTATAGGAGAGTACAAAATGTATTCCTTAAGTCCCTGAAGTGAGAGGTCCTGGCCTCTATGTTCCTTCATGGGCATGCAAAGTGCCCACTGACTGTACCTGATAATTTCTAAAAGTATAATATTTCAGGATGTTTTGGAGTTTCACTGTAATATTTTCCTTTATAAATCATATTTATAGTCTAGGGATATGGGAATAGAGTTCAGATCCCCAGAACCTATGTAAATGCCAGTGGGCATGGTGGCTCTCCTGTAACCCCAGCCTCCTAAGGCAGAAGCAGGAATCAAGATATGGAGATTAACCATATCAGCTAGCTCTGGGTTCGACCAAGAGGCTCTGCTCCATTAAACAAGAGAATTAGGGACATCAACCTCAGGTCTCCATGTGCATGAATATTCACCTTATACATGGACACACACATATAAATGTGCACACAAACATACATCACACACACATACATATACCCTCACAGAACTGGAAAATGAAAGAAAAACACATTTTTTGTTGAGTAACGTGTCTACAGGAAAGTCTATATATGCCAAAGGAGGTTCTACTAACTCCATGTCTTTGAATAAAACTGATATGAATTTTATAAGCTACAATTCCTACCACACTAGAGCTAGACAATGACTACTGTTCCTGTCTCTTTATACATACACCCTCCATACACACGGATAAAATTAAAGCAACCATGTGAATAACTTTATTGACCGAAATGTGCTTCTTTTTAATTTTAAAGTAAATAAGCAACAGAACATCTGGGTTATTCACTTTTTATACTCTGTAGATGTAAACATGATTTTGACAAGTGTCCCTATTAAATACAGAAAAACATTTAGTAGTTAAACAGGAGACACAGAAATACTAACTAATCTGGATGATTTGCCTCATGTAATCTTAGCTGTTCTTTCTTCAACGGTAAGGAATCCTATGACTACATTCTCCATCCCCACTCTACCTTGGGCTGTTGTAGACAGAAACTGATGGCTGCATCTCAGAGATTGCAGTGTGCTGTATTGCAAGGATCAGTAATCACCCTACTTCATTTCCATGATTGCAGTAAAATCTATACATTTTCCATGAGTTTTGCCAAGCACAGTTGTTTAACTATAGGGACAATTTAGAGTAGAACAAATCAATACTACACACTTTCCTCCTTGGAATGCAGCCTCCAAAGACTTGGGAGTGGCAAAGTTCCACACTTTTGCCAAGTCACTGACCTGTCTTCTGTTCCTGTAAGTTAGACTTACGTCCGTTCTAGAATTTCACATACATGAAATCATTTATGGCATTATTCGCTCTACATAATGTTTTCAATATTCAATTTAAAACTTGAAAACTGCCACAAATTTATCAGCTTTCACAGGTATGTCCAAGCTGGGGGCTGTGTGACAAGCAACTTCACTCTCAATAACGGTGTAATCTACATGCAGCATGACACAGGCCCAATGATGTAACCTTGATGAGAAATGATCTCATTGTGCCATAGGATCACTGTGAGAATGAACATCAAGGCTCCTGGGACATTAGTCAATACTCATATCAAAATGATTACAAACAATATGCTTTATATCACTAGAGAATTTTTCTTCCCCATCTCCTCTTACAGAAGGAAGGAAGGAAGGAGTAATTCTAAAGTTTCTGCAAATGTTATTCAAACATAATGTGTTTTATAAGTAGAATCAGCGCATACGTGCACACACACACACACACACACACACACACACACACACACACACACACACACACAAGAACCCTCTACAGTCCTAAGAACTTTTACTAAATGGACAATCTTTTGAATGTCTGGACAAACATCCTCTGTCTTTTTTGGCCAGAAGTAAATCTGAGGCAAAAGCCTTTGCTTCCTCTTCCATTTTCAGAGAAAACTTCCAAAATTTTCCTAATATTTTCCATGGAAAGGGAACAAAGCCATCTTTTCCCCTTCCCAGAAAAAGAGAGAATGGGGAAAATGAACTACAGTATCAAGCCTCTGTCCCACAGAGGTCGGTGTCAAAGGCTAAATCCCGAAGCTCCTCTCTTCTTTGAGGCTTCCTCCTTCTTGACCCAACTCCATCAAAGAAGAGAAAGAACATCAGAAACAGCTAAGTATTCTCTTCCGATTACTCACCCCGTGGATGCCCATGGTATTTGAGTGTTAAGATTCATTTAGAGGGAACTTTGGTCACCTAAATAGAGAACCAATAATTCCACTCCAGAAATTGTCACTCCAAGGAATAGAATGAGTGGATTCAGCAAACTACTGCTGCTTTAACATCCATGTGGCCTGGCTAACCACTGCCCATCTCTTACTCAAATATTGCCTCCAGAGTGGTAGAGCAAGGTCACCGATGCAAAGACAGTTTTCAGATGTAGGACCAACGATCTCCTTCATAGCCAAGCTTTCTCTCCAGCTCCACTTAATGAGTCTTTAAGGCCTCAAGTAGACTGGCTTGGTTGGACATGCAGTGGAAATTATTTTTGAAAATAACTACACAAAAGTTATTCCTAGACAGCTGACATTTTTGTGCCAGAAGACTGAAAATTACTCTAGATATAACCAACTCTTCCAGGCATATGGCATAAGCATTCTTATAGATATATCTGTTAATAACAACATAGTGGGGAAAAGATGTGGTTGCATACTTGGTGTCGCATTGAATTCTGGGTCATTCGTTTATAATCTCTGAGCAGCTCTATTTCACTGAATATAATGAAATAAATATAAACTGCAAATCTGCAAAGACATACACTTGGATATAATTTAAAGAATGTTTAACATTCAATTATTCATCCTCATAAATATTTTGCTTACTTATTCATAGAACTGAAATACAATTAAGAATTTAATGATAATGGTTATTTTAAAAGGAATTTGTGAGAAACAGACAGACATGCATGTTTTTGACAGAGTTCAGATTTGTCAAGTACTTTCACGTACTGCTCTAGGTCAGGGAGGTTAGAGGTCACTTAAGCTTAATAGCTTCTCCATGCATCCACCATGGATAGACTTACGCATCACTCTCAGCAAAAGAATGGGAGAGAACAGAGGCTTTATAGCCAACCCATAGTAAATATTGGTAAATGTTCATTCTCCATGTTCATTTACTCTTGATGTTGATAAATAAATGATTAAAGAAAAAAGAAAGACAGGAATGATGAGAGGAAAGAAGAAAGGAAAGAATCTGAGAAGGCAGGGTTAGAAGACGGAAGCAGCTTGAAGCCTTAAACTTTAGGTAGGCTCACACAGGAGAGTTTCTCAACATTCTTCTGAGGAAGAAATGCAAGCACGTTCATGCAGCAGGATAGGGCTGGTATTAAGTTGGTTCATGGGAGCCAATGTGGGTAGGTTGTCTGATCGCTGTCACTGCAATGTAATAGACACATGCAAAACAGTTCTCTTTACTCTCTCAGTACTCTTTCCTCTGTCTTTGTGTTTTGAATTATTTCATGTCTCTGGTAGTAATCAGTTCCAAAGGCACAGTACTGAGAGAAGAGGCTAGCTAATTTCATTCCAGTGATTTAGTTTAGTCTTTTTATTTAAAAAAAAGAAGTAAATTAGAAGAACTGTATAGCCGAAATACATGACTTTTCTTTTTTATTGAATAGTTTATGTATTTACATTTCAAATATCATCCCCTTTCCCAGTTCTCTCCTCTCCCATCCCCCCTCCTCCTGCTCCTATGAGGATGTTCCCACTCCCACCTCAACATCCTGGCATTCCTCTACACTGGGGCATCGAGCCTTCACAGGACCAAGGGCTTCTCTTCCTATTGATGCCAAACAACACAATCCTCTGAAACATATGTAGCTGGAGCCATGCATCCCCTCATGTGTACTCTTGGTTGGTGCTTTAGTCCCTGGGGGTACTGGGGGATCTGGCTGGTTGATATTGTTGTTCTTCCTATGGAGTTGCAAACACCTCCTTCAGTCCTTTCTCTCACTCCTCCATTGGGGTCCCTGTGCTCAGTCTGATGGCTAGCTGCAAACATCTTTATCTGTCTCAGTAAGGCTCTTGTAAAGAAACCTGGGCAACCACACTGTCTGTCTCCTGGAAACTGTCTGGTAACTCCACTTGTCACAGTATGAAAGCTGAACTTTTCCCCTGTGTATAAAGCCAGTCATGTCCTGGGCCTGCCTCTCTCTCCCCCTTCTTGTACTCCATTCCCTTAGGACCTAGCCTCGAAGCACTAACTTGTGAGCCTCTTGGTTCAGTGGCAACTCAGACTGTGCCAATGTTCTCTAACCTACCTGTTCTTCTGTGGCTTGACACAGACCTATGCATCAGCATCCAGAATCTCTCAATAGGCAGTTCTTCACGACCTCCATCTCCCTCGCCTGCCTCTGCGCTGGCAACATGGCTTAGGCAGCTCTTTCACTGCACAGCTCAGTTAAGAGCACAGTCAGCATCGCCTGTCCATTTCTACCTTACAAAGGTGCCAATGATTTCTGAGGAAGAGATACTGAAAGCTATGGTATATTTATTGCCAATTATGGTGTTTAGAATCCCATTTGAAATGTGCCTAAAATATATTTTGTTTTCTGCCTTTTCTTGACAAAATGTCTATGGGTTATAGAATAAAATAACCGTGTTTTGATATATGTATACATTGAGGGATAATTAATTCAAGGCAATAAACAAATCTGCCACCCTGCATAATTATTACCTTTGTTGAGAGAACATTTAATATCTATGCTCTTAGCAATTTTCAAGCATGCAATACTTCATTATTAACCACAGTCACCTTGCTATAAGGTGGAAAGCTTGAGCATTATAAAGTGTTTTCTTTACTTCACTCTATCGTTTGGAGCCTAAACCTTGCTTTGTGGAGGTAGCACAGACATTTCTTTTAGTCTGTATCTGCCCTCCTTTACCAATGGGTTCCTCTGTTTTTGCCTCTTTTTCTCCTTTTGTTTGGTAGGCCTCTTATAAGCCAGGGAACCGGTGCATTTTTGTGTTGTCAGCAGCTGACAATGCTCTCATCCAGTAGGCAATATGACTGTGAGCTGGGTCTCATGTCCGTCACAATCGTGGGGCTATTTTTTCCTATGGCCCTTTATTTATTATGCTTCTTCTAGAAAGAAAATATTTCTTTGTCTTAAAGACCTGTTTATCAGAACAGTTTGCACTTTTGTTCTAATCATCCGTTCATTTATTTTATTCTTTACCTTTCTGGCCAACCTCAGTTCTCCTTAAAATAATACTGCTCGCTGTGTCAGCTTTTAAAGACTCTCCCGACTCCCAGCTCCTAACTACAGAAATCAGCTCACCTGGAGATGTATTGTTTTCTGCTTTGCCTCCATCCATTTCTCCTTTTTATTTATATTATGTCAAACCATGTAATGCTTGACCAGGGGAGATAGCTCAGTGCTTAAAAGTGCTAGCCTTGGAAGCCTGACCATCAAGAGTTCAATTCCCAGAACCCACTTGGAGAACCCAATATAGCTGAATACATCTATAGCCTCAGTAGATGGGAGTGGAGGCAGGAGATTGGCGAGAAGCTCCAGGGCGAGCAAGCCTGGAGCACACAGTGGAGTAGTGTAGACTAAACGGGGGGGGGGGGGGGGAGAGAGAGAGAGAGAGAGAGAGAGAGAGAGAGAGAGAGAGAGAGATTGCAACAAGATGGAAGGCAAGAAGTGGCTCCAGAAAATTGTCCTCTGACCTATACATGTATATCATGTGCTGGGTGCACATGCTTACACACACACACACACACACACACACACACACACACACACACACTATTGCTGTCACTCTGTATACCACCTTTGCTTTCAATTAATTTTAATCCCCACTTCTTCAAATCTTCTTGCCAAAGGCTACTCACTCATTTCCTTCTTCTTTTCTTTTTTAAAATCAGTGCGATGGGAATCGAACATAGGGCCTCAGATATGCTAAGTGTGCTAACCGCTGAGCTCCAGTCCTTTGCTCATTTCTTGATTGAGTGGGTGTCATCTTTAGTTGGCAGCACAGTAATAAGTTTGACTCTAGTATTTCCAGTAGTTTTGTATCTTTGTGTCTTAATTATAATGTAAATTTACACCTGGGAGGATATTTGTTCTTATTAATTTGGGTATTTTGGCAAGAGAAGAAGACAATGCAGACCTAGAAGGACTGAATTTGCAGGCTTTCTTTATGGCCTTTATTCTTCTTTCAATTTTATTAATAGCTATCAGAAAGAAAGAGAAGACAAGAGGCAGTGGACACATACATGAACTTTGTCACCCCCTAAAATGTATGCTTCCTTATTTATGAATTATTTTTCTTAACCACAAAAGCCAAGCTCTTATCAGTATTTTTAGGTACTAACCTCACCACCAAGGACAGCGCCTAGGACACAATGGGCTCCCAGCAAATGCAGAATGCAATTAAAGGAGAAAATAGACAAATACTTCTTAATAATCACTGTGAAGCCTGCTTGAGCATTTTTAGAATGCTTGTAAAAATTACTTGATGTAATTTTGGGGTAGGGGAGATGGAAAAGGGAGAGGAGGGAAGGAGAAATGGTAAACAAATTTCAGTCCTGTTTGCTTGCTTTGCATATTTTGTTTTTTAGTGGGTTTTTCCATAACAATGGGCATTTCTTGAAATGCTTTCTTAAGGTTGACAATTTCATTCAAATTTGCGCATGCTTTATAGTCTGTTCTGTAAGTACTCTCTTTGTGTAGTAGTATTAGTTCCTGTGACTCTAAACATTTACAATATGATGATTAATGGCACATAGGAGATGCCAAATAATTATTTTAAAGGTGCTCTCTACATCTTATATAGTAAAATCCACCTGTTTTGAATTTTTCTGATTTAAAATAGATTCCAAGTAAAAATGCATCCCCACTTGCTAAGCCTTCCAAATGCAATATAAATTCTTGACCATGTGAAGCTCTTTCGTGATATGCCCTGAGAAGTGATTTCCTTTAGGTGAACAGCTCTTTGCAAGAAGCTCTTCATTGCTGCCAGGGCATATCATAGCCAGCAGTAGATATGAGAATGCTTCAGAACCCCTTCAATCACTATAAGCTGTAAAATCAATGTTCAACTCAAAGTAGCTCATTTAACTAAAAGAACAACACAAATATCAAGGCAGAAAGATAGCCAGGGGGAAGCAGAAGCAGAAAACATTTAATTAATCAGAAATATGAAATGAATGAATGGGGCTTAATTTCTAGACTTGCTGTATCTGAAATGTTTTGTTCTTCAGGCTGTTCTTATGGGTATGAGAACTTGAAGTAGATAACATGTATAGAAGATTATGTGGTGTAGTATGTTCACAAAGCCTGTTCTTTTCTTTCCATTAAATTGAAAGTGGTTATCTCATGACTTCAACTTTCACCTAGGAAACAATGATGCAGACATTGTTCTGCTTTTATTTCTCTCTCATATGTGATTTAGGAGCCACCAACTTAATGTCTCACTAATGTCTTATCACAATAGTATGAAACTACCAGTGCATTTTTACAAATCGCTTTGCAAATTCAATGAGCTCAACACGAAACCCCAGCAGATTTCTATTTTGAAAATACTATGACTTTCTCTTAAGTTTATCTCGATGAGTCAGGGAGGGTAATAGCTAACAACAGCCATATGAAGAGAGAGCACATCCTTTCAGACACTGAACCACAATTTAAAGCAACAGTAAGTGGATCCAAATTAGAGATGTCAGTGGAAGCAGTGTGCAAGACATCAGCCAAAATATGATAGAAAGAAAATGATTGTTCAATCAATGGAACGTGAATCCAGACAATGAGCTAGTAATAGTAACTTAGAACAAAGAAGTCTGAAGGCATAAATTCTCTCCCAGAGTAGTATTATATAAATTAAAATTTAAGTGTCAAGGTAAAAGTAAAACTAGTAGAACAGTTGGCTGGATATATTTTAAATGCTACACACACATTTCTTTCTAAATATTTCTAGTTTTTAGTTAAGATTGATAAAAGTGCTATTGAAAATAACAACTATTCTTCATGTCCAAGAAGTAAAATCCTTAATATATAGGAAATAGATGTAATCATATGATTTCACAATAATTGAGCAAAGTGGTAGATATAAGAGTTTTCTATAGAGTGGTATCATTTTTATAACATGACAGGCATATTCCTATGAATCTAAAATGCCTATGAAGAGTTCTAGAAACAAAACAATAATAGTAACATTTAATAAACATGTAAGGTTTGACTGAATCTGTATTTTTTAACTTTTGATTAAAAAGCATCTATTATAACTGTAAACTTCTAAGGATATTTAAAGATAAATAAAGCTACTATGGAAGAACAAAGTTAAGACAGTGGAGAGTTCATTGAAAAATAGAAAAACAAGAAGCCACTATTCTCTCTGCCTAATTTTCACAAAATACATGAAAAATATGAATATCAAAAGATAGTCTAAGTAGACTGGCATTGAAAAGAAGTCATTTCTGAATTCAATTAATATGTTTCTTTAAGCTAAGTCTCAGATTTGTTAAATAAAAAAGTACCTAAAGTACAAGAATTACATCTCAAGCATAATATAAATATTATTATTTATAAAATGCATACAATGATATAATATTTAATAATAATAAAATCACTTTTATAGGGAAAAGTCACTGAATTTGTGAAGAGACTTATATTTTATTAGTGATTCCCTTTGATACCCTTCATTTAAACTTTTAGTTATTTTTATCAGAATTTGATAAGCAAACTTTCATAAATTTCCCTCAACGAATTTGTCATATCCTTTTTCTCTTTTTTATTAGGCAAAAAGATCCCTTAATTCTCTCTCTGTAGGCGTGTATGCAGGTACACAGCTCTGGAATACCAAGGCAAAATATACACTCTTCAGCATCCCTGTTGATTTTCTAAGGGAGAAAGACAACTTCTGGGCAATGCTCTAACCTTGATATAATACATGACTGTGGTGGTTTGAATAAGAATGCCCTCCACAGACATATATCCAAAAGCTTTGGAAGTGACACTAGTGTAAGGATTAGAAGAATTAGGAGGTGAAAGAGCTGTATCTCTGAGTGTTAGGCTTTGAGGTTTCATGTCAAGACCATGATTCTCTCTGCCTACCTATCATAAAGTAGCTCTCATCTACTGCTCCAGTGCCTGCCTATAACAACCCTATACAGACTGACTATGAATGCAAGCTGTACAGCAAAGGCATTACTAGTTCCCAAAGAATGAATGTCCAGTTCAATGGAGGGTCACTGATAGGAATCTCTCCAGGTTATGAGTAACCTTAATTAATCTAAATTCTCATTCTTCTTCTATATTTCAGGCTTTTGCTTTATCTCTGCCTTCAAACACAGGACTATTTAGACTAGAATATGCAAGAATATTGAGGAAGTTGTGTTCTGAGTGAGTCTCATGGTTTCCCTAGACATTTCTCAATAACTTACTGAGGTATCATGATTATTGGTGTGCTTCATATACAAAACACACAGCTGCAAACGAGACAGCAATAAACAGTTTATCAGACGTGGTCATACTTATTTTTTAAGACTCAGTTTTCCTCATTGCAAATGATAACTTTATTTATGAAAGCTGGTGAAGCAAGGTATGGAAGGGCTCTCTGCCCTTCGTATGATACATATGCCAATCATCACACGCATCAATAGCTCTCAGGAGATGGCAAGATGGCTCAGTAGGTAAATGTGCTTGCCCATCATGACCAATGACCTGAATTTGCTCTTTAGAACCCTAATGGTGGAAGGAGAGAACTACGAACTAATTTTTGGACCTCCACACCTGTGGGGGGTACACGTGCCAACCCATAATCACAGGTCCATACATAAGAACAAACAATCAATAAATGTACGAAAATTATAAACAAAGTTCTCAGGGCTTCTCCCTACCCACCAAGCTACTAGATCACTTGCTAAATCTGCTCTTTATTCTTACCTGTTTTCATCTAAAAACTGAAAACTTACGTTTGGTTTCTTTCATTTGTCTTGACCACTACTTTCTTACCAAGCTACAATAGCCTCCTGTCCCATGCCTTCTCCTTTCCTATGCCTTCTCCTCTCCCATGCTTCCCCTGTTCTTTCATTCCATTTTCCTTCATTTCATCTACCCACCTCCCCAACCCTACTAAATCATTAGTACAAGATGCTGCTCACATCTTAACCTTGAATATGACCAGAATTAGAAATGCCCACATCATTTTTTTTAAAAATCAAATTGGTAAAGAGCCACTATTTAATGTCTGCTCATTTAAAACATCCCTGGCTATATGAACCGAGATTTTCAATCCATGTAATTAAGCTTCCGAGGATAACATTATGCAGAGCTTTCCTGCTCTGCCTCCTCCCCACGCTTTGTAGTGATCAGACACTGAAAATCCTTTGCATATAAATTGTAAATTTCTAAACAGAAGAGCAGGAAGTCAGGAGTGCAGAAAGGAAGAATAAATCAGAGCCTGTCAGAGAGGAGGGAAGAATAGCAAGAGCACAGTTTGACAGTCCTGCAGCTCCTAAAGAACAGTGCGAACCACAGAGGTTTTCATCTTCAGCTGCCTCCGACTGTCAGGCAGATGTGCCGCGTGAGATGGGCAGACCGTTAAAACATTAGCAGAGGCAGGTTCGTTACATTAGCTAATAGAGGTCAGAGTTCCCAGGAAATGTAATATTGTCCAGAGGAGGTGGTGAAACTATCTGTTTGTTGGAAGAAGTCTGGCAGTGGAGAGAGGTGAGAGCGGAGAGGCTGAGAGCTGGGTGTGGCTCGGTGAAGCATGGCAGTAAGGAAGCCGGAAAGCTAGTACGATTATATATGCTACAGGATGTCGGACTTTTAGTGGTTAGGAGACACACGAAGGACACGAATATGGAATAAGGAGGGATGGACTCTTGATTATAAAATGAAGGTAGGAGACACATAGGTCTGTATTCCGGCAACAGACGATGGAGAATCCCGGAGAGGCACCAATCATTAAATCCAAAGGAGCTCTATGTGGAGAAGAAGCTCTAAAACTAGACAGCTGTGGTCACTTGGGCAAGTGAGGGACAGGATGCTTGGAAAACAGAGCTTGAAAAGTCCCTTGGATGGCTAAGTTACACAAAATAGTGAGCAACCAGATCGAAATAGGTGCCAATCAGTCAGGGGGGAAGCCAGGGGATCTTTAAAACCAAATAATGTTGTAGAGCCCTCCTCCCTCTAGGTGTTTTAGTGTCTGGGTTGGTGGGAGGTTCCTGGGCTTGCAGTGAACCAGTTGGTGGTGGGACACCTAGGGAGAAGACCAATATGTTCATCGTGGTAATAAATAAGGTGTGTGCTAGGAAGTGGCCTCCAAGTCTGGACATTTCTGGCCTCCTTTTTAGCCAGCTGAGACCAAGTACTTAGTTCTCGTTAAATGAATACAAAGGGAAAGGTTGGTTTGCTCACAAGCAAGACGGTTAAATACTGAATGTAAAATCATTTGTCACTGTTGTCTGGAAGACCTTGAGGCTTTGGAATGAAGAAGCTGTGAGGTGCAAGCTCCCTGGGACCTGCTTTATTGCTCGTAAGAGGACTGATCAGAAGCTCCCATGACAGTCGGAGTCGGACTTGTCATGGCTGAGGAATTATGTGCAGTTTCATTAACTTACTGAAGTTTGGGGGTTTTTATGCTAGTTAGTTTATTCTGGTAAACTTGTGGCAACCCCCCTACACACACACACACACACACACACACACACACACACACACACACACACACACACACACACCATTTAATGTGTCTGATTCACATTAGTGAAAAACGAGCCGCTGATCCAAATTCTCTTGTCTCCCAAGGGCAGTCTAAGGTAATGATCTAAACATTTTAACAGTCTGGATCGTGCGTCAAATCTCAAGAACCAGGAGAAGATCCTGTGGTTTTCACTGTTGCTTACTTCCTTTGCATACAGATCATGGCTTCACTGTATATTACAGAAAAACTCATAGGGCTTCCTTCCATATCTGTAAAGAAGCTCAAATCTAAAAACCAAAGAAATCACAGATCTGAGTCTGATTGCTAAAAGGGGAGACACCAAGATACTCTTCATCTTTCTGTTTACCACATAGTCTACAGGACACCACTGGTAAACACCAATAAAATTAATACGTCAGGCCAAAGTATAAGTCTGAGACAGATGCTTGACTAGCAAGCTGAAGATTCTGGGTTCAATTCTTGCCATGAAGCATCCGTCGCTAATGAAAAAAGACACCATGGCTAATGGGAAAGCAGTGTGCTGAGGAAAGGAAGTTCAATGGCCGAGAGGGAGACCAGCCTAGGGCCTTCTGCTAATTAAAACCATGATGGAGACTTCTTCACAAACCATTCACCTGATGACTTTGTCTTACTTCTCATCTTCCAGCAAGGGTACAGTGTGCCAGAACAGGCTCAACTCACATTCAAGGAGCTTTTTTGATTCATCACTTACACATAAATCTCTAGCTATCACAATACAAGAATAGCATGTCCACATACTGTGGCAGGGGGGATGTTTACTCTCAGTTGCTTTTTATCTTCAAATCATAAAAACAAGTCTCCATTTAACCTGAAAAGTTTGCTTTGATGAGAATATGAGGTGATATCAACATACTAGACGCATTTAGTATCAGAAGGAAATGGCAACTTCCAACTTCTAGATGTGTTCATCCAATCAGGTACATAAGAGGTTTGTGGAAGATTATATCTGAAGATTGGGCATATCTTTCCTATGTCACTAAAAAGTCTAGTGATATTGATTTATCTTGGGCTTTACACAATGCTCTCTGTTTTCAGATAATCCTTTGAGGTTGCAAGGGCCATAAAGTCTTAGGCAATGTACAGAAATAGAAAGTCTGTGGGGGAAAGAAGTTTGGGTTCTGTTAATCAGAAGATAGATGAAGTATTGTGTGAACTATTAAGCTAGTGTATAGGGCTTTTATCATTCCCAGGGACGATGTTCCTTTTAATTGGCTTAAGTGCCTTATTCAATATCTCCTGAAAATAGAGCATCTGTGGGGAGGAGCTGTACCTCAGATGATAGAGAACTCGCACAGCTCGTAGATTCAGTTTCCAACATCCTTAGAAAGGACGGAAAGGGAAATCCAAGAGAAAATCTGGACTTGACTTAATCCAACTTCTACAGAGGACTAAAGATCAGAAGAAGCACTTCTCCCTTGCATCTGGATACTTCGTGGGTGGCCTGGAACTCATATTCTCAGCTTGTGTCTGTAGAATAGACAGTGCAGCCCAAACATTATGCTACTTAGCTGACTCTGCATACATTAAAATGACTGAGCAGAAAGTGCCAAGGGGCAGCTTCTGGAGAATATTTGCATGGCTCCTAATTGAATGTGTTAGCCATGACTGATCACGATCTCACTATTTAATGTACACCCTAAAAACCAGGTGAGTGATGCATGGGGCTAACTTTCCCTGCACCCACACATGATGAAGGACAAGGCTACAGGAGGTTAGAGGTAGAATTAAGGTGCAGACAAATTTGATTTAGAAGATTTCTATTTTCACAGAATGCCCTGCCCTGTTCACAGCATTCTCTACCCGTCAGTAAGAGCCCAGTGCACAACAGTATAAGGTCTGTGCCTTTTTCTTCCCCTAAAACTCAACTACAGTCTAGAAGTCTGTTGAGTACCCATAAGAAGAACACTGTCATCTGCTTTACTATAAGATTACTGGTATATTACCTGTCCTGGTTATAAGGTTCTTCCTAAGAAACCTCATGTTCAACATGCTCTTTTAAAATGCACCAGAACAGCTAACACTTTTAATGAATGTTGCACCATATAACATATCTGGTGTTAAAATTTCAAAGATATAGGACAGCTATAATATTTCATGAAACTGAGACAGGAGGATTTTCAAAGCCAATGGCAGGCAGCACAGTGTTTGGACAGAGGAAGGCAAAGTGTGTGAGCAGAGAGTGGCCCTTATTATAACTCAGTCCTGGGACATGTATGAGTGGTGACTCAGGTTTGTAATCACTTAAAGACAAGACCGAAATAACAACCAAGCATCCTGTCCAGGAATAAATAAATAGGCTCTCTCCTTGTGAAAACTTTAACAGACCATGGTTTATGATCCTCTGTACTGGTAGGCTGGCTAGAGGCCCCAGAAAGCTGCTGTGGCTGACCAACCACACTATGCCCAAGAGAAGCTAAATAAGGGTTGCTTCTCACACCATTCTCTTCTTTCCTGGGTTCCTCATCTTCACCCCAGCCTGACAATAGTGTCTGAAGTGTTTCACACTTACCTTGGCCACATTCTGCAATTTCCGGCATTCCTGAGTTCCACCTCTGCCTTTTTTTTTTTTTACTACCCAGTTAATTTCTGCCTGACATCAGGATTCAGAGAAGTTATTAGTTTTTCCAAAATCCACCCCTATGCTGTTCCCATGGCTCTGCTCCATTGACAACTACCATTGCCTGGTTACTTTCAGTCTTTACAATATATACTGGTGGTTGTCACATTTTTACTCTTGCCTGAGTTAGGTAGACAGTTCTGTATCTTCCTACACTTTGAACTCATTGCCTAGAGACTAGCGCATGCCCATAACACTCATTTGTAGGCTGGATGCACAGTGGATAGATGGATAGATGCTGAGGTTTCTTTTTTTTTTTTTAAGTAATCTTTAGAGAGAGTCTAGAACCTCCAGTAATTATTCTGCTTGAAGAATAATTGATGCTCTTTTTTTTTCATACTTCCAGCTAGTTGTATTTCACTCATCTGTATAAATCTGAAACATAGTTTTCCCATTAGAAGCAAGACACATTATTGGTCATGGAAATATATGCCCTACACGTTCATTTAGGAGAGCTACATGACAGAATTCTAATTCAGCAATCTCTTGATTTGTTTGCTGTGGTGTTAATAATCATTTCATGGCATTTGCTGACACACTGCTGCCTCTGCTAAAGGAAGCGTCTCCCCTGCACCTAATATGTCCAGTGGCTGTCATCTAGTTAACTGCAAGAGTCTCCGACTGACCTGTCCTCAATCTCTGTCTTGGAAATGATATTTCTCAGATGACAGCAGCTTTGATCATAAATCACCTTTCACAAATATAACATGATTTCTGAACTTTCCAGTTGGCTTATTAAACAACAAACACCCAAGTCAGAGCTCCCACATATTCTGTGGATATGATTTCAAGGACAACCTTTTCTCACTGTGCTCCTGGGAATCCTTCCCAGTCTTTCTGCCAGGGCTCTGATCAATGTGTCAGAGATAGGAGGCACAGAAGCCTGGCGATGTAATCATTTCTTTCCATAGAAGTCAAAATAGACTGAATAATTTTATCATCAGAAATAGCATGGGGATGAAGAGTTGTATATGAATGACCAGGAGAAAGGTGGGAGACTATCCTCCACTCTGATTTTTAATCAGTGATGAGAGGACCTGTGGCATCTCTATTTGTCACTCACAACATTCCTAGTAACTTGTGTGACGAGTGTTGGGATGAAGGAGAAAGAAACAAGCTAACGAAAACCCTACCATCCTTCGGACTGTGTTCAACTCTGTTCTGTAGGAATGCAGGCTACAGAAGAACCTGACGCTTCATGGGAGGCATGGAGGGTTAACACCATCTGTCATTTGGAGAACTATCTGACCATCTCTGGAGTTTCCATACCTAAGCCACTATTTCCAACTTTAGCTACAGAAGTAATAAATACTTTAAAGTTTCAAATGTTCAATGTTTGGGTTATTAAAGAACTTTTGATAACTTAGGGAAAGAGGCAATTGTGCCAGTTATACTGTAAAAAAAAATGGTGACCTTTCCGGAAAATGTTTATGAATTATTTACTTTTTTATGTTTTAACTTTTAAAAGGAAGGCTTTATTTTCACTGACAGTTTGGGAATAGCATCTACAGAATTAGAAAAGTCATTATGGCTGGCACTTAAAGCCGCTGGTGACGTTGCAGTCAGGAAGCAGAAGAGAGTGCTGGTGCTTGCTTTCTCCATTTTATTCGAGCTGGCATTCTAGGTCGTCAAATAGTATCACCTACATTTAGGGTTTTTCTATCTCAATTGACCCAATCTCAAATCCCCTCACAGACAAGCCCAGAGGTTTATCTCCTCGGTGATCCTATATCTTGTTACATTGACTGCTGATATTGACCATCACAATTGACTTGTGGGAAGTATGCATATTAACAGTACAGATACCCTAGGTTTGTACCATGACTCTTTTATTTATCAACAAGGAGGCGCTCTTGGGCATATATTGTAACTTCTTCGTGTCTCAGTGTTTCTGGTTACACAATGGGGCCAGGAATAGCAATGCAATTGGCCTGTGGTAAGCACGTTGCACCTGAGGTAGGCTAGCCATCCTTTCTGTCAGTCATTTCTGCTATTCCTAAATCACGCCACTCACTTGATAGGACTCAGTGGCTGCCAGCCACATTGGTTGTCAACACAGTGAATGGTTTAGCTTTAGCTACTAAAGATTCATGGAATCCTAAAACTAAGTCGATGTCTTAAGAAATCTTTGCTTTCGGTTAGAGTTCGATGGAATGTAAAAGCGAAGCTCTGAAGACTGATGTAATGCATAAGGCAGCACCAAGACAAGATATCTGACCAGATTCCTCTCTGGTACGGCTGCTTTCCATAGCTATGGGCCCTGTGACTCGTTCTCACACTTACTCAACTCTTCCATTTAACACACGTGAAACCTTGTCACAACCTTGTTCTGACTACTTCACTACCAAGCCTTCATACAATTTTAAATAGCGGCAGCTATTATGCCTTGAACTTCGCATCACATTTTCCCGAGGCAGAAAGCTAAGGTATGATTTGCCTGGAGGAAGAAAAACGTAGCCTATTAGAAGAACAGTACTGTTGACCCTAGCATAGCTATACTGGTTTCTTCTTCACAACCAACAACATTTTGAAAGCCAGATATTTATTTCTTGATTGTTCTTCTAACCCCACTGTTCTCCCTCAGGGAGTTCATTCTGCTGTTTGCAACATCTCAGGGGGTGCAAACTAAATACACTACCAATGCAAACTCCCTGTGAGGCTAATAAACGAGTTCATGGAAAGCAAGGCGGGGAACCTTTTCAGGAGTGGTGTGGCAATTTATTTGATGCACCCGCGTGAAGACAGGAATTCAGAAATAGATCATTCACAACTGAGGATTCAGAGGGTCACATGTAATGGCTTGAATGGTAGAAAATCATTACTTTCAATCACGCATCAGTCTGAAAGCCAAATCAGACACTTTAATGTATGTTTTCAACCCAGTACAATATGTCTGAATTTCCAAAGGGAAAATGCGGTACATTTGCTAGTCGCCTGCCTGTGCAGCCAATTACATATCATTAGTAATCTGCTGTCTGTCAAGTGTAGCCTTAGACTTCTGTAGTACAGGGCAGGAGTCCTCAAACTAACAAGCAATAGTAATACTTGTAATTAAAAGATCACTGTCCTTTCATAACCCCTAATATTCCTTTACTATACAAGGTTCCTTTCTCGGTGAGTTTAGGATAAATGAAATGGATCTTAGCTGGTGGGTTTATTTTTGTGCATACTCAGCTATTCTATTTCTGGTGAAACCTGTGGTTATTTTTAAGATCCAAATAAAGAATAACTTTTTACCCTCCTTTTTCCCATTCCTAGAAGTTGTTCTTTTAGTGAAAAAATTAAAATTTGTCACATCCATATATTTCTTTATGAGGGGTATACATAGCACAGCATTGTGGGGATCAAAGGATACTTTCTGGTGTTAGTTCTCTTCTTTTACAATGTGGGTCCCAGGGAAACTGGACTCAGGTCATATTATTAGTCAGCGAATGCCTTTACTAATGGAGCTAGCACAGTGGCCCACTGGTGAATATTTTTTTAAGTAATAAACAGGTAAAGTGGTAATTTTCATAGCAAGTCATAAAACTAATTAAGTGTAGAAAATGAAAGTTATGCAACTATTACGAATTCCGTCCATATAAAATATGCTTACATTGTCAAAGTAAGATACATTTTAATTTTTTACAGATGACCAGTCTCCTGGGAAAGAGTGTGTGGAATAACAGAATAGCAAGAACTCCAATGGAGTTCTAGTCAATGGATGCAAGACTAGGTTAGCAGGCTATCAGTTCTATGAACTCTGCTCAAACCACAGCTCTGCCACTTATTATCTAATAGCCATAAGGTCACCCTCTATGGAGAAACTAACAGTGACTACAGGACATATGCCATTTTTCAATGGAACACTGCAGGAATGTAGCCTATTTCTTGGTGATGGAAGGTAAGTCGTCCTGATACCCAAGGATTCCATGAGTAGGGATGAGCAGTCTATGAAATTTGAGAAAACTTAGTTCCACTTTAGAAACTGATTTGGGTGGGTATGGTCTCAAGCATTAATTCATTACGATTTTGAGCAGCAGCAGCAGCAACAGCAGCAGCAGCAGCAGCAGCAACAACAACAACAAAGGAAATGAAAAGTCACCTAGCAAAATCACGTAGTAAAAGATTTCAAGGCTTGAAAAGTCTGAATGTGAACAGAATCAAAGGAAAGGAATAATTGAAAGACAAGTACAAGAAATGGGCAGAAAGCCAAAGAAGAAAGAGTGAACGTAGTGTCATGGAGCCCAAAGGAAACCTGTGGAGTGGAGTGGGCTGGGGCAATGTCTTAGTTCCTGTTGTACAAGCATAGAGATCAGAGTTCAAATCCAAGGCCCCTACATAAAATCCAGGCATTGTAAATGTCTATAACTGCATTACTGGGGCACAAAGGTAGAGACAAGAAGATCTCTAGACCTTACTAGCCAGGCAGTGTACCTAATTCATAAGCTCCAGGCCCAATGAAAAAATATGTCTCAAAAAATAAAGTGAAATATGAATAAGAAAGACAACTGAAGTGACCCCCAAGCCTCCACCCCCCAAATTAAACAACAACAAATAAGTCTATGGAAAAGGTACTTGAAAGTAGATGAGTCTTCTGTGCGTATTACTAGAACATGGTGGACAGCTGTACTGTGAGCAGTTCCAGTGGTGGTCGGAATAAAAACCAAACTGAATAAAAGAATAATTGCAAGGAGAGCCATAGCAGATAGTCACTCTCGATAAAGAAGGCATTGATAGCTCTGGACTGGGATGGCACAGGCATCTTCCAATTAATTAGCCCTTTCCTTTCATCCTATTAACATTAAGACTTTCCAACCCTTTAAATCCCCTTTCACTACTTGATTTTGCTGGGTGACTTTCCTTTTGGTTAAATGTCCCTAACCAAAAACTTGCTATTTTTCCTCGATAGCCACCAAACACTGCATTTTCAGTTAGGTTTTGACCATAAAGCTAATTATTGTGGAAAAAAAGAAAATAGAAAAGTGTACTTGTTGGGGCTATTTTTAAAATGTTGTCTTGTTTTCCCTCTGCTGTAATAAAATACCCCAACAAATACAACTTACATGAGAAAGTGTTTATCTCTCAGTTCAATATACAGTCCATCTCTGTAGAAAAGTGAAGGTCATAAGAGCTTAAAGCAGATGTTCTTACTACATCCACAGTTGAGAAAGAGAGCAATGAATGCATGCATGCTAGTTCTCAGCTCACTTCCTCCACCCTTATACTTGCTCAGAATTCCTTGCTAAGGAATGGTGCCACCCATGGTGGGCAGGCCTTCCCATGTCAATTAAGGTAATCAAAATCATCTGCCACAGGCATATCCAGAGGCCAATATACTCGGAACAATCTTTTACTGTGACTGTCTTCCAGATAATTCAAAATGGTGTTGAGTAGATGATGAAAACCATTATCACAGAAGCAGATGTACCTTCTCCAAGGTCTCCAATACAAGTACCTTTCTTCGCGGTTTCCAGCAGGCTTGGGTGCTTACTTGTAATGCTCTTTGTCCTTTAAGCTCCGTGGCTTCTCTTGAGTTAGCATTGAGGAGAAAAGCTCCTTAGGAAATACACAGCTTTTGTTGTCATATATATATATATATATATATATATATATATATATATGTAATATCATCATTTCCCCACCATACTTACACACTCCTGGGGAGAGGTAAAGCATAGCTCTATATTCTGTTTCTCTCATGTATTTCTGTCAAAACTAATTTCATCTATATCCAAAGTATAAATTGTATAGTGTTGTGTACATCTACTCAAAGCTCATCATTCTTTGTAACATTTAAAAATGTATGTGCAAATTCCTAATAAGATATGAAAATTAACATCTCAAAGTTGGTATGCATTTACAAGACAGACTATAGGAGAAATATATGAAATTTTTTCTCAAAATACTATTAGTATATATAGTATTATAAAAAGAGAATATTTGTTTCACTTACATGGAATTATGAGACTAGTTGATGAATATGGCACAGAAATGAAGAATAATTAGAATGTGGTCTGGTAATCCTTTCTATTTCTATGGAGAGATGAAACCCTGTTTGAGTTTACTTACAGAGTAGTTAGAAGTGTTGATTTGTGTTATCCACAGGGAACACTGAACAGCTGAGAAGATTTGATGAACGGTAAAATGTCCCCTACCAAGTCTGCAAATATCTACCTTGCGTTCTGGGAGGGATCAGCTATTTATTAAGTTTTGCTTATCTGTTTATCATTTGAGCCAATAAAAAATGTGTTAAGTCACAATTACACTGCAGACTAGAAACTTGATTTCAGTTGCAGATAGTAGACCTGTTAGAAAGATCAAGAGAAGTAAAATGAGCTTACTTGTTAATGTGACTGGGGATACCTAGTTTAATGGAACATATCTAAATTCAGTGAAAGATCCTTTCCCTAAAAGCAGGATGCAAAATACTAACAGTGTGACTCTTCTGAAGTTGGAAGCCTCTTCTGTCACCATAGTGAAGTTAGAATAATTAAAATACTGCACTGGATTCTTAGCCAGAGAGTTGCTGTCACCATCCTATGGTCATACTACGAAGTATGACCAGCACCCTGCTACAGAAGGCACCTTATCTGGCAACACTGTCCCCAAATAACATTTGATTTATATTTTCTTCTTCCATTTTGGCATCTTTTGGTGCTTATGAGAGTAGCTTGCGGAGTCAAGATATTTCAGTCTTCTCTTATCCACCACCTGAACCAAGGCAGCGTCAAATAAATGCAGCACTGGATTCCATGGAAGTAATTATTACTTATAATTACTTCCTCACGGTATGTTGGCTCATACATTTTAATGAAGTGCTCTCTCTGATGGTGATTGCCAGTCTCCTAGCATCTGTGGAATAAATGTTTATCCAAGCAGGAATTATACAGTCTGAAGAGATGTCCTGGTCAGCCCTAGTCTTCCTTTCTCATTCTTTGCTTGAGGTTATTTTCACAGTGTAGGTTTCGGAGTGGGGGAGGGAGAAGAGGCTGTGGCCCAGCCTTGCAAGTGCTGTTATATAAACAGCAATTCTTGATATTTGTCTTCCTAGCAAAGAAACAGGCAAAGAGCTCCAGAGCAGGCAGAACATTTTACTGCCAGCTGCTGGAGGGTCACTCATTCCAACAGGAATGAGCTTGATGTTGGCAATGGACTGAGAAAACTGCATCCTGTTTGCCCTCTTTCTTTCTGGTGGGCTGGAAAGGGAGCAGGGAAGAGATCAAGCACATTGACAGAAGGCAGGAGGAGGGAATATGTCTTTGCAGACGGAATGCACTGCACAAGTGAGTATCTGCACTGTTCTCGGGAGTACAGGAGATGACTTTCAAGTATGGAGTTTCTCTAGTCTTTTTAAAACCCATGTGGCCCACTTTATACAGTTGGCAGTGTATTGCTCTCATGAAAACCATTGATTACTTAATAGGATATGGGACACACAGACTGAAAGTACTGGGAATCCCTGACAATGAAATATGACCGTGAAAGAAAGATGGTGTATATTACAATATAGATCTCTAGGAAGATACAATTTTACATCGTTCAAGTCAGGTTAACACATATATCATTAAGAAGACATTGTTTGTACCCAAACTTTGTGGCACAGAACTGTAACCTTGGCATGCAGTTAATGGAGGCAAGGAGATTCTCAGTTCAAGGGCAATCTGGGCCACAATGTTGTGTACAAGGCCAGCATACAACAGGGAGATCATGCTCTAAAATTGAAAAGCCAAAGGCAAACCAAGAACTAAAAGAAGATAGTGCTTACATGCTCATCCTATACAACCAGCCTGAAAAGAGGCTTTTAGGAGGAGGTAGCTTATTTGGTAAGTGATGATGGCAAGCAAATTAACTCCCAGGGACTACTATGTACTGACTGGTTATTTCTCCTCCACCAGAGATATTGAAGTCTTAATCCTTACTCTAATGGTATATGGTATTGGTACCTCTAGGACATAGTCAGTTTAGAGGACACTGTGAGGGTAGCCCCATAGTGAGACTAGCATCCTTAAGAGAAAGAAAGTAGCTATGCTCCGTGAAGCCCCTCCCACACCCCTTCCCGACATGTTTCCCTTTTTCCCAGACACAGCAGGGAGAGTTCACTATAAACCAGGAAGAATGTTTTCACAAGTGTGCTTTACCTTGGACTTCCCAGACTCTTGAAAGGCAATAAATGAATAAATAAACAAGTAAATAGCTGTCTTTCCAGCACCTAGACTGATATTTTCCATGGCAGAAAAAGCAAACTAGTTAGATTGAACAGGAAGAGACAAAAGGGAAACAGAAAGATATGTTCCATAGGGTTTTCAGAAAGATATATTGCCAAAGTTATAGAAGATAAATTTGTAAGTGTTGTCTTTTTTCTTTGTGTGTGTGTCTGTGTGTGCGTGTATGTCTGTGTGTGTGTGTGTGTGTGTGTGTGTGTGTGTGTATGTTTGAAAGAGAAAGAGAGAGAGGAGAGAGAGAGAGAGAGAGAGAGAGAGAGAGAGAGAGAGAGAGAGAGAGGATGTCTCAATGGAGCTATAATTTTCTAAAGAGCAACAGACATTTTATATAAAGTGAAAGGCTGGAAAACGAATCCACTGGCTCCAATTCTCTTTGAATTGGGAGCTACTATGGCTGGCAGGGAACGAGATTTAGAACCCTGAATTCGATGGATGCAGTTAGCTGAGCAGTCCAGGAAAGTCCTTGCAGAATGGACAAAAGCCTGCGTGGTTTGTTTGGGGGAGGGGAGACACTAAATATCTCCGGGTTGCAAGCTCCTGCAGGGCCTAACCATCAGAAACAGGTTATCAAGTCTGCAGGGGCCTCAGAAACACAGCCTTCCTCCCACGTTTACTGAATACAGAAAGGACATTTATAAAGGACGATATAAACTGGTTTGACAGTATCCAACAGAGATTCACCTTCTTCCCTTTAAAGACTGATAAACACTTGGAGCCCTAAGTGACATATAATTTCTACTTCTTTCTACTTTCAATTCTGGATTCTGTCCTTGCTCTGACACTGTTGTTAGTCTTCAAAGAGTTCCCCATGGTGTTTATATCTGCAGCATCTATGAGCTGGAAAGTGGAGCTATAATTTCAAAATAATAAAGATGTACTTATTGCTTCGTGGTTTACTATTATTATGTCCTATCTTGAAAGTATTCAATTTTTAAAGAATGATAGATATGAGCGGAAATTTTTTTGAAATGTTTCTAAAACATGAGTAAACAAGATTAAAAGCAAGCAATTAGGAAAATATATTTATAGGAAGAACAAGTCTATTTATATACCATATCACAAATTGGTAAGAAGAAAATCTCTCTCTCTCTCTCTCTCTCTCTCTCTCTCTCTCTCTCTCTCCTCCCCCACCCATGTCAACTCCTACCCACTGCCTTGCATCTAATGAAGTCCTCTTTACTAAATACTCTTCAAGCTGTGTTAGGATTTCAGTCATTCATTTTCTTTTCTACATTAGAAAAATAAGCAAACATTAAGTGACAACTGTTCTAAGGCAAACTGTTCAGAGTAGATGCAGAGGCTGGAAGTGGCCAGCAAGAATCCACAGACATACAGACCCTGGTCCAGAAAGGCGCTTGTACCAGTTGGGGCCCAGAAGGTTTCCAGGTCTGAACTCAATGAGTCCGAATGTGATGCCAAATAATAATTCTCTGACTTAAATATATCCAGTTCTCTAGAACTTGTTCCTGAAAGCCCAGGGGTCTATTCTTCATTCCAGATGACATAACCTGACACAAAAAGTGTTTAAGGTGGCACAGGGTAGAAATCTTTCTTCACAGAGCTCACATTAAGGTCGGACTGCAGCCCCCACCTATGCTTTGTTAGACAATGGAGGCCAGGGTCTCACCATAACATATGCATCTGACCATCAAGTTTGCTTCCTATACCTTTAATATTCTGTCCTCTGGAGGGAAAAGAGAAGAAAAACCATTTCTATATATGGGCATATCTATTAGTGGTGGGATCCAAGAAGAATTGCACCCACAACCAAGCTCTGCCAATGTTTAAGTCTCATATAAAAATACAATGTTATTTTCTACAAAATAAGCATAGTATCCCACACACTTAAATCATATCCAGGTTACTTATGATGCCCAATTCCACATAAAAAAAATGCTATGTGTATAGATAGCATTGTTGTACTATGTTGTTTAGGAAATGACAATAAGGGAAAAAATCTTTACATGTATAGTACTAACCTAAATTCTTTCTCAGATATTTTATAGCAAAGTGAGTTGAATTTAAGGATGCAGAACGTTTAGCTACCGCACTGCCGAATGCAATCCATTGTGGTTTCTCTAAGATAGATCGCTAAGGTATTATATTGTACTCCTTCAAATCAAATAGGAATTCAACTGATTGGCAGAGCAATAAACTTTCCCACCTCTCTTGGACTGTTTGTTCCTGCATCAAATCTTCACATTTCTGTGAAGCTGGAATTAAATTCAGCATTTTGCTTTTACAAACACCCTGCTCTTTCTAATAACTTATTTCCCACCCTCCTGCTCATTGCCTCTCTCACTCTCTTTCAGTCCAATGTCTTTCTTTTGAATGCTAGTCTTTCTGCAAAGAGAAGCAACAGCCTCCAACCTCCTGCTCCCACACTGCCTTCTCATTTACCCTACTGCTCTACAGCCAGGGTGGACTCAGGTTGGATAGGGACTGGAATTCATATAACTAAAAGGTACCCAGCAGCTGGGAGAGTTTCTGTATCTTGAGGAAGGAATCCACATGGTGGGGTACCATGCCTCATGAATGTGTATGATTGGGGGGAGTTTCAGAATGGCAAAGCATAACTTGGCTTATAACTTGATCCAAGCTACGCCGATAAGGGAAACTAGTAGAGTATCTAGGCCCGAGAGGTGCAGGTTTTCCTCTGATGGTTCTTCATAACTATGAGGTAGATGTTCTGTTTGTGCTTAGTTTCTGATTGAAGAAACTGGAGTTGCAAGGAGTTGGTTGGGCGGTAGAACAGAACTTCCAAGACGCTAAACCCAGACAGCGCAATATCAGGGCGTGGCCTCCTAACCAGAATGCAGCACTGGTTCTTGAGAAGCGAATATTTCAAGCTAGTTTCTCTCTGAGGCTTTTCAAAGATAGGAATAAATAGCCATCCACTTGAACAACTGAAATAATGGGGGTGAAGAACGGCAATTAATACGAGAACTAGAAATGCATGAATAAAGCTTAGGAGGACAGCCAAACATAATTCTCACCCAACTCTTTATAGAATAAATGAGCATAGGCTCACACCATCAGACACAAGTATATGCCTTCAGATAGCCAGCAGCCCACTGACAAGCTCCCATGTCCCTATTATGATGCTTTTGGGAGCCCAGAGTGAGTGGAAGACGCAGCTGGTGACAACATCTAAATGATAGCTTATCCGTGTATCTGTGTAAATAACAGGGTTTCATTTAGGTGAGGCAAGTTTGAGCAACTGCTGTCATCTTCTTCATTCCCCTTCCTTATCAGGAATGTCTATGTTACATGTTTTTCCTGGCACTAATTACTATTATATTTTTCTCAGAAAAATGTTATCAGGTCATGGCAGAATCTATTGTATGTATAGTGTCTTAAACCTCTGTCTTACCCTTTACCATTCTTTTTATCCTCTAGCTTTAAGATGCCCTGGGATTTCCCCCATAAGATTTGGCATCTTCCGGGGGGTTCATCTTAAAGAAGGAGTCAAGGACGGATGTGTCCCTATGTTCCTTAACTCACTCTAAAAATATGATGTAGCAATAGTTCTCTAGGCTTAGCTTGCTGCCTTTATTTAGGTAAAGGTTAAGAAGTTGGGTGAATGCTGCCCTGGGCTTCCAAAGAGGTCAGTTTTGTTACTCATTAGGATTTGTGAAGGCATCCTGACATGCCTTTTTAAAAGTGGGAATAGCTGTTGCAAATGTAGGAACTTGCGGAAGCAGCCTCTCTTTGCTTGAGGCGGGGAGAGATGGTATTTGGACTTCCTTGCTTTCCTTCACGATGTGATACAAAACAAAAAAGTGGGCTGAAGGGAGTTTAAAGAAAATCCTTCAAAATGTCGGTGTCTAAGAGGAACTTAAGTAGGAGGGAAAAGAACAAAGACCAAAAGCAAAGTCAGTAACCCACAGGAAAAGAAACTATATCTAGTTTTAAAGAGAGGGTCAGAAAATCATGCAGAAGGAACATCCATTCAGAGCCTGCCCTACATGTGGCCCATACATATACAGGCACCAAACTAGATAAGATGGATGAAGCAAAGAAGTGCAGGCCGACAGGAGCCTCTCCAGTAGATCTCTCCTGAGAGACAGACCCAGAATACAGCAAATACAGAGGCGAATGCCAGCAGCAATCCACTGAACTGAGAATGGGACCCCCGTTGAAGGAATCAGAGAAAGGTCTGGAAGAGCTTAAAGGGGCTCGAGACATCATATGAACAACAATGCCAAACAACCAGAGCTTCCAGAGACTAAGCCACTACCCAAAGACTATACATGGACTGACCCTGGGCTCCAATTTCATAGGTAGCAATGAATAGCCTAGTAAGAGCACCAGTGGAAGGGGAAGCCCTTGGTCCTGCCAAGACTGAACCCCCAGTGAACGTGATTGTTGGGGGGAGGGTGGTAATGGGGGGAGGATGGGGAGGGGAAGCCCGTATAGAAGGGGAGGGGGAGAGGTTAGGGGTATGTTGGCCCGGAAACTGGGAAGGGGAATAACAATCGAAATGTAAATAAGAAATACTCAAGTTAATAAAGATTAAAAAAATAAAATAAAAATGAAAAAATCTATAAACTTCAAAAAGGAAAAAGAAAATCATGCTGGAACACTGAGAAGAAAAGACAGAAGGCAGGTGGATCCTTTGTCTATCAGATTATGCTGGGGTCTTGAAACATTGATGCTATTCTTCCCGCCACGCAAACCTCTGACCCCAGCTATTTCAAATAAAAGGCTTTTAGCCGGAAGCTATATCTGAGCCAAGCTAAGGCTGCTCTCTGGCTCCAGAAATCAGGAGGAGCTCTGCAAAGAGACTGCTCCACTTCCCAGATCTATGTGGTCTCCCCGAATCAAGCTCACACCCAGCTCATCAGGAAGACAGTGTAAGAGGAGATATGTCCACCCAGCACCTGCTTTATAGAATGGCAGTTTCCAAATTAGAAACTTATTTTAAAAATCCGGAGCTCTGGCTTCTGTTGGAAGAGCAATTCCAACTTGGTAAACATGCAAGGAGGTTTAAAATCTGCATTCTGAAACAAGACCCTAAGTGACTTGAAGATTGGAAAGACTGGTCTGTGCTGAAGTCATAGAGCAGACTATCCCATTGAGAAAACAAAGGTGCTCACTCTGTGGAATAAATTTGTCTTCTGAAACTCCCCTTCCTCTGTCCCCTCTATGTCCCACTCACTCCAACAGAAGCTCTCTGCAAACCTCACAGCCCCTGAACATGAAGCCTTTCTCCTCTAACCATCACTTTCAACCTTTTGTGGGTGTGTCATACAAAACTCCATCTGGAACATAACTTTTTCAAACTCATAGCCTAGACTTATTACCATATTCAAAGACGCCAGCTGGACAGCAAGTAAGAAAACTGCTTCCAAATTGTGTCCTCTTGTGTCCAACTGATTGTGAATTTGTGATGACTTCATGGCAGAGATGAAATTTTATGAGTCTACATTAACCCAGCCTGGGAAAATTTCAAGAGGGGTGGTGTAGCACGGGGATGGAGGGAACCCTCCTTCCTTGTACTTGACTTAAAGGGAAGGTTAAAGGTGTGAGGGCAGAACTGTGCACAAAGTACTAGCTTCAGTGCTCTGCACTGAAGGAGAGGGAAAGAGTTCAGCATACCCAGTACCATCTCACTTCCCCTCTGATTTATGATAAAGTGTCAATAATATGCTTTAGGGGCCTGGCTCAGCCTTCCATGGGGCTTACTTTGTTTAAAGGATCCAGGCATAAAAACCTCGTCATTCACTTGTGAAAGTTCATTCATTTCTCAATGAACAAACCAATGTTTTACAATTTGACCATCATTAGAAAAGTTGGGATATTATCCCTTTACTCGTGTGAAGCTTCCCATAGACTGACAATTAGTGACGGAAAAACTTTGAAGGATTTCCTGAAGTGGAAACATGAAGTTTCTTTGGAAAGTTAGTTAGGTTAAACAATGTCTTTCTGGGGCACGCAGGTGTAAGGAAGTCCTGCTAAAGCAGACAGGTAAAAGAATCTTTTCCTGTAGCAGAGACAGGTGAAAGGATGTTTTGATATAGCAAACACATGAAAGAATGCTTGAAGAATGAGTATAAATATGACTCTACATACAGTGGGAGAGGAACACTGAGCATTGATTTGATTTGCTCTGCCTGGATATTCTTCACTAACAATGTGCATATATTGTTATTGGTTTGCCTTGCATGGTGTTCTTGAGCTCATCTTGAGGTAAAGGTACCATTGAAAGAAGCTTGCCCAAGAACTGCTCGTGAGGTTCCTGCACCAGTTTACTGCTTCCACAGCCTCACCTCAGGCCAGTTGGTGAGCCTAATAGTTCTTTCAGGATTGGCCTACAGTTGCTGGTTTGCACCTGGCGTTGGCCAGCACTGGTGTATAGCTGCTGGTTCGTGTGTGCTGTCTGCCTGCCTAGAGGACTGCTCTGCAGCTGCTGATCCATACTTGGTATTTGCTACAAGAAGGATCTGCTGCCAAAGAAGATCAATCTTGCCCCCAAGGAACTATTACTGAACAGGTCGCTTTCCTCACGTCCTAATATCTTTTTTTTTATCCACTACCTCTGCTGGGTGTTAGGCTAAAGGAGAGGCTGAATCCTTATTAAAAGTAGGTTGCAAGAAATGTACGCCTACAAATGTCAGGATCCTAGAGTTTGCTTTTACTATCTGCGCTCATCTCAGAACTTTTCCAGACATCCCAATGGAGGAAGCCCGTGGTGCTAAGTAGAGGATGGCTGAAGAAGGATTTCCCATGCACACTACCTTCCTTGCTTGTGTGAATTGGGGAGAGTGTTGCTCCAGGTAATTGCATTTGAGTGACAAGGAGAGGAGGCCAGCTCTCCAGTTCTTAAGACTAACAATTACCTCGTTGTTGGTGGGTAGATATGAAGGGTGTATGCTTAGCGTTTTCATGGTGAACTAATAGATATTTTAAATGCTACCCAGGCATAATTTCTGGTACAATAGCAACAATGGGTGTAGCTATATGTTTGATTCAGGTGTATATAAATTCTTCCAGGCTCTGGAAAGCTTCTATAGCTATATATGGATCTGAAGAGCATGAGAGCAATCAAAGAGGTACATTACACACATGCTGCTATTTCTCAAAACAATTCTACAAAGCAAATGCAGTATTCATATTTTATAGGAACTAAAAACAAAGTCTATCACAGCTAGTTTTTCTAAAATCAAACTATCCGACTCATAAGATTCACTGTACTTTTCTGGGTTATTCTTCCTTTTGCTCTTGAGTTGCCCATGTGCTTGGCACGCTGCGAGAGATTTAATACACAAGCAGATGAATGACAGACCAAATGTCAACACAGACCTTGGCTCATGACTTGCATCAACCTGCCTATGAAACTGGCCTCTTTATCTATCATAATTGGGAAACCAGGAAGTAAGCTGGCTGCAGGTCAGACTTGAAGGAAGCCAAACGACTTGATCAAGTCTAGAAAGCTGGAGCACAGCTTCATCAATCAACTACATGGAGCTGGACTTATTTAATAACTGTTTGTATTAGTCAGGGTTCTCTAGGGTAGCAGAACTTATGGACTCTCTATATATAATTAAGGGAATTTATTGTAATGACTTACAGTTTGTAGTTTAACTAACTCAACAATGGGCAGCTGCGAATGGAGAGTCAAAAAATCTAATAGTTGCTCAGGCCCATGGAGCTAGGTGTTTTACCTGGTCTTCTGTATAAGCTGGAATCCTGAAGAAGTAGGTTCCAACAGACGTGCTGGCAAGTAAATGCAAGCAGGTGAAGAAGAAGAGAGTCTTTCTTCTTCCAATGTCCCTATGTAAGTCACCAGCAGAAGCTGTACCTCAGAATAAAGTTGTGTACCACCATGCTTGGATCTGAAACTTGCTTTGTCCCAGGCTGACCTTGAACTCAGAGATCTGCTTGCCCCAATCTCCTGAGATTAAAGGTGTGTACTACCTTGTCTGGGCCTAAGCTTTTCTTGGCTACTGTGCTTCAAAATCTCCATGTCAAGATTCAGGTCACAAACTGGTGACTTCCAACCTCAAGATCTGGATCACAGGTTTGATTGGATCTGGATTATAGTTTATTCCATATGTAGTCAAGCTGACAACTAGGAATAGCCATCACACTGGTAAACCTCCTAATTTTTGCCCCTATTTCAATTTTGGGGTCAATTGAGAAAGACAACCCATTACACCCTTAACCAATCACATGAGATTTGAGGATGCTCAGCTCCCAACTCAGCCCTCCTAGAGCATTGCCATGCCAACATCTCACCATCAAGGCACCCCTGAAGAAAGCATTTCTCATAGAACAGAAGGCCCACCCCATCATCTGCCTTTGTTGTCTATAAAATACAAATGATGTGGCTGACTCCTTTGCCATGGCTGTTCTCTCATCTTCTCTTTATGTCCACATTTGTTTTCAGTGCTGTTCTGCTGTAAATCACCAAGCAACAAAAGAAAATCTGAAAGCCCATAATGCCCTCACTGTAGAACCTATAATTATTCTTTATATCACATAGCAATTACTCAAAATACCTGATTCAAGATATTAATGTCAGGTTACTTCACTATGCACAACCACTGAAAGGCTCTTTTCCCCAAACTGTCCAGGAGGTCAGAATCATGAACTCTTTCATGTCACTGGTTCCCAGACCTCTGAGGTATTAAGACCAAAGCAATGCCAATGATAAATGCTAGTGGGTAGTTGGCAAAGGATCAACATGTTTTCTACGCCAAGATGTTTAAGATTACAGATTACGATGAAGAGAGGAAACAAGGAACTTGAATAATGTCCATCTGAATTTAAACTAGTTCTTGAAATGTAATAGGTTAGTTTTATGAAAACTAAAAACACATTGTGTGATTAATAGAGGCATCATCAAGGGAAGCTAAAGTAGGAACTCAAGGCCTGGAGGGAGAAACTAAAACAGAGATCAAAATGCTACTTTCTGGCTTAATCCTTGGTGTGCTCAACTACCTTTCCTTTACAAACCAGGACATGTGCTCAGGAATGGAGCTGTCCAGAGTGGGCTAGTCCACATCGATCTGGAAGCAAGAACATATTCCACAGATGTCCTTGAATCTATCTAATAGAGGCAATTCCTCACCCAGGATTCCCTCTTTCCAGGCACATCTAGGTGTGTGTCAAGTTGGCAAAAACTACAAACCATGACTGACCTGCCTTCCTTCAGACCCACTGGCATCTAGAGCAGAATAATTTGTATAGATAGGTTTACACTCAGCCTCATTTTCTATCTCTTTATCTTGAGCCACCACAGTGAGAAGGTTCAGGATCAGCAGAATTAGTTTTATGGTAGTAAAAGGACAAGGGAAAAATATTGGCTCCTATAAAATTAACTACCATCCATTTAGGGCATTATGGTGCTTTTTCCTTAAATATGACTAGAGAAATATTGGGTAGTTAAATGTTTAACTTGTACCATAATTTGAACTGTGTTTTATGATAGTAAATATATCTTTATAAATATATAAGGTATAACTTTAAATGAGCTGTGTAGAAAAATACCAACAGGCAAAATAATGACACAGACATAGCTGTTCATATAGTAGATAAAAATCTGCCAGAGTCACCAGGAAGTATTGAGAAGAAAGTACATCTCAGGATTTTAATAGCATCTTTCTATGAACCCAGTGATGTATAGTTGTTTTGCTCTGGGGTAAGGCATCAGGTTTATGGGTATTTAATAAATAAGCTGTATGGGTTTGACTTCTCTGTGTAGCTGATTGCTGTCTAAATGCACAGATGTCTCAAAAGCACCAGGACATTCTTCAACAGTGCAGCTGTACTTGGGTAGATTACAATTCATGGGTGTGGGAGGGAAGAGAAAGAGGAGAGAGGGGGGGGGAAGCATTGTCCTGGGGATGCTTAATTCATCAATATCCTTATATCTTTTCTGTCTTATTAAACATCAGAATATCAAAATCAAACTACTTCATATAAATGATGTCTGTATGATTTAGAACTGGAAATATCTGTCCCAGAAAATAAGATAGTGCATGGGGTTCATGATATTAAGGCTGTAAGGAATAATGATTTTTAAATTGAGAACTTATGAAAAATATTATGCTAAGAACTTTGTAAACATTCTACTTATCCTTGATAGTAAGACTATAACCAAAGTAATAATGTTGTCCCCATTTTACAGTTGGGAAGATTGAGGTATGACAAAGTTGATCAACTTGTCAAAGTCAATGAAGCAACGATTTTAAAAACTCTGAGAGCTGGTTCTGAAGAATATTCTTATCACAAAATGATTTCATGATACTATTGTTTTAGGGGAATTTGGACCCACATAAGTCCAGAACAGAATTCCAGTTAAACTAACCAGTGTGTTCATACAGCCTCAACATTTTGGTTGGCAAATTTACAAACCCCATAATACAGTAGCAAGGAAGGGGTAGGGGTTTCTGTAAAGTATACAGATATAGCAGAGTCTGCACGTATCTGCAGTTGCCATGCTCACCATGAGACACTTCCTTACAATATGGTTGCCAAGACAAGATGCTTTTTTATAGTGAAGAATTATAATCAAAGTGAAAAGGAACTGTAATGAGAGATGAATGCGGGAGAGACATGCAGGGAACCACTGTAGGAAAAGGAAAGTGTGGGTAGACCCAAGACCACAGGAAACACCATTGGTCCACCAGGAAGTAGAGGATTCTTTCCAGTCTTCTCCTGATGACTCGGGGTCAAATGCTTATCCTCCACATTCTTCCTTTTCTTCACTTTCTCCTTCCTACCTAGTTTCTTGAAAAGATTTTTATTCAAGTTTTGATTTTTTCCAAGTTTGATCATTAAAAAAAAAATCATTTATCTGAGACCAGGTAGTCAGAATTGCCTCTCCTTTATGGAAGGCATTTTTCTCTGAATGCCAAAGCCTCCTATTTCAGTCATCCATATCCACCGTTGCTCAGATGGAGGGCAAAATCAAAGGAAGTCAGATTGATAAACAAGAAGTACACACGAATATGCTACAAGAAGCTATGGTAGAAAAACAAAATCAAATTCTCTCCCTCCTTTCACACTGAAAGCCTATCCATGCTTTAAATACCTCCAGGCCTCGGCGCAGGAATCATTTCATATAAACTCTCCATCTCCTACGAAATTACCTAAAAGCTCTACCCCCCACTGTGTTTTTCCAATTATCACAGTGCTCCATCTCTCCCTTAGTATTTACCGTAATTGATATTTTTGTGTATTTAGCTTCAGTTCCAAGTCCCTTCTCAAGCACATATTATAAAGCCATTTAAGCACAGAATAAATGCCACTGAACACTGAATGCATGAACAAAGGATTCTTTTTTGTTTCACTACTCAGTTGTCATCTCGGGTATGGATAACTACAGTAAAGATTCTCAAAGTCTCCAAGACTAGGTCAGGCATATTACTTGCTCTGCATAGCATCAGATAGTGTCTACAGCCCAGTCAGATGGTTGGCCCCTGTCATGGCTCCTGGGCACCCTTCTCTACTGTACCCTCAAAACCTACTGTGGTACACAGTAGGCACTCGACAAGCATCAGTTAACATAAAATTACTAAATCAGTTACATTCGCTTCAGTGGCAGTATACCGCATTTATAAACGAAGGACAATGGCATCTATTGAGTATGAATTTCATGCTTGGATTGAAGTAAATACAAATATTTATGGGCACCTGAGGGCTGTGTATATGCTACACCATTTTACAAATGAAATGAAATAGAGGCAAAGAGAACCCAGGACTTGAAGTCACCCAGCTGCTAATAATTAAGAACAATTTAGAACCTAGATCACTAAACTCCAGAAACCCCACTCCTGCCATTCATTGGACCATTCCACCTGCATTACCAAAAACAGTTACTGATCGCACCAGGCTAACCTTTCTACCTCAGTTGTTTCCCATGTAACAGGCAGACCTGATTAGGACAGAACAGAGTCCTTGCCACCTTCTGTATCTTGTCAGACTTGGAAATTGGTTTCAACACAGTGGGATCCAGGGATGTTGCTTTCAGCCACCAACAGAGTGAAAGGTTTCATGCATCTTGACATTTCACACACATCAGCTTCCTCTTGGGAGAAAAATGAAAGCTGGCCTCTCTCAGCCTCTGAGGAAAAGCAAGTGCTAAGTTAAAAGCAACATGATGGGGAGAGGAGCCGGCAAATGACAGCAGCAAGGACGGCCCTGGCAGCTGTCACCAGTGTTTGCCATTCTCTTAAGGACCTCATCTGGGCAGAGTGTGAGCCTCTTAAAATAAACTAGAAGACTCTAAGACCATCCTTAAATCGATGAACAGAAAGACGGGACTAAATGAGCATTGAATGAAAAGCTAGGGGCAGGGCTATTGTTGCGCAGGCACACGCTCCCCCTTGCTCACACCCTGCCCTGCACGCATGCGTGCTCCCCAGCAGTGGCAGCAGCGTTCCAGAAATCTCAAGGATGGAGCACTTGAATGTGTTTTAGCTCCTGTGCATACCTGTTTTAAACACAGAACACATAATCCATGAAGTGCTCCTGGTCCCAGATAGTAAATTCTAAGCAAAATAACTGATCCCCTCCACCTCCAGAATTATACAGTTTTTGGAACAAGTAACAAAGATAATAAGCAATTATGCAGTGTAGAAAAGTAGTCACTGGGGATTAAGATATGCAGGATCTAATATTAGATGTCCCAAGGAGCCAAACGTATTTTGCCTTGCCTACAGACCTCATTTATACTTTACGGTCAAATACCTGGGCTTAGAATGTAGTGCCAGGGTTGAGGATGGCTGCTGGCATATCTCACCTGTGTCCTTGGGCCTTATTAACTTTGTGGCCTTATTTTACATTATCTATAATGCAGGGCTATAATGTTACCTTTCTTCACTGGGTTATATCAAGAAATAAAAACCTAGAGTGGTCATTACAGCTGTAATGCTAGTACTTAGGAGTTCGAGCACCACTGAGACAACATAGGGAGTTCCAGTCTAAGACAGAAATCCCCAACAAAAGCCTGTGTTATTAAGTAATTCTTAAGTACAAATGCATGTACATGTTTTACTGTATAGCTCAGTGCTCGGTCCTGGGCTCAAAAATGTTGCTATCAGTAAAACTATTAGTATAAGTGAATATCAATATGAGTTTGCTCAATGGTTTGCAATATCTTTTTCTGAGTTAGCTTTCCAAGTCCACAAATGCTGAGACACAGAAGTGCATGGAGCCTGTGTGGGACTATTTAGAATTCCAGCCTCTGTCACAGAAGAGGCCTTCCTCTGTATTACTCATGGGTTCATTTCCCTTTCACCCCAGAGAGGCTGCTCTTGTCTAGGTCAGTCAACACTGAAGCCAAGAACTTACTGAAGAAAGCTTTAAAACTGCAAGCCAACCAGTCCAGAGCTCACTTCACACCCACCTCTTTTATGTGGATCTCAACCTCTGTGCATATGTCCTATCAACAAGACCATTAGAGCCACCTCAGAGACTGCAGACAAGATCCTAAACAGCCACTTCAGAAGCGATTTAATTTCCTTTTGAATCCTTTATTTGGCAGAACTCTTGAGTGAAGTTCTTGCCCACAGCTCCCCAACCTCTTCCTCATGAGCATATGGTAATGTTTAAGTCTATCAATCTACCTGCTTCTCCCTCCCAAAAACCAAGTGCCATTGTCTTATGATCATTGGATACAACCAACTATCTCTTCAATGGCAGAGTCATCTTCTCCTCTGTTGATCTTGTCACATTTAAATAATATAGCATATTTTAAAATGACATTTTCCCTGACCTCTAGCCTAAAGCAGGATCACCATCATTTTCTCAATGAGTCTGCACTACCTCCTCAATAGATTCCAGACAGGTACTAGTGTATAAAGCATTTGATGAACTCCAATCTTTTTGTTGCTTCCTGAACAGCAGATAAATGACTGACAATAGCTTTGAAATAGTAACATCAACCTCTTCTGGAAACAGACTAGATCTGAGCAAGAGCCCTAGATGTCAACATGGAGGTCTGGCTGGAGAAAGGTCTTTTTCAAGGTTCCCCTGGCTACTTTGTAATGTCCCCAGCTCTGGAGGGTAGCCTGATATTCAAACACTCAAATTATGTTTTTCAATAACTCACAACAGTCCAGAGATCATAAATAACATACTAGTTTGCTTTTTTTTCTGTGATAAAATACAATTATCAAGAAGCAGCTTCTGGAAGACTTTATTTTGGCTAATGGTTTAAGGGGGGAGGAGTCCGTAATGGCAGGGAGGCATGAGAACAGGCAGCTAGAGCATAGAAATGGACACATTCTCAAATGAATGCAGAAAGCAGACAAAACTAACTGGAACTGAAGCAAACTTAAACCTCTCTAGGCCATCCTGTAGGCAGTTTCTCCAACCAGTCTTCACGTTCTAAATGTTCTATAATCTCCCCCAAATATTACCATGAACTGGGATTCTAGTATCTAGATATCTATGAGACACATTCCTCATTCAAAATAATGCAAAGATGGACAGGGATAGGGTTCAAGAAAGACTAAAAAGATAACCAAACAAATACCAAAACAAACAATCAACAAACACAAAGCCCAACCAACTAACCAACCAAAACAAACAAATAAGTGAAACCTCACCAGAGTAGGAAACACTGAGAGGGTCAAGAAGAGTGGAAACCATGAATGTTTGCTGTAGATTTAAAGGAAATAGTAACGCTGTCTCCCCACCTGTTCCATCATGTGTGTGAACCATATTCTCCAGGTGAGCAATTAGCCTTCCATTGGCATCACACGTGAGTTGTGGACTTGAGCAATTGGACAGAATGAGCCAGAGCTGCACTCTGTCCACAAGACCCCACTGTCAGAGTGTGGCTACCTCGGTGTCTAATTTGCAAACCTCCTAGCAGCTCTTCTGCTTACAAACATTGTTCTGAATTTCTTCCTTATTTCGAGACCCTGAAAATAAACATGAGCTATGGTTATCTCAGTTATTGATACCACACACTTTTTCATCTTGCCCTTGGGACGATGCTCACCCCAGATAGCTCTTTACAAGCCTACACCAAAATACCACAATTACATCCCCAGTTTATTCCCAGTAGCATTAAACATATGTTAGGAAAGAGAGAGAGCCAACTTAAACATTGGTAATCTCTGAAATGTTAAGGTTTTTTTTTAACTTGAGGCTCATAAGGAGGATAATGAAATGAAACTGCAATATGAGAGGTTAATGTGATTAAGAATAAAGGAATTTTTAATATGCTAATATATCTAAAATTTATAAGTAAATAGAACTTAAGGATGGCATGTCTCTCAACAAAGTGCTAAGTTCCATAGAGTAGAGGTATAAAATGTCTAGAGTAGAGGAACAGTGGCCCATGTTTCTCATAGCCTTTATTTAAAGGCTAAAATTTTTAAAAGGCTTTATTTACATGGTTATCTGTTGATAATCCAGCAGGCAGTTTGTGGAGAGAGGAAATCTCACACAGTACATAAAGAGAAAGCAAACCACCACAGTGGAAAAGCAGGAGGCTCTCCTCTGCCTCTTCCAGTGGAGTCTCTGCCCTCTTGACGTAGAAAGATTACCTGAAATCTGGCCTCGTTTGATTTGTCTGTATTTAGTACGTTTCAGTGACAATCAGGTATGAAGTTTGTCAGTCTTGTCAGAGTCCAGCCCTTATGTGGCATGTGAATTCAGCATAGAAAAATCAGACTGGCACAAGTCCCAATGGCAGTCTTCAGGTTCTTCTCTGGCATGGACTACAATTGCATAACTTCTCTAGATCGTGTTTCCTAACTAGGTATCTTTATTGGAAGTTAAATACTGCTACGAGTTTGACTGAAGAGAAGTCTCACTTGTCCTTGGCTGGTGCCCTTGTCCAATGTGTACAGTCATCTCTGGATGGCCACCTCACTATCTGAACACTCCAGGGTATTTTTCATCACCTCACAGGACCACAGTCTTTTCAGCCTGTCTTGGTAAATGGTATATTGCAGTGGACAGAACTCCAATGGCTCCCAGACTGTGAAACTCCTTCCCTTCTTTTGGGTGAAATGTGTTTTTTTTGTTGTTGTTGTTGTTGTTATTGTCTTAGTAAATTAGTTAGACATTAACATAAGTGCATAAAATAGGCTGTGAAGGGCAGTAAATTGTTTTTAAACGACCAAGCTAGGTCAACCCATCAGGGTTAAATATAGTCACAAATAAATTGTCAGTGTTGCTAAGCAGCAATAACTATATATAAAGTGCACTTACAGCATAGAGCCGGGATCCCTGAAGTTATCGCTGAAGTGTAGACATGCTACTCTTTATCATAACTTCTCCCCAAAACCTCAACCCATATGACACTCAAACTCCTCCCCAAATGTCTTCAGTATACCAGGATGTGTGGTCCAAGATTATCACTGTCATCTTCAAGAATGTCTACTACAGCAGGAAGGTCAAACAACTACAACCATAGAAGCCAATAGACCAAACCTGAAAATCTCCTTAGGCACCCCTATGTGTGCCTAAATGACTCTGAGGTAGTCATTTAGCATACACCATTTTCAGATTAATCAGGGAAGATAATAAACATGGAGTGGGATTACCAGGAGACTAGAGAGAGAAGACACGGACAATTCCCACCCAACAATTGATATTTATATTTACCCTGTGTAGTGTTTACTTATAGAAGTGTTTGGTTTCTGTATATGCATTAAATTCTCTAACTATAGGGCACCTTCAAAAGCACAAAATCTTTCTATAGGACTTCTAAATATTTCCTACTCAGTATACCAGATTCTCTATCTGTATAAAACTAATTTTCACACCCTACAATCATAAGTGCACGAAAACCCCCAGTGTAGCCAAACAAGAAGAATGGGGTGGCACTTTTGTTACTTGGTTGGCTTAGGGACATTTGGGAGTCACAGCTTTTGTGGGTTTTTTTTCTCCTAAGAGACAGACAATATTATTTTGTATTTAAGCTGACCTCAAACTTCTACTGCCATAGTCCTCCCAGGTGTGTTCCCCATAGCAAACAAGATTATGTTTTGATGGTGAAAATATAGATGAGATTAAACTAGTGTCAGGAATAAGTAGACAGAAAAGTTGTGAGCTTCAAGATAGCTGGTTTTGGGGGTGCAGGCGTCTCTAGGATGAGTTAGTTGAGTTCTGAAATGAAGTAGGATGTTGGGCTGCCCTGGGAAGACACAAGGCAGCTTTCACAGTGACACAGCTTCTGGAACCGGGAACAAGTCCAAGAGGAATGCCATTAGAAACTACACAGTGGTCACAGAAATTGGGACTCATGAGGTTAGAGAAAGCGGGAGGGTCTGTAGACCCTGAGGTGGGCTCTGTACGCTTCTGGTGGTACAGCATCACCCCAAAGTAAGAAAACACAGAAGGAGCCAAGCCTTAATCTCTAAGAGCAGACAGTGAGTTAGCTCTGGCCTAGAAGCAACACTATTTTAAGAAAAATACCCATGTAAGCATAAAAATAATCTTTTTATTTATTTTTTGAGATATATTAGCTTTGTATTAAGGACAGATAATGTTACATCTCAACAAATAGTTATGTCAGCAGCCTAGATTTAGGAAACCAGTAACAACTATAGGGCAATCTAGCAAACCACGCTAGTGTACAGGGATTGTTTTCAAATATCTCTAAAGAACAAAGAAGAGGAAGAAGCTTGGGAGTGTCTGCCTGGAAAACACTGGCTGCTCTTTCTGATGATTTATACGACTATGATGCTAAGAGATATATGGTTTCCAGATTAACTAATTTTTTTCACCCACCAAAGCCCCTGGACATCAAGAGAGCATTCTTAAAATCGCATATGAAGCTTATGTTTGACTGGATTACCAAGGTAGAATGTAACAGGCCCTGCATATGGAGCCATGGACTCCATCTTTCAGTCTGCACGTACTGAGGGTTGTGTGACCATCGACTGAAGGCAAACTCATAACCAAGCACCCACACACAGACACTGCACCCTAAATTGACTCTGGGGAGATGCTAAGCCTGGAGCTGAACCACCCCAAGCATTTACATAAGTTCTAGTTAGAACGAGAAGATTCCAGATGTAGCATAAATCAAATGGTCATCATCTGCTCTCAGACAGTTGACCATGTGTATTCCTGCATCTTCTTGCATCTTTAAATTTTATCCCTAAGACCTTTAAGATGGTTAAAGTTCATGCAGTTTATATAAACATTTTAATATGGGTTGTTCTATATTTTTTTAAGGTCTAAATGCCACAGTCTGGGATTAGTCTCCCTTTAACTTTCTATATTTAACCGAAGAGGCATCAGTCCTGCAGATCAGCCCTCTATCAACACCAAATGATATTGTCTCTCAAGGAGGCAGACAACTCTCCTGGAAAATACCTGTCTATTGCTTCAATCAATTTGAGTGGCAGGAGGGGGTCCAAACCTACTATCGAGTCATTCCATCTGTAAACTTAGGAACACCGGGATCTTCATAAGATGTTTATTATATAGAATTTGTCTGATGAAATCCGGTATCTTAGTTACTTTGTCACTTGGGGCTGCTATTTTTCTTCTTTCTTACTCTCTAGTTTTCTAAATTTATGCCAACAATTTAGTTATGTAGCCAGATGACTTCAGAATTTTGTGAGGAACCTTCTTTTATGCATTTTGCTTCTTGTATTTTCTGTTATTTGATCATACAAATATGGTTTTCAGAGCTGAAACACCAAGGTTGTTAAGTATAAAAAGATTACTCTCAAAGTTAGGCCAAGGACTCGCCAGGAAGTAGCCCTCCTTTTCCCTATATTCTATCATCTTCCCTTTTGCAATGCCCAAGTCAGGCTGACTCCTGTGCCCCGAAAGACAAGATACATATGTATTATCTGTTTAAGTACATCTTATAAAATGAACCACAAAAGGACTTAACAGACTTTCTCAAGGTCACGCATATGGAGACAGAGACAAACTCTCGCTGAGTGCCCCCACCCCACCCCCAGACACAGGATCTTAGATTTCTTCTCTTCTAAAGACTGACGAAGAGCATCATATGACAATAAGTATGTCAGTGCCCATACCTTCAAAAGCATTGCCTCACTCTCTGAAACACAATGTTCTCCAGCAAAAGGGCTAGAAATCAAAGCTCAAGGACCCCACGGAGACCCAACAAAGTAGAATTTTTCCCCCTGCAGACTTGTATGTCCAACGCCCCCAGAGTGAAGGATGATGTCAGTTCAAAGTCACTTACCCAAATCTGAAGCTTGATTCTCTTTTCATTTTTGAAGACAGTTTTTACTTTGAAATCGATGCCGACCGTGCTGACAAAGGCAGACGTGAAGGAGTCATCAGCATAGCGGAACAGGAAGGATGTTTTGCCCACGCTGCTATTGCCAATGATCAGCAACTTGAACATGTAGTCGAAGTTCTGGTCAGAAGAGTCTTTCTGACCAAACCTGGCATCTTGTGCCGAGGCCATCTGTGGGGGAAGGGAGTTTGGATCAGTTTCCCATTCGCTACGAAGCAGACTCATTATTGCCCTTGCCGGAAACAGATGTCAGAGACTCGGGAAGCAAGGAGCGAGCACTTTCCTATCCCCTCTGATGCTGGTATCCATGGCAGTAATTCCCAGCTGGAGGACAGAATAGCAAGTCTTACAGTTCTTTCCAGCTGTGTTGGTGCGTGTCACTCTTCAGCATTTGCAAGCAATCAAAGGCACCAGAGGCACCAAAGGCGCCAACTCTCAAAGTAACATGAAAAGCAAAGCTAGGAGGAGTTTGCTGGGTCTGAGGGCTCTGAAACTTTGTTATCTCAGTTAGGGGGGCTTCAAACTGACAGAACAGGGCTTCTCTTCCAAAAATGTGGTTATTAGTCTTTCCTAGAAAAAAATTCTAAGCACATCTCTATCTTATCTATTAACTTTGTATCAAATCACCATCCCAATTTACACGTCAGTTTCCTTCAGATTAAAAACGATAATGATAAATGCATATGGTTCCAAATGTACCAGGCATTGCTCATTTACTTAACCCTCATATGAGGGTTAGATATGAGGTAGGTACCTTGTCCCTATTAAAATGAGCTGTGGAAATATGAGATAATGCACTCAAGTCTATTCAGATTGTAAGCAATAAATGCAGGCTTCTAAACCAGGCAATCAGTGCCGGGGAACACATTCCTTACCTGAGCCCCATTTCCCAGTGACATCTATAGAATAAGCACAGTACTCCAAAAGGGCATATTGGGAGGCACTTCTTGCCAGGAGCATGGTGAACTACACCTGGTTTCAAGCACTGATTCTGTGAACCAGGGCTTACCATCTTTGTGGACTTAGCTTTATTGATTTTTAATATTCTTCATCGTATAGTTGTTTTACTCTCTAAGAACATGTACATGAACATAATATATCTTGTGGACTTATTTTAATTGATATGCTACAGTTTCCCCTATCACATTTAATAAAGGGACATAGTACCTACCCTGACTGCTCATGAAAATGATAGAAAAAAAGACCTCTGTAAATCAGACCTGTAACTCGGAATAGTGTCAAGATTAGTTTGTTGTTGAGTATAAATGCCTTAGATAGATGTTTATTCTTCCTTATTTTCTTGATAATTCTGCTATGTATCAAAGCAGTATTGTACCACTTCTAAGTACTAGTCTGGCTCAGGAGAGAAACAAGCATTTTGGATGGTGAGCCCATTTGCTTCAGCACCTTTCTGATGCTATGAATTATCTGGCAATTGCTGTTAGTCAATGTGCTAGCCACAAAGAACACATGGAGATTTAAACTACACTAAAATTAAACAGAATTTAAAATATGGTTTTTAAAATCACACTATGTATATTTCAAGCATAACAACCCCTCCTCCCCCACATACTCAGCAGCTAATGTACTGGATAGTTATATACAAGACAACGGCGCCATTGCTGCAAGTTCTGTTGAAAATGCTAGGCTAGGCATTTTCCCATAAAAGCTGGATAATATTCATTGTATCCCTTCTTGAGAATTTAGTATGGTTTGATGTTCATGAGATGGAGGCTTGGTTTCCCCATCTGAGGTGGCAAGCACTTTAAAGGTGGAATCCAGTATGAAACAGGCCACGGAACCCTACTCACAGAAGAGAGTAATGCAAATTCTCAAGGAACCTTGCTTAATTTCCACAACAACATGTTGTTACAACAAAACAAGCCTGGCCTTGAATCTTTCTGGCTTCCTATCTCATCCAATTATCTCTGACTCTTACATGTATTCATGTCATGATGCCATCCCACATTCTGAGATAGAGCTAGAAGACCATCCCTAGAGGGCCTACAGAGGCTGACACCATGCGTCCAAACCTCTAAAGTGTGTGCTTGATATGCCCTGTTTCTTTATAAAGTATCCAGCACCAGGTATTTTGTGGCAGCAACAGAAAATAGAATAATCCTAGAACAAGGTATAGAAGAAGCTCCCGTAGGGGGTAGACTGGCGAAACAATAAATAACACTTGGGCTCATCTAAGACACCGAGGATGATACGAATTGCCTGAAGCCAGGAGAGACAGAGCTAAGGGGGGATTCACAGCAGAAAGTGGAGAAAGGGATACTAAGAAAACATACCATCCTTCTCCACATCCTTACTGTCAGCAGGAGAGTGCTGCAGTTGTTTGTATAAAAGTAACACAAAGGGAATTTCTGTGTCTATCACAAAAGTTAAAGGTGATAAAAATTCTGATGGAACTTCATATTCTTATGCTAATACAAATGTAAGCATTTCTTGTATATCCATGTGATCACAACGGTACATCCAGGGAAAGGTGAAACCTTAGAGGGAGTGTTTCCTAGTGTGTTAATCAGGGCCCATAAACAGGTAACATCACCTTTCTTGGTAGTTGGGCAACGTACATGCCTCACCTAGCATTGGCAGCCAAAGGTAATGTTGGCTCACAACTTATTATTTTAATGAGATTGTTTACGAACAATGAATGGCTTACCACATCCTAATAGGAAGGCAGTTGAGTTGTGCTTGTTGTTGGCGTTGTTTTGTTGTTGGTGGTGTTGTTGTTGTTGTATTTTTACTTTTGCTACTGCCATTCCTACAAATAAAGACCGTTCACCAATTACTGAACCTCATGAGATGCTATTCCAGCAAGTCTGTAAGTGCCCTTCATTAACAAGGTCCTTTGAAGTCATGAACCAGCTTAAATACTGGATAAGGGTTCAGGATATTCAGCGAAGCCACAGTCAGAAAAGAGAGTTTGAATTTCACAGAACCACGTGGCCTATTAGTCTACCGCATTCTTCAGACTAGAGCAGTAAGGAGGCATGCCAACAAGGTACTGTGTTCCTCCGAATGTCTTAAAAGAATACATGGTGCAAGCGACCACTATAAATAAACTATATTGATTCTAGAAACTGAAGCAATATAGGCATCATGAATAGAGAGAGATTTAAATGTAATTGTGAGGATTTAGTTGGGGACATAAGATTTATCTGGGAAGCACCAGCTATAAGTTCAAGAGCTAATGGATCAGTGTTGAAAGTGAACCACAGGATGGAATGGTATTCAATATGAACACAGTGGCCCTGGGGGACTTTGCAGCTCTAGAGGGATTCTACTGATGGCAGAGATTTGGGAATGTTTCTTTACTCTTCCTTTCTCCTTTCCCATTTCTTCCTTTCTTCCTTTCCTTTATTTTTCTTCCTTTGTTTCTTTAATTTTTCTTTTTGTTTAAAAAAAAAAAGATAAACTGGTATGTTACCCAGACTGGCCTCAAACCCCTGGCTTCAAGGGATTGATCTCCTGCCTCAACTTCCAAGTGATGAATTAATTAGAAAAAAATTTCCAATTCCATTTACTTTAAAGATATCTCTCTCCTCTCTCTCTCTCTCTCTCTCTCTCTCTCTCTCCTTACTGTTTCTTGCTTCATATCTTCAGTAAAGCGTACAAAATCACAAGTGTATCTGCAGCAAACACATGAACATATGTATGTTTTGTAAAATTTCAAACTAATGAAATAAATCCTGGTTCAAAAGATGAGAAAGAGACATCTTTAATCTTGCCAAGAATAAACATTCATTTGCTCAGTCTACAGCTGCATTTGAATGTCACTGGGGCTTAGCCACAATCGCTATGTGAATTTAATGACATTTCTAAATACTAAGCTGTGTAGATGTTCTAGAAAATTTATGGGAGAATGGAACTGAAACTTGAAAACAGGGATAGGCAGGAAGTTGTCTATTAGACAGCAAGTCAGTTTTCATAAAACATAAGTTATTAATGTCTCAAACACATCGATTTTCAAGTTTAAAAGCAAGAAAGAATCACAGGATTACAAGGCCCTTCAGCACAGGGCTGTGTACCACCAATGCCATGAGACCCTTCTGTGCTCTCTTTATGTCTCCAGTCAATATCCTAGCCACACAGTGCACACAGTAGGCCCACTGCTATAATCCACTGTACTGCAAAACAGCTCCTCACACTGTGGAGTTCTTCCTTGTTTTGAGTTGAAGCACACTTCCCCGTAGCCTCTGCCTGGGGGTTTTTAGATGATGCCTTATGAATCAGGAGTCAGTCGCTTTTGCACCTGAGAGAATCTGAGGCACCTTAAAAACAAATGAGCACTCATTCTAGGTGTTTTTCTTTTTCCTACTTGTGGTGGTTTGAATATGCTTGACCCAGGGCATAGCACGGTAAAGGGGCAAGGCCTTGTTGAAGTAGGTGTGGTCTTGTTGGAGCTGTGTCCTTGTTGGTCACTCTGGGGGTGGGCTTTGAGACCCTCCTCCTGGGTGCCTGGGAGTCAATCTTCTCCGAGCAGCCTTCAGATGAAGATGTAGATCTCAGCTCCTCCTGGACCATGCCTGCCTGGGTGTTGCCATACTTTCTGCACTGATGATAATAGACTGATAATAGATTATCTGAACCTGTAAGCCAGCCCCAATTAGATGTTGACCTTATAAGAGTCGCCTTGGTCATGGTGTCTCTTCACAGTGATGGAAACCCTAACTAAGGCAGTGCTTGATAATTTCAGCTCCCTTTGCCCTCTTCCTACTCCAGGACAGGCCTGAAAACTCCCACACATCCTGCTTGATTAAAACTGACTTTTCTGCAGATTGTTTGGCTCCCTCGTGCATATCCCGGGATCAGCCGAATGTTCCCAATATTCATTTGGTCAGTTCACAGAACAACGAGAGTATTACATCCTATCCAACATTTCAGCAAAGTCTCGTGAAGTGCACCGCACTCTTTTCTGTTATGTTGTTAACTACTATGATCAGTAGTCTATCTATTCCCACTGTACTTGGTAATTTACAGTTATTAATTAACCTTTACATTTAATGTATCCAATTTTCTTTATTTCAATTACTATCTGATAATTTTATGTCATTTCACTCAACACACGTTATCCCTTTCAGATTAAGTTATATTTAAATTCTATCACTGACATGGTTTAGTAAGACCATAATCAAAACATGAATCAGTTTGTACACAAAGAATTATGAACTCTTCAACTACTGAATACACAAACTTATGGGTGAGACCATCACCATTCATCACTATGGACCTCAGAATGTTTGATGCACATCTTGAACTCTTAAGAAGTAATGCCTTCGGTTGGGGATTTAGCTCAGTGGTAGAGTGCTTGCCTACCAAGCCCAAGGCCCTGGGTTCGGTCCCCAGCTCTGAAAAAAAGAAAAAAGAAAAAAAAAAGAAGTAATGCCTTCAAGAAGACACTACACCATCCCCCTAAGGTCCTATGGTTTGATAAAGAATAGACCATTTACTAAACTGAAGCGCTACTATAAATCTCAGTTTGGTTTCCCCACAATTCCTACTGACTAGAGAGAGACCAAACAAATTACTTCTCATCCTCACAAAGACACACAGCCTAGGTAAAAAGTTTTGAAATTTGATATCTTAAAACAAATTACTTTCAAAGATTTGCTTATATAGTTGAGCATCTGTTGTGGTTTGCCTGAAGTTATCTGTATTTTGATGTTAATTCCACTGCCCCAAGGACAGCTGCCCTGTCACATACTCAGGAATCAGGTGACTTGATCAGAACCTTTTCCCCATTGAATTTGTAAAGTACAGGTGAGGGGCAGGTACAGGATAGAAGGAAGCCTGTCATTGGAGGATAAGGAAGGATGGGCAGGACAGAAGTTTGAAGGAAGAGAAGAGAGAGGAGGAGAGAGGAGAGGAAGAGAGGGGAGAGAAGCCATGGCAGGACAAGATGGCAGGTGATGTTAAGATTCTGCTCTGTGTATTTACAGGTTGTTATTAATGTTCTCAAGGGATGGATTGTATGTTTAAGTGGGTAATTATATCTTACCAATTGGGTCAAAGATTATTGTGTTGTGTGTTCTTTTATGTGAGGGTTTGAGTGTAAGAAAGTGTGCGGCTGGGATGTGTTTCCGCCAAGATATCTAGCAGATATCTTGGGGCACCGAGGTGCAGACCTAGTGGGGTAAAAGACAACCATACTCTTTTTTATTTTCATATTATTACAACAACAAACATCTAAACTGTCCTAAGACATTGTATGGATCTGATGAGTATTGTCTACCTCCCACTATTGATAATGGCCTGGTGGTATGTGAGAAGAGGGATGAATGGTACATTTTATTTTAAATTTACCTTTGAAATTAGAAAGGTAAATTTGAGGATGAAACCTGTATGCTAAAAGTTCAGAAACAGAGTAGTTTTTATATCATAATCATTATCACTAAAAAATTAATATTAGTAACCTTATGATGTTATTGTTCCAGGTAACTACAAGGAAAAGTCTGAAGACAGGAGTGGGTAAATGACTACTCATAGAGGCAAAGGGGAAGGGGGGAAAGAGAATGGGATAGGGGGATTGGTGGGAGTGTAACCGGAAAGGGGGCTATCCTTTGAAATGTAAATGAGTAAAATGATTAATTAAACATTTTAAAAACAAAGTCAAGACTATTAACAGATTACTAAAGGTGTGTCATTGGATCCTGTGCTGTGCCTCATAGTGAAAGCCCTCATATGTGCACAAATGTACCTGTTTCCCAGCCTGTCTCTGAAAACCTGTTAGACTTTTGATGCTTTGAAGTCTCTGGCTGGTGCTTTATCCATGGGATTTCTACTGTTTGCTCTCCTGGGATCTAGCTGAAAAGTGGCAAGACACTACCCATGCTAAGCTTACACCTCAGCATGGAGCTGAGAGGGTGTTTTTCAGGATATAGGAAGTTGCCAAGACAAAACTCCTACCCTGGTTCTGAAGCAAAGAGCCTAGGGAAATGGTGGCAACATTTGGAAATCATTGTCTCTTTACTTAAGCAGAGAATGTATTTCCCACAGGATTCTTGGGATACCTTGCCAACTTACATAACATTTCCAGGACTCAACTCTCCACTCATGTTAAGGGATCCCTATGTTCTTCTTTCACGGTTGTCTTTAAGCCCTCACCTTTCTCTACTTATTCATAAGTTCTTGAGCAGATACTGACAGCCCATGTACAGAACACACAGCTCAGAACAGCATCACCTGGAAGGATGGCCCTATACACATGTGCACACCTAATCCCGTCACCATGCCCAAAAGGTTTCATCATTAACATTCCCACTCTATAGGCAGACTGGTATAGTTTAGAGTTACTATTTCCTCTCCTATGCTGGAACCATGAGAATGTTCTTCTCTGATCTTTACTCTAAGGTCGGGTTTACACAACTGTAGCTGGTTAACATGGGAACCCTTTGGCATTTGGCTCTTGGACATGTTGGCACTGATCATGTAGCAGTTTATTAGATGTAGTTTTGATCCTCCCCTCAACTATCATCTACATAATGTTTTGTGTGACAGTTTTCATTTTGTGAAGGTGTGATTCTCTGTGTCCAACTGTCTATCTTCTCCCTCAGACAGCAGATGGCCCTGTTTGCTGAAATTCTTTAATGGAACAGAGAGATTTTTCATTTTTAGTATTCTTATGCTTATTTTTGGATGTCAACTTGACTAACCCCTGGAATTAATCAAATACCCAAGATTCTGGGCACACCTATGAGGGGTTTTTGTTAACTGAGTCATTTGAGGTAGGAAGATCCACCTTAAATCCCTATTCTTTGAGGACAGAAGAGAAACCTTTAATCTGGGCCACACCTTCTCGTGGCAGCCTATATAAAGGACAATGGAGAAGGAAGCATTTGTTCTTTGTCTTCCTGCTCTTGGCCTTGATGACAAGCCCATTGCTTCACTGGCATTAGAGCCTATTCTTTGGGATCCCAGTATATACAAAAGACCAGCTGAGACACCCAGCCTTGTAGACTGGGCAACTACTAGATTCTTGGATTTCCCTTTGGTATATAGCCATTGTTGGACAACCTGTAAGCCACTCTAATAAATACCATGCATATATGCATGTGTATACATATGTATGTGAATGTACATATATTCATTCATTCATTTATTCAATCGGTTCTGTTTCTTAAGAGAACCCTGACTAATGCAAGTCTAGTCAACTTGGTTGTTGTGGTGTAAAGACAAGAATGGCGTCCAAGCTACCTCGCAGTAGCAGAAATTATCGTTCCAATTTTGAAGATGAAATTAAGATGTGGAAAGGAAGGCCAAGTGAAAGCAACCATATTTCATAAGATAACTCAACTTCTCAGCCTGAGTGCTGAGCCCTCTCTGCCTGGACCAAATGTGTCCATTAAGGGTTAGCAACATTACAGGATCAGTTAGTTCATTTTATCCTTACCCAATCAAATCTGAAATTTAAAAGACAAAGGATAATGGAAGAGGTAAGTAAACTTCTGAAAAGGAACATTGAGTCCTTTTTTTAAAGAAAGGCATATATCATGCATGCAAGGTATGATGTACAAATGAGGATGTGCCCTCCAACTTACAGTAGGGTGTATACTGATAAACACATCATAAGTTTAAACTATAGTTAGGTTGAAATTACATGTAATATACCAAACCTACACAGTGAGCACAGTATTTTACACATCAGCTGTCTACTTTCAGATTTATGTGGCCAAAAGGGAGTAGGGGTACTGTTGACCAGTGTCATAGGGCATCACGCCTCATATTGATGTTACTAGTCCAGGAATAGGGCACAACTCAAAACTTGAAATATACTTTCTATGTAATATGTATTTTGACAATATTGTGTTGTGGTATGGCCTTCATGACCATGGTTCATTATGACCAATGGTTACCTATATGAACAATTACCTTAATGACCAATGGTTACCTATAAGCCAAGGGTTTTGTGGCATGCAGCAGGGTTGGGCTTTTTTATTTGTTTTTTGCTTGTTTGTTTTGATTATTTGTTTGGTTAGTTTGTTGATTTTTGTTTTGTTTTGTTTTGTTTTGCTTTGGTGAAAACACCACGAAGCTCGGCATATATAACCAGTCATTTCGATTGTGCATGGAGCAAAAGAGATGTTGTGATTCCAAACTCCAAGGAACCATTTTCCTCATATGCAGCTTTGACAGAGGAATATAAAGTTTAAAAACGAGAAACTCCTCAAGGAATCTCAATATTTACATTTTCTACAAAGGTGTCAAAAGTGAAAATGCTTTTTCAGCAGCAAAATGTAAAGGAAACATGAAAAAAATTTTTGTAGATATGGATGGTCTTCCTATCATCCCTTGGCAGCATTATTTAATGCTGTGTTTTCAAATACATGTTTATTTTGTTTGATACATTTTTATCCTGGGAAATAAATTCAAACCTTTATAGTCGACACTAGATTTAAGATTAATAGATGTGTATAAATGAACCCTAACTTAAGAATTAAGATATTCAGGGTGGGGTTAAGAAAGCAGTCATCTCTAAGACCCCCAGCATGGTTCTTTTGATTAATCTGATGTGCAAGCCATTTGCAAAAGCCTTCATACAGAGGCCAGGGCAGGATCACGTGGTCAAGTTCTCGGGCATCTGCACAAAAGGAGAGTGAGTAAATTGATATTTAATCTAAACTCCCTAGGACTACAGAAATATGATTCTACAGCGCCGTACCAGCTCCTGTCTTGACCAGTTACCCCTTCCAGTGACAGTGACATTCCACTGTTTTAACATTGACTTTGTCAGAGAATGCTCAGCACCCTACAGTGCCAAGCCTATCTAGTCAAGCTGATTCTGGGAAATGGCATCTCGTTCAATTATCTATGCTCTGTAATAGTCAGAACCTTCTGTGTCACTGTAAGCCCTATCAGAATAGGAGGGGGCAACCCTGTAAGAATCACTTATTGCGTTCTCAGAGCATATGCAAGAGCTCCACTGAGCTTGGTTGGAGGTAGCCAAAGCTTTTTAACAAGAGCCTTTTAAAAAATAGCACTGTACTATCTTACCTCACTTTTATTAGAAAGCCCTGAAAGCCGATACCCTGTGTCCAACTTGAGATGGCAAAATAGCAAATATTTCTTATAAGACTATGTCTTCTTTAAAGTATAAGAAGCAAAACAGAACAGATATGGTCCAGCACTGTGCAATATAAGGAAAACCTCTGTTAAACCTTTTTGCTGGAGGAAGTGAGCCTGACTTTTATTTCTGACATATTGTTTTTCCCAACAAACTTTCGTCTGTAAGCATCTTTAAGGCATTTCACATTCTGAATACTTTAAAACATTTGAGTGAACCTTGGGAGAGCGAGCGCCTATTCCTCTGGTTCTGGTCACCTCTCCTTATTCCACTCATCAAGGCAGCACTTGTGTTGGATGTCCATCAGGTCCCATGCGTTTCTAAGACACAGAACTATCCAGACCATCCTGGAGGAGTCAACAGTCAATATACTTGCATTTTCAGATGGCAGTGTTCCAGACTGGAGAAGACATCCTTGCTTCTTATCTAAAAGACACGAGTCTGTGTCTATAAACAATGAGTCTACACCTTCTCGTACACATTTATACATGCATGCTCACCTGCCCACCTGTGCCTCTACCATTTTTTTAATCAGTTGTCTCACCCAGACAGGTATTCTCTGGATCAAACTTACAACAAATATCAGTATTTTAATTCTAATATCATATATAAGGATGATATGAGAATCATTATTTGCCAACTGGTACTTAAAATATCTTTTCATTAACCTCACGAAGGGTCATCCGACTATGGCCACTGGGACAGAAATTAACTATCTGCATTAGCTTATAAGATTCTTAGGTTGAATCTTATAATCTGATAAGATCAGATATGCATCAAGGCCACCAAGTAGATGACAAGTCACACAGCATCTTTGTTGGACTACACTTAACCTAATAGCAGAAAACAGATAAGAGGCTCCCAGTCCATTTTAGGTTACATTATGATTTTTTTTTGAGATAAGAAAAGCTAAGGGTATGAAAGTTAAATGTCATGGTTCTAGACTTCCCTCATGAAGCCAAAGCCAAGTACATTCAAAAGATTTTTTTTTAAAAAATCGTATTACTATACCCAATCTGACTTAGACTCTGCCAGCATTTACTAGAGGCCTGGACACATGGTCATTCACCTCTATGATTTCTCTTCTCTCTCTCTCTCTCTCTCTCTCTCTCTCTCTCTCTCTCTCTCTCTGTGTGTGTGTGTATGTGTGTGTGTGTTTCATGACCTCATTAAAATTGACATGACACTTCAAACTGCAAATATCAACATTGCACAAAGATTTTTTTGTCTATAGAAATGAAGCTATAAAAGAAAATATAAATTAGCAAAAATGTTATATTTTGATTTTGTTTTGTAATTATATACCTTGCTCAAATTTTATAAAAACCTTGAAGCCCACAATTTCTATTTTAAGGAGTAACAAATACAGCATCGGAGAAATATGAATCAATAGAGAAATAGCTAAATAGTAATATTAAAATGCAAACATTATTATTCACTCAAAATTCATGAAATATAATCAAAGTGGTAGGGCTATGGTTTAATTTCTGTATCTGTAAGAAGCTCAAATCATCACATTATTTCCTGGGTTTTCTGAACAATACTGCAAATGAGTCCTATTAAACTCTTCAGATACTCTAAGCTCTCAACCCAAGAATGCTTATTTATCTTTAGTTTGTAATATAACATGTTTCTAGTTTAAATGGAACTAATTGTGAGCCTAGACGGAACAGTACAATGACTAAAATGAATAACCCCTGGATATGAATTAACAAAGCACTACACATCACAGAAACGTCACTAAACTTGAAGGTGAATCACTAGAAATCATATAGTATAACCAAGAAAAAGTGAAAATAAAAATAAGCAGAATGCCTGTAGCTGCTGGGCCAGTATCAGAACTCTAACTTCCACATAACTGAAACCTTAAAGGAAAAGGTGTTGAACAATGGTATGGGAATATAGTTGATGATGTAATGACTAAATAGCTTCTAATTTGTTGGAATGTATAAGTGTTCATGTGGGAGAAGGTCATTTCTGCCCTCCAACTTGACAAACTACAAAGGAAAACTATGGATATTCAACATAAATAGAAATATATTTAAAACAAACAAAAATGATATATATATAAACTAAGGTACCATAATATGAAGAGCAGATGATTCTACAATATGAGCCAGTAGACAAAGAAATAGCACGCTGGAATTCAGCACTGGAAGCAAAAGCATAAACACAAAGTCTCAGAGGCATTAAGAAAGAAAGAAAGAAGGAAAGGAAGAAAAAAGAAAGAAAGAAAGAAAGAAGGAAAGAAGGAAAGAAAGAAAGAAAGAAGGAAAGAAAGAAAGAAAAAAGAAAGAAAGAGAGAGAGAAGGAGAGAGAGAGAGAGAGGAAGGAAGGAGAAGGGAAAGGAAGGGAAGGGAAGGGAAGGAAAGGAAAGGAAAGGAAAGGAAAGGAAAGGAAAGGAAAGGAAAGGAAAGGAAAAAGAAAAGAAACAAAGCCTGGGAGAGGTAAGGCTAAAGAAAGCTGAAAGAAAATGACAAAAATGAGCTTCTACCATCTAGAAGGTCGAATCAATAGTAAGTTACTAAACATGGTAAATAGGTAGCAGGAATTTGGTAGTGATGGTGGTGGTGGTGGTGGTGGTGTGTGTGTGCTATTAATGAAAACCTACACATTATGTTTAAAACTAAAATGATAATAAGTACAAGTAAAATAGATACGAAATTATATCATAGCAAATTCAATATACAGTATATAGAGTATTATAATATGAAGTCTAGGCAGGTTGTTTATGTAGTCCTTTAATAAAGACTAAAAAATGTAAGCGAATGCGTTATAAATAACATCCAAAGAATTGAAATATCTAAGAATATTTAAGCAAGAAGAACATAGGAAAGCTACCGCTGAGAAATAAAAAGTAAGTAAACAGCAAGAGCAAAATGACTGGTTTGAGCCCAACAACATCAATCATCACAATACATAAAGTGGATCGAAATGACAATAAGAGGCAGAGATAGCCCAGGAGCGGCAGGACTTCTGCGCCTGAGACACCACCGGAACCTGAAAGAAACAGACCGGATAAACAGTTCTCTGCACCCAAATCCCGTGGGAGGGAGAGCTAAACCTTCAGAGAGGCAGACAAGCCTGGGAAACCAGAAGAGACTGCTCCCTGCACACACATCTCGGACGCCAGAGGAAAAAGCCAAAGACCATCTGGAACCCTGGTGCACTGAAGCTCCCGGAAGGGGCGGCACAGGTCTCCCTGGTTGCTGCCGCTACAGAGAGCCCCTGGGCAGCACCCCACGAGCGAACCTGAGCCTCGGGACCACAGGTAAGACCAAATTTTCTGCTGCAAGAAAGCTGCCTGGTGAGCTTGGGACACGGAAGCAGAATTTCTCTAGGAGGCACGGTCTGTGTTTACCGGAAGTCCCACACCCGCGGATCCCGGCCCGCAGCAGCTCTCTGCTCCCAGACCTGGTGAGAGAGAGACCCAACTGCCTGGTCAGGTGGGCACTCCTGAGGCTGCAGAGCGGAAGAGACCACCAACACTGCTCACCCCTGCCCACATCCCTGGCCCAAGAGGAAACTGTATAAGGCCTCTGGGCTCCCGTGGGGGAGGGCCCAGGAGCGGCAGGACTTCTGCGCCTGAGACACCGCCGGAACCTGAAAGAAACAGACCGGATAAACAGTTCTCTGCACCCAAATCCCGTGGGAGGGAGAGCTAAACCTTCAGAGAGGCAGACAAGCCTGGGAAACCAGAAGAGACTGCTCCCTGCACACACATCTCGGACGCCAGAGGGAAAAGCCAAAGACCATCTGGAACCCTGGTGCACTGAAGCTCCCGGAAGGGGCGGCACAGGTCTTCCTGGTTGCTGCCGCTGCAGAGAGCCCCTGGGCAGCACCCCACGAGCGAACCTGAGCTTCGGGACCACAGGTAAGACCAAATTTTCTGCTGCAAGAAAGCTGCCTGGTGAACTCAAGACACAGGCCCACAGGAACAGCTGAAGACCTGTAGAGAGGAAAAACTACACGCCGGAAAGCAGAACACACTGTCCCCATAACTGACTGAAAGAGAGGAAAACAGGTCTACAGCACTCCTGACACACAGGCTTATAGGTCAGTCTAGCCACTGTCAGAAATAGCAGAACAAAGTAACACTAGAGATAATCTGATGGCGAGAGGCAAGCGCAGGAACCCAAGCAACAGAAACCAAGACTGCATGCCATCATCGGAGCCCAATTCTCCCGCCAAAACAAACATGGAATATCCAAACACACCAGAAAAGCAAGATCTAGTTTCAAAATCATATTTGATCATGATGCTGGAGGACTTCAAGAAAGACATGAACACACTTAGGGAAACACAGGAAATCATTAATAAACAAGTAGAGGCCTACAGAGAGGAATGGCAAAAATCCCTGAAAGAATTCCAGGAAAACACAATCAAACAGATGAAGGAATTAAAAATGGAAATAGAAGCAATCAAGAAAGAACACATGGAAACAACCCTGGATATAGAAAACCAAAAGAAGAGACAAGGAGCTGTAGATACAAGCTTCACCAACAGAATACAAGAGATGGAAGAGAGAATCTCAGGAGCAGAAGATTCCATAGAAATCATTGACTCAACTGTCAAAGATAATGTAAAGCGGAAAAAGCTACTGGTCCAAAACATACAGGAAATCCAGGACTCAATGAGAAGATCAAACCTAAGGATAATAGGTATAGAAGAGAGTGAAGACTCCCAGCTCAAAGGACCAGTAAATATCTTCAACAAAATCATAGAAGAAAACTTCCCTAACCTAAAAAAAGAGATACCCATAGGCATACAAGAAGCCTACAGAACTCCAAATAGATTGGACCAGAAAAGAAACACCTCCCGTCACATAATTGTCAAAACACCAAACGCACAAAATAAAGAAAGAATATTAAAAGCAGTAAGGGAAAAAGGTCAAGTAACATATAAAGGGAGACCTATCAGAATCACACCAGACTTCTCGCCAGAAACTATGAAGGCCAGAAGATCCTGGACTGATGTCATACAGACCCTAAGAGAACACAAATGCCAGCCCAGGTTACTGTATCCAGCAAAACTCTCAATTAACATTGATGGAGAAACCAAGATATTCCATGACAAAACCAAATTTACACAATATCTTTCTACAAATCCAGCACTACAAAGGATAATAAATGGTAAAGCCCAACATAAGGAGGCAAGCTATACCCTAGAAGAAGCAAGAAACTAATCGTCTTGGCAACAAAACAAAGAGAATGAAAGCACACAAACATAACCTCACATCCAAATATGAATATAAAGGGAAACAATAATCACTATTCCTTAATATCTCTCAATATCAATGGCCTCAACTCCCCAATAAAAAGACATAGATTAACAAACTGGATACGCAACGAGGACCCTGCATTCTGCTGCCTACAGGAAACACACCTCAGAGACAAAGACAGACACTACCTCAGAGTGAAAGGCTGGAAAACAACTTTCCAAGCAAATGGTCAGAAGAAGCAAGCTGGAGTAGCCATTCTAATATCAAATAAAATCAATTTCCAACTAAAAGTCATCAAAAAAGATAAGGAAGGACACTTCATATTCATCAAAGGAAAAATCCACCAAGATGAACTCTCAATCCTAAATATCTATGCCCCAAATACAAGGGCACCTACATACGTAAAAGAAACCTTACTAAAGCTCAAAACACACATTGCACCTCACACAATAATAGTGGGAGATTTCAACACCCCACTCTCATCAATGGACAGATCATGGAAACAGAAATTAAACAGTGATGTCGACAGACTAAGAGAAGTCATGAGCCAAATGGACTTAACGGATATTTATAGAACATTCTATCCTAAAGCAAAAGGATATACCTTCTTCTCAGCTCCTCATGGTACTTTCTCCAAAATTGACCATATAATTGGTCAAAAAACGGGCCTCAACAGGTACAGAAAGATAGAAATAATCCCATGCGTGCTATCGGACCACCACGGCCTAAAACTGGTCTTCAATAACAATAAGGGAAGAATGCCCACATATACGTGGAAATTGAACAATGCTCTACTCAATGATAACCTGGTCAAGGAAGAAATAAAGAAAGAAATTAAAAACTTTTTAGAATTTAATGAAAATGAAGATACAACATACTCAAACTTATGGGACACAATGAAAGCTGTGCTAAGAGGAAAACTCATAGCGCTGAGTGCCTGCAGAAAGAAACAGGAAAGAGCATATGTCAGCAGCTTGACAGCACACCTAAAAGCTCTAGAACAAAAAGAAGCAAATACACCCAGGAGGAGTAGAAGGCAGGAAATAATCAAACTCAGAGCTGAAATCAACCAAGTAGAAACAAAAAGGACCATAGAAAGAATCAACAGGACCAAAAGTTGGTTCTTTGAGAAAATCAACAAGATAGATAAACCCTTAGCCAGACTAACGAGAGGACACAGAGAGTGCGTCCAAATTAACAAAATCAGAAATGAAAAGGGAGACATAACTACAGATTCAGAGGAAATTCAAAAAATCATCAGATCTTACTATAAAAACCTATATTCAACAAAATTTGAAAATCTTCAGGAAATGGACAATTTCCTAGACAGATACCAGGTATCAAAGTTAAATCAGGAACAGATAAACCAGTTAAACAACCCCATAACTCCTAAGGAAATAGAAGCAGTCATTAAAGGTCTCCCAACCAAAAAGAGCCCAGGTCCAGATGGGTTTAGTGCAGAATTCTATCAAACCTTCATAGAAGACCTCATACCAATATTATCCAAACTATTCCACAAAATTGAAACAGATGGAGCCCTACCGAATTCCTTCTACGAATCTACAATTACTCTTATACCTAAACCACACAAAGACACAACAAAGAAAGAGAACTTCAGACCAATTTCCCTTATGAATATCGACGCAAAAATACTCAATAAAATTCTGGCAAACCGAATTCAAGAGCACATCAAAACAATCATCCACCATGATCAAGTAGGCTTCATCCCAGGCATGCAGGGATGGTTTAATATACGGAAAACCATCAACGTGATCCATTATATAAACAAACTGAAAGAACAGAACCACATGATCATTTCATTAGATGCTGAGAAAGCATTTGACAAAATTCAACACCCCTTCATGATAAAAGTCCTGGAAAGAATAGGAATTCAAGGCCCATACCTAAACATAGTAAAAGCCATATACAGCAAACCAGTTGCTAACATTAAACTAAATGGAGAGAAACTTGAAGCAATCCCACTAAAATCAGGGACTAGACAAGGCTGCCCACTCTCTCCCTACTTATTCAATATAGTTCTTGAAGTTCTAGCCAGAGCAATCAGACAACAAAAGGAGATCAAAGGGATACAGATCGGAAAAGAAGAGGTCAAAATATCACTATTTGCAGATGATATGATAGTATATTTAAGTGATCCCAAAAGTTCCACCAGAGAACTACTAAAGCTGATAAACAACTTCAGCAAAGTGGCTGGGTATAAAATTAACTCAAATAAATCAGTTGCCTTCCTCTATACAAAAGAGAAACAAGCCGAGAAAGAAATTAGGGAAACGACACCCTTCATAATAGACCCAAATAATATAAAGTACCTCGGTGTGACTTTAACCAAGCAAGTAAAAGATCTGTACAATAAGAACTTCAAGACACTGAAGAAAGAAATTGAAGAAGACCTCAGAAGATGGAAAGATCTCCCATGCTCATGGATTGGCAGGATTAATATAGTAAAAATGGCCATTTTACCAAAAGCAATCTACAGATTCAATGCAATCCCCATCAAAATACCAATCCAATTCTTCAAAGAGTTAGACAGAACAATTTGCAAATTCATCTGGAATAACAAAAAACCCAGGATAGCTAAAGCTATCCTCAACAATAAAAGGACTTCAGGGGGAATCACTATCCCTGAACTCAAGCAGTATTACAGAGCAATAGTGATAAAAACTGCATGGTATTGGTACAGAGACAGACAGATAGACCAATGGAATAGAATTGAAGACCCAGAAATGAACCCACACACCTATGGTCACTTGATTTTTGACAAAGGAGCCAAAACCATCCAATGGAAAAAAGATAGCATTTTCAGCAAATGGTGCTGGTTCAACTGGAGGGCAACATGTAGAAGAATGCAGATCGATCCATGCTTATCACCCTGTACAAAGCTTAAGTCGAAGTGGATCAAGGACCTCCACATCAAACCAGACACACTCAAACTAATAGAAGAAAAACTAGGGAAGCATCTGGAACACATGGGCACTGGAAAAAATTTCCTGAACAAAACACCAATGGCTTATGCTCTAAGATCAAGAATTGACAAATGGGATCTCATAAAACTGCAAAGCTTCTGTAAGACAAAGGACACTGTGGTTAGGACAAAACGGCAACCAACAGATTGGGAAAAGATCTTTACCAACCCTACAACAGATAGAGGCCTTATATCCAAAATATACAAAGAACTCAAGAAGTTAGACCGCAGGGAAACAAATAACCCTATTAAAAAATGGGGTTCAGAGCTAAACAAAGAATTCACAGCTGAGGAATGCCGAATGGCTGAGAAACACCTAAAGAAATGTTCAACATCTTTAGTCATAAGGGAAATGCAAATCAAAACAACCCTGAGATTTCACCTCACACCAGTGAGAATGGCTAAGATCAAAAACTCAGGTGACAGCAGATGCTGGCGAGGATGTGGAGAAAGAGGAACACTCCTCCATTGTTGGTGGGATTGCAGACTGGTAAAACCATTCTGGAAATCAGTCTGGAGGTTCCTCAGAAAATTGGACATTGAACTGCCTGAGGATCCAGCTATACCTCTCTTGGGCATATACCCAAAAGATGCCTCAACATATAAAAGAGACACGTGCTCCACTATGTTCATCGCAGCCTTATTTATAATAGCCAGAAAATGGAAAGAACCCAGATGCCCTTCAACAGAGGAATGGATACAGAAAATGTGGTACATCTACACAATGGAATACTACTCAGCTATCAAAAACAACGAGTTTATGAAATTCGTAGGCAAATGGTTGGAACTGGAAAATATCATCCTGAGTGAACTAACCCAATCACAGAAAGACATACATGGTATGCACTCATTGATAAGTGGCTATTAGCCCAAATGCTTGAATTACCCTAGATCCCTAGAACAAACGAAACTCAAGACGGATGATCAAAATGTGAATGCTTCACTCCTTCTTTAAATGAGGAAAAAGAATACCCTTGGCAGGGAAGGGAGAGGCAAAGATTAAAACAGAGACTGAAGGAACACCCATTCAGAGCCTGTCCCACATTTGGCCCATACATATACAGCCACCCAATTGGACTAGATGGATGAAGCAAAGAAGTGCAGACCGACAGGAGCCGGATGTAGATCGCTCCTGAGAGACACAGCCAGAATACAGCAAATACAGAGGCGAATGCCAGCAGCAAACCACTGAACTGAGAATAGGTCCCCTATTGAAGGAATCAGAGAAAGAACTGGAAGAGCTTGAAGGGGCTCGAGACCCCAAAAGTACAACAATGCCAAGCAACCAGAGCTTCCAGGGACTAAGCCACTACCTAAAGACTATACATGGACTGACCCTGGACTCTGACCCCATAGGTAGCAATGAATATCCTAGTAAGAGCACCAGTGGAAGGGGAAGCCCTGGGTCCTGCTAAGACTGAACCCCCAGTGAACTAGACTGTTGGGGGGAGGGCGGCAATGGGGGGAGGGTTGGGAGGGGAACACCCATAAGGAAGGGGAGGGGGGAGGGGGATGTTTGCCCGGAAACCGGGAAAGGGAATAACACTCGAAATGTATATAAGAAATACTCAAGTTAATAAAAAAAAAAAAAAAAAAAAAAAAAAAAAAAAGAGGCAGAGATAATAAATTTCCACACTGGATACAAATGTGAGGCCCAACTATGCACTGATCGCAAGCGCAAGATTCATATCGTAAGCAAAAAGTCCTAAAAGCTGAAAGCAACGAAATCAAAACACATGCATAAATCAACATACATTAAAAGCAACAAAACCTGCACTGACAATATATGGTAAGAAGGAGGACTACTGGAAATAAAGAGGGTCACAGGACAGAATAGAGAAAGTCTTTAGGAAGAAACAATTACAAATACTTAGTAACAATGGTTTGGAATACATGAAAACTGAAGCCAAAACCAAAGAGGAGAGAAAGATTACTGTGTTTGAAGATTGAAAAAATAAATCTATTTCTCAGGAATTGATATGGTAAGTATATGTAAACTCAGTGAGGACATTTAAGATCTTCATGACACCACAGATGACCGAATTGGCATTTAAACATCACCCTTCACAACTACAGCCCACAAAAGGACAGAATGCTCATGTTATGCCTCCTTCTGATCTAAAAATAGGCTTAATTTTTTCAAAAGATTTCATTACTTTAAAAATGTCCTCTATGTGATAAGTAACATTTAACAAATTTTCAATATTAATGCAAGATCTGAATATACAAACCTGTTATCAAAACATTCTAAGGAAATGAGCAGAGTTTCAAATGATATGCAACCAAACAATACATTCAGAAACCTGTGAGTCAGCTCACAGCAATCTGTAAAGAATTTTTTATCATTTTAAATGCTTATATTTATAAGCAGAAAAGAAATAATCAAACTCAGTGATGTTAGTTCTATCCTAAAAAGCTAAATTTGTAGTAATGTAACTATAAGAAACATGGGTTTATTTTTTAAGCCGAAATCAGCACAAAATAAGAGAAAAGTTAAAGGCAGTGGGCTTTTCTGAGCAAACATCAGTAACACTAGAAGCTATCCAGGAAGAATAACAAGCAAAGCCAGGTCTATGGACTACAATCCCAGCATTGGAAAGCTCAGGAAGAATTGCTTCAAGTTTACTTCAAGTTCATGGTGTCTCTGGGTTACATAATGAGATCTTGGTCATTCTCAAGGTGTGCGACACATCCCTTCAACTAACTGGTCATGTGGCCAGTTCCAGGGACTCCCAAAACAATACAGACTATTGGCATTGCTCTTCCATATCCATAAGAAGTTGGTCATTAAGACAATTGTTGCTGAAGATGCCACACTTTCATAAGGGCTTAGATGAACCAAGCTAGTCCTGATTGTCGGCTTTCCCCTGCTTGTTAGCTTCCACTAATACTAGAAGATGCTATTCAGGCTACTGGTGAAGGAAAGACATCATCAATCTCGTAAATCTGTGAATCCTACAAGACGAGTCTAGCAAGATACACCTGTGAATGCAATAATGGTGTGACTGTTATAGATGTAACCAATTGCTTTTCATTGTTGGCTTTAAGGCCTAGTCCATTGCAGGAAACTCATGACTAGTACTCTACATCAGGCTAAGAAGCTGCACTTGGGGAGCTCTAGGAGTGAGTGTGCTACTATTTTGCTAAACAGACATCCTATCAACTCCCTTCTAAACACTTCTTTCTTTACCCATAGATTACTGCATTTCTCACTCTTCGCCTGAGAAGTGGCTTCATTATAAATCTGAAAGCTATTGGACATAAAAGAGTAAATAGGGAAACCCATCCTTGTGTCACCAAAGGTTGTTTGCTGTGTAAGTTAATTCTCTTAATTTCATATTTCTGTTAATATGATAACTAAGCAACGAGCCGAAAAGAAATAGGGAAAACTCTCTCCCCAACATCATCAACCAATCTTGGTGTCTGCAACTAAGTGTGCGCTGCTCAAAACAGATGGATCATTGCAGAAGATGAGAATAGTGAGGCATTCGTGGATAATAAACTGCCGGAATGTCACCACCTCTCCACAGTCAATGCAACGATAACACTTAGACACAAATTACCTATCACTTGGTGTAGGTGTAACAGGCCTGAACGGAATGTCTACCTTACTGCTTCCACTTCAGAGCCATCTTTGTTCTAGATCTACTTTCTTTTCTCACCTCTGCTTCTCTTTAGCCAGTTCTTCCCCATTGCTCCAGCATACAGTTTTATTTGAGGTTCCTTTATTAAAACGAAGGCTGTGCTTTTATCAGAGAAACCTAGAACTAAGCTAAATGCTAAAGGCGAACGACAAATGGATCCCACTTTAGTCCCATAGGAGACTAAAGAAATTACACAGAAGATAGCAAAAACACTTATAACACAATGGCCCTTCTCGGATACTTAGTTCAGTTTTACACAAGCTTATTTTATAAACATAAAATAGGGCCAATATATTTTTCTTTCTTCCCAACCAAATAAATGAGTAGCATTTTTCCACAGTGCCCTCATTCTTTACACCACATATGTATCCCTTCGGGAGAAATCAAAATAATAGGAATGACAAGAGATTTTTAGAAAGGAAGACCTGGAAGAATTTGAACTGTTTCATATCAGAGATGCTATTTAATCTTCCTAAGCTCTATTACTCTTACTTTCAAGTTGGTAATGGTGAATTGCAGAGTTTTGCAACTGGTTTATAAATATTTTGGCCCACATCCATAGTGCATTTGAGGGTTTTATACATACAAACAAATGGCATCCGGATGCAAAGCACAGTGGTTGGCGCAGGCAAGCACTGAATAGACTGGGGTTGTTTTTCGATTGGCTACTGTATTCAAGCTGTTCTCAAAGTCTTGCACTCAATCACGAGGCCTACTGTTCTCTGTGTCATTTGGCTCCTAGGAGTTATTAATGTGCTGAAGGAGAAGACTGAAATGACCACCTCCCCTATGAATGTTTTCAACTCACCATATTTACCAAGTGCTCACCTTATCTAATTAGAAAGAAAATACAAGCAGCCAAGGCTACTGTTACACAGTATTGCAGTAGTCGATACAATTCCTCCAAGAAACAAGTATCACCTTGCTTTCTATCAACTTGGGGGGAAATGTTCTTCAGAAAATATTCAAGGATCAAATCCAAATACAGTGAGCTGAGCACAAAGCCATCTATATAAGAACACCCAATGCTTTATAATGGACAGTGTGTAGTTTTCTGAATAATTTTATTTCAGAAAAAAACATAATATTTAGGAAGCTATCCAATAAACTAAAAACTTACTTTGTTTCACGTCAGCAATTGAACTAAATACTCCAAAAAGGAGAAAACCTCTTGAGCTGGGGAAGTATAAAATGAAGCTTGCCTTGTGACTCATCCTTTGTAAATGTAAGTGAAGAAATATTTGGGCCATATGTTTAGAATGATGGCACAGCTTATTCTTTGAAAGGAAAAAGGCAATATCCAGTATTTGTGTTTCAACATTACATGGAAAATGAGTCTAGTTTAGAAAAATGGGTCCTGACAGAGTAATTGCTGCTTAAGAAAACCTAAATTGCACTTATCCTCTGAATTATTATGTAATTTTAAAAATATCAAAATGATAGAAATACATATAACAATAATCTATTAAAATGAATACGTGTTCTTGGATTAAGTACACTTTTCACAAGTCTGACATAATCACAATAGCTTTGGGGAGGTTATACATTAAACTCCAAAAATATGATTCAGTGAATTAAAATGTATCATAAATAGGAAAGTACCTGTAAAGTTAATTCCACATCACCTATTTTTTACATTAATTTTCCATTAGATTTTTCATCGAACTACAGCTTTTACAATACCTGATATATACCTAGTGGGCATACCCACAATGATTTAAGATTGGTCCTAAAGTATTAACTTCATACATTTCTGTTACATTTAATTATCTTTCTGAACAGTCTAAGCAACATAGAAAAACAATGTCAATATGCAATGGTTATTCTATTTGTCATCTGACAGAAAGATTTCAGAGCATCAACTTTAAATTCTAATGTACATTATTATTTTTCATTTTTTAATGAAAAATATTGGAAAACCATAAATTTAGGGGTCATAACATGATATTTTGACATAAATATGCACAGTGAAGTATGGAGGCCCAGTTTGAAAGGCAACTGCTAATACATACTTATCATCAAATATTATTAATTCAGCTAGTTGGCTCTTAGCAACACCTCCAGAAAGGGAAATTATCATAAGCTAATAGACCTTGCTTGCAGCAGTCTTTATTGTCTGTCCACACTCATTTTGCACAAGGTCTGTAATAAAAAGCTAACTCACAAACAGAAATATCCGATGTCACACAAAGGGCCCACTATTCCCGGGCACAAATCAATTTTTCAATAACTCTTAATGTAATTTGAGGTCTTCCATTATATAATCCTCCAGAAAAAATTAAATTCTACAGTGTTTTCATTTAGCCATCCAGTTAGGATTCTCATGGATTAATATACATATATACATATATATTATATTAAAAGTAAGTGAAAGCAGAGTATAAAGTCCTTGATTCATGAGAAAACCACAGGAAATGTTTGAGACTGTATAGTCAAATATTTATGTTGCTGAGTTTGCCCACAGAGGTGGATTCTGAAGGGAAGCAACACATTCCAAATAGAGTGTTCTCTTCTCATGCCATTCATAAAACGCCTTTCTGTTATGCAATGGGACCATTTCACTTGGTTAATAAACACGGACTTTTGTTTATCCTTAACCAGTTGTACACAGAAAGGAGTTTTCATTTTCCACACTCAGTTTCCTTAGGGAGCCCGGGAAGAAAATGAACAACCCTGCTCTTTCATCAAGTCTCCCGAGCGACTGGAAAAACCCTCACAGTTTCTCCAAGACCATTCTTTCTTTGTAGACCCACCTGCATGGGCGCCTCGTGTCTCATTGTAGGCAAATGTCCTACATTTACTTAAAAGCATAACTTGGGTGATTGGCTCCATCAGGGGCTCTTTTCATTTCTGAAGAAAGCAAACCCGAAGGGTGTGATTATAACCGGGAATCTGGTGGCACAGTGAATGGCCACCTCACTACAGGAATGCTGGGTCCTCCTAACTGATCCAGACAGTTAAGTAGACATAGATCAAGGATGGCATAGCTCTGAGATAACTGAAAACGTTTTTTGCTCTTTACCTCTAACACTAGACCCTAGTCTTTTTTCCTTTTCCTTTTCTTCTTTCTTTTTCTCTTTCTTTCTGTCTTTTTTTTAAGACGCTTTGAGCGATATTGGCACTGGTTTTTCCTTTTTAATGTCTTTAGCCAAGCTGAATTTGCTCTACCCGGTCACAGTGAAGAACTCTCAGTAAATTCATGTGACTGAAAATTCTCCAGTTCACTCCGCTATCACTAACCCAGGAAGCCAAGACCATCAAAGCCAACAAGAGATGGGCTGTCCTCACTTTGTTAGCTCGGGTTTTCATTTTCCACACTCAGTTTCCTTAGGGAGCCCGGGAAGAACAAGAACAACCCTATCTATCTTTCATCAAGTCTCCCAAGCGACTGGAGAAACCCTCACAGTTTCTCCGAGACCATTCTTTCTTTGTAGACCCACCTGCATGGGCGCCTCGTGTCTCATTGTAGGCAAATGTCCTTTTCTCTCTTGCTAGGACAGCTCTGGTCCGGGAGCCTGGTCAAGCGTGCACAGCCTGAGCGCTCTCTGCAACGCTCCGCACGCGTGGGGCTCTGTAGCCCGCTCCAACATCAGCACCGGAGCTGTCCGCTCCTGACTCCGCACAGGCGTTCTGGCCACGAACCCCGTGACCTTCTGGGAGTTGTAGTCTAATCTTGTGAGGCAACTGCGCAAATGGGAAAACTATGAACTACAACTCCCAGATACCCAGGCTGTTTCCCTCGGGCTAGCCCCTCCAGCTGCTCTGGGCGGTGGAAACCTCCCTTCTTTCCAGTTACACAGGTTGTTAATCTCTCTCAGCTTGCCTAACCGTTCCCTCAAAGCGCACTAGCGAAAATAACACCAGATCATCCCAAACAAGGTCTTTCTCTTCACAGTATCGCTTTTGGAAGCCAGACTGTATCTCTGGCTAGAAAACGCAGCACTTTGTTCTAATTTCCAATGAAAACGGGCTTTACCTTACCTCTCTCCTGAGCCCGGAAAGTTTATACGTACCCAAAGTGGAGTAGTTTTACAGTTTTATTCAACAATCACGCAGGAATACGACCGATGGCACACATATAAGAAAAGCGGTTCATCCGCAAAACTGAATTGACAAGATCGGCACGCAAGCAAGCCCGAACACACACACACACACACACACACACACACACACACACACACACACACACACACACACACACACGTCCACAAAAGCCAGATTTCTGACGGAGCCCGCCAGGCGCTTCTTTCTGTTTACCTTTCCATACAGCTCCATTGCAGCCGGAGGTTCAGAGAGCCTCAAGTAAGTCTCCCCACTACAAAGGAGGTGAAGGTCTTATGCTGGAGGCAGAGCACAATGGAAAGGCTTGGAGGAGCGGTTTGCAGAGAGCGAATAAGGGATGGAAGGGCAGCAGGCTTAGATGGGAGGCTTTCTTCCAGAGGGAAACCCAGAAGTCTTCTAGTGACAGCTGCAAAGAAAGGGCTGTGAGTCTCCTAGGAAGTGCCAGGGGCACCAGCGCCAGGCAGCCCCTCCCCTACTCCTCCCAGCACACACACCACCTGAGGGCTGCAGAGCTGATAGGGCACTGGGTTATTTACCCAAAGCAAGTCACACAAAATGAACACATTCATCACCAGAGCCCAGGAGCGCCTTCACAGAATGAGATGGGAGACCTCGATTAAGTTAGCCGGGCCTTTCTTTAACGCGCAGCTCTTCCTTTACATTGCAATCACTCTCCTCCTGAAACGGTTCATATCATGGTCTTCAAGTCTCTGAACTGGGCATTTATGTTCTTTTGTCAACTTCTAATGTGTGGGAGGACTTGTATCTTGTGTCGTCTGTCGCTGAGGCAAATCTCTTCTCCCCTTTAGAATTCAAGCTCGTCTATCTGTGACCCCCACCTTTCCATGTTGTCAGATTTACGACACAAGAAGCAGAGTAGAAGATGAAACCCTCATGATAGTCACAGACAGTCACGCAAAGGTTAATTCAAGTCAGCTCTAAACTTCATCCTCTTAGACATTTCAGCAAAAAGGACGTTCTGGAACTTAAAAGTGCTGGAAACATCTCTGGGGAGTAAGAATTGCCTTTCATATTCCCAGGTCCCATGCCACATATTCTACCGGAAAAAGATCTGGGGGTGGGGGGTCTACATTTCTAACACCTTCCCCAGCAGTTCTTATGCAAATAATTCTTTGGCTGTAATTCAAGAAACACTGCTTTTAAAGGATCTATACGAAATACTTTTTTCCCAAGATATAAACCTCAGAATTTCGCTCTAAACTTTGTTTATGCAACAAGATGCAATGCATATCTGATATAGTAACACACACACACACATACACACACACACACACACACACACCCCACACACACACACCACACACACACATTTCCTCAAAAATCTGTCTTCTAATCTTTGATTAGTGAAAATGTATGTGGTATCACTTAGGTGAATAGTTTTTACGTCAACTCAAATGATCATTTTTAAAAATCATCATCTGTTAGGTGAGTTATTTGATGCCTAGAGAAAACTAACAACGTAAAAGCTAAAGACAGGGCCAGTGAGATGGTTCAGTGTGTAAAGGCGTCTGTTGCCAAGCCTGATGACCTGAGTTCAATCCTTGAGACCCACATAATGGATGGAAAGAACTGACTCCAGCAAAGTATTCTGTGAATTCCACGTGTGGTTTGGGTCATACCATAAATAAATAAATAAATAAATAAATAAATAAATAAATAAATAAATAAATGTATGTAATGAAAAAGTACATTATTGTCTTAGTTTCCACTCTGTTGCTGTGAGGAAGAAACACTATGGCAATGCAAGTTTTAGAGAAGAGAGCATTTAACTGTTGGCTTGCGTACAGCTTCATTGGGTTAGTCCATGAGCATCAGAGTAGGAAGCAGACAGACATGGTGTTGGAGCAGTAGCTGTAAGCTTTACATCCTGATCTTCAGGGGTCTGGGGGGCATTGCCTGGCCATGGGCTTCCTCCAATAAAACCACACCTACTCCAACAAGGGAACACCTAATCCTTTCAATCCTTCTCAAACAATTCCACTGAAAAGGAACCAATCACTCAAATATATGAGCCTACAACAGCCATTTTCATGCAAACCACCAGAGCTAATAACAAAACAAGTGGTAATAATCAATGCTTCTTGAATATATATATCATTTATTTCTTGTGTAAATAATACACATGTACATGTAAGTGCACGTGTATACACACACACACACACACACACACACACACACACACACACAAACAGATAAATCTTTTTTTTAAATGAGTCTGAATATAGTTAGCAGAAGGAAAGGGACCGCCGGAGAATAACAGAATTGTGTGGCTTGAGCATCTCATCATGTTAGTGTGTGGGGAGGCCTGAAAGTTTTAAGGCCCAGAGACACTAAGTGACTCCACAGGGACTGCACAGAGCATTAGCAGGATGGATGAGGCGAGAGCAATTAAGTCCTTGCCTTAGCTACACTTTTCTTTGCACTGATTTACCTCACCATTCAGATTCTGGGATTTTTCTATGGTAATGTTCAATAGTATTCACGCTGTCATTGGTATGGATCTAAGTTATGTATTATTCATTGGCTGCGATCTTTCCTATTTCACATCCTCTCTGTTGTTTACTCTCTCTGTTAAAAGGAGCTGAGAGCTAAGCTAATAATAACAGTGCTATTGGCTGTATAAGAAATCACATTTTATTAGCATCCCTTTCACGACATCCCAGTTAAGATGATCCTTGTTCAAGCCAAGTTCACTGAGGCTTGGGAAAAGGATCAAGGAACTTCTTTAGAACTCACTACCTCCCGCTCATAAGTCTGATTTGAATCTATAGTCTGACACCATACCCAAGTGTCTAACCTCAGACACGATTAGGACCGTAGATAGCTGAGTGGGATTTTTCTGTCTGGGTGCTGTTACCTCTGCCTGTCTGAGACAGTGAACTGGCTTTGATTCCAACCTATGAAGCACCCACACAACAAAATGCTATTGATTCTCTTAGAAGAAGTTAAATATCCCCATGGCACTATTGATTTGTTCAAAATTAAAAGGAAAATTATTTTAACTCATTCCTGCTCATGAAGTTTCCAACATTATATGTAATCAATATAAGTAAAAACCCTCCAAGTGAATATAAAAACAAGGTTGATTTCTTTCCATAATGTAGATACTATTTACAACTGCTACCCTTTTAAGAATACCAATGCTCTAGTAGCACTGTGGCAGGCACTTTGCCTATATTATTCCATTTAATTGTCAATAACTTCGGAAGGAAATGTTACAATCTCATTTTACAGTCAAGAGAGGATATGGATTTTGTTTAAAGACACTGACTAATGTGATTTGGTCCAGGCTTTAAAACTCAGACTTATCTGATTCTAAACCTAGATTTTCAACTGTAGTTTTCCTCAGAAGAATTAATATTTTAAAATACCACATTTCACAATCTCTTAGAAGTTTTGCCAGGCTTTGGTCTTGTTTGGTGGGGATTAGAATGAGATTATAACATTGTTATGAAATTGTACAGTTACTTAAAGCTGTAAGAAATTTTTATTTTAAATAACTTTTTAATGATTTATTTATGTTTATTTTACAAACTACCTGCAGGTGTGTCTGTTTGTGGGTGTCAGGTGCCCTGAAACTGGAATTAGAAACCGTGGTGAGCTGCCATGTGGGAACTGAACCCAGCCAGGTCCTTTGGAATCATAGCCAGTGCTCTTAGCCACTGAGTTACCCTTTTAGCCCCTTTAGAACTTTTAATACATAGCTTTTAAATTTGAAAATGTTGTAATTGGTTAATTTTGATAATCAACATGATTGAGTTTGTCTGGAAAGGGTGTTTCTAGACAGGTTTGACCAAAGAAGAGGATGACCCATTCTGAAAGGGACAGGTATCACTCATGGGTTGAGTTCATGGACTGAAAACCAGGTAGAAGAAGAAATACAGCTAGTCCTGCCTCTCTTCTCTCTCTTCCTGATCACTGCCATGCCTTACTCACCATAACAGATTTTTTCCCTCCTTCTGTGAGCCCAAATAAACTTTCATCTCTTGAGTTGCTTTTCTCAAATATTTGACCACAGCGGCAAAAGGAAGCCATTATTAATCAACCCTTTCTGTGAAATCTCAACCCATTTGACCTTCTGGAAATATTTTGTGGAACTTTGTATCAAATGTGGATCTTTGGCTGAACATTGTATAGTAACTATATTTCCAGTTCATAGAAAACAGTGACCAATAAATATTATAAGAAAACCAGAGAAGTACTAAAAATCAATGCCCACTTTTTATGCAAATGACTTACTCAGTAGAAGGGTTTAGATTACCATCTTTGGAGGAGCATTGTATAGCCCACATCTTTATTAGTTCTTAAGACATTTCCATCAGAGATTTATTGTTATCTTAAAAACCATTGCTCTCATAATCTCATAATTCCCTTAAACACGTTGGGAAGCTTTATTATTAAGACCTGACTTAACTGCGTAAACTTTAGATGTTAAGTTTTCCAACAGACTTTTGATCTGGTAACAGATAGGCAACTTAATGACCAGTCTCTGAGGGGAAAGCATCCCTCAGCATTTTATTCCAGAAGACTTGACACAGCATACACTTGATGCAGGAAGAAAGAATGGCATGCTGTTGGCCACCATCCAGAATACTTATGACAGGCATCCTATATGCCTTCAGGAGGATGGGAGCCTAGAGTTGTCTATTTATAGTTTAAGCCAAGCTTAGCCTCAAAACCAAGTCCAGGTTAAAAAAATATAATTCCTGATAGATATAATTGTTCTGAAACTCATACAATTAACAAAACCAGAATGGTACACTAGGGAGAATGTGGTCAGTAAGATAACCCAACTCTTTAATCCATAAAGATAAGGAATTAGATTCCTAAAATCTACAATAGCTAGGTTAGTGTACCACAGGTCATCAGATGCCATTAATTACATTAGGGGAGATGTACTGTTCTGCAACTGTACTCTGATTTTTTAATATACTTAACTTTTATGTCTATCAACAACACTCATTCAAACACTTTAGACTTACCAGCCATAGCTTAAAGTGTAGAATCAGGGACAGAGAGATGGCTCAGTGGTTAAACATTGGCTGTTCTTCCAGAGGAGTCAGGTTCAGTTCTAAGCATCCATGTGGTGACTCACAACCACCTGTAACCTCAGTACCAGGAGATTCAATGCTCTCTTTTGGCATCCACAGACACCAGGAACACAAGTGCTACACAGAAATATGCTCAGATACATGAAATAAACTAATTAAACACTTTAAAGACAACAGTCAAAACCATACTGCCCCCCACCCAAGGAAGCTCAACACCTAAACGAGGAAGAGATAACTGCTAGAGACATCAGCTTCAAAGGTAACAGCAGTGTCTGCTGAGCTGGGGGACACTTGGCGTATTAACAACTGCCTTACAGGAGTGTATGAAGCAGAACTCAGCTGAAGCTAACTGGATAGTAAATTTAGCAGGTCATCCAACTGCCAGACCAGAAGGGAAGGCACAGGAGAACTTCAAGGGAGTTTCATGACTATTAGCTGATTCCTCTTTCTAGGTTTGAAAATAAAAGCCAAAGGTGAATTATGCCTCAAGTCTATGCTCAATTTAATATACAACATCTCTGTGTTGCGGTTAACATGTGTTTGCTTTCTCACAACTTGACCACACTTTCACTTTAGAATTAAGCAATACTTCTCACTGGATAAAACCTCAATAACCACGTTTAAAGGAAGAGGGAGCCTAATATTTGTCTCTCCTTTGCTGGCTGAAAAAAAAACTGCTAAAGTATAATACTTTTTCCCTTCAAATAAGGGCTGGAGACATTTTCAATTTTATTATGAGTTTACCCATTAATTCAGCTACAGAACACAAGGTTATATTGAGTTACAGTTAACCTAGCTGTCCACATATTAAGATAGTCATAATGTCTACTGTTGACTAATTTGCCAAGAATGAACCCTTTTTCCCTTCTGGATTTCATAAGAACTTATAAATTGGCAAGGTAGAAAATGGTGGATCCTGGGTACTCTCTACATGCTTGGTAGTTCCTGCTCAGGGATGGTACTTCATTCATAGGCACAGGTAGCTTCATTTTTTTCTATGCTAAGCTAAGCCACAAAGATGCTGAGCCAACTTTGCAATAGAAATGTTTATCCTGTGCTATTATATCTTAAGTCTTGAAGGAATGGTCTTGCACTTTTGAGCACTGTTGGAATAATTAAGTGTATCACAGCTTTGAGTATGGCATTGAGTAACACAGCGCTGTGTGTTACAATTTGGACAGAAAACGTTTGTGAGCCAGAGGAGTGTTGTGAATTGATAGGAAACATCTTCCAAAGGAATGCATGTATTGAAAGTTCATCCCAGCTGGGGGTGCTACTGAGAGGCCACAGACGATGAGGGTACCAGCCTTATCGATGTGTCATTAGAAGGAAGAGGAACTAGGTTACTGAGGACATTGTCTTCGAAGGAAACGCCTTGACTTGGTCGTGCCCTTTTCTGTTCCTCTTTTTTTCTTGGCTAATTACCATGGTAATTAGCTATCCATCATACCCTTCCAGAATGTTCCTGCCCTAACATGGACTTAATATCAGAAGAAACAACTGGCCACCAGCTGAAATGCTTCTTTCCTCTAGTAACCTGTAAGATGTTTTACCATAGAGAAGAAAAAGCTAACACACATCCCTCTGACAAGGTTTATAAGGAACTTGACTGTAAAATATTAATTGTCATTTCTGAAATAGATTGTTGTAATCAGTCTTTTGTACCCACACATATTATCTATTCAAATAGATCTGCTCTCTCAAAACTTATTTTTCTTTTATTTTTCCAGGTAGTTTTCCTGTCCAAGTCTAAGGGTCTTCCTGAGAGGGAAGCGCAGATCATTCAGTGAACACATTTCGTTCTAGTTGCAACTTTAATTACAGTTGAAGTACACTCTGTTTTATTCTTCTGGGACTTTCTCAGAAGATGAAAGTTCTCGATTTTATTTAAAAATGACTTTTTAACATACACAAAATTTTCTTTATAGTTATAAAGCATCCTTGAAGGATACTATTCCAGCTACAAAACACGCATATTGTTATCACTGCTCAGCACTGTGTCTTAAGGAAGCCCTGATGGAGCACTGAAGGCTGTATTTAAAGTTACCTAGTGCTCATTTCACAGGGCGAATGGTGGTAAATCATTAACATGCTTTAATTCCAAATCCACAACATCAAAGATAAATAAGACTGTTTGAGTGTTGATAGGAAGAAAAATAGCATAGTTAAACTGAGTAATTTATGCAGTTTTAAAAGAGGCTATTACTGAACCATGGGAAGTGCTACTAGGAGGTATGAAGAGAAAGCTGTGCTCTGGTTCTAGACACAGGAAGGGGCCAGTGACAAGTTTAACCCCAAAGGCTATCCTACAGGAAAAGAGCATTTATTGGAGGTAGAGGATGCTCGAACATAGAGTCAGCAGGGAAAGGAAGTCACCAGTCCTCCCAGCAACTTTCTTCTCTATCTCCCCATTGGTAGAATTCCATCTGAATCCAGAGTCTCAGGACCAGTTCCTAAAATCCAAGGTTTCGGCATCCTATGACACAGGAGCATGGGGAAGGACAGGCAAAAAGACAAAGAGGGGAAACCACCACATTTCCCAGTTTTAAAGATGATCAAAGTGAGAATCAAATGAAAATTTTGAAAAACAAAGGTCCTAAACCAGTGTGAACTTAGACCTTCTTCATGCTAAGGACCCTACTGAGTTAATCTGAAAACACAATGCATGGAGTTCTCAAAAGAAGTATTTCCAAATTTCAACACTTTTCTTCCCATTTAGCTTTGACACTCATATCACATTCAGAACTTTAGTGAGGAATCCTTACTTATAACATAACTTATAACTATAGAGAAACTCTGCAACATCTCTCTTTTGTCTGCCTTATTATTGCTTTCCAAGGTGGATGAATGTATTGCCGAGCCTTTCATCTAATCAAGTTAAATAATTATAAGCAGACTAGTTGTGCCAGGATTGCCTTTGACATTTAGAGACTACAAACTCAAGTGTGTAAAACCTTCATACCTTTAGATGTTTATAATCTTTTGTAAAGGCTCTGTGTGCCTCAGAAGAACCAAGGTTTCTGTCTGACTTGGTTTTGCAACAGAACTCATAATGGTGCTTTGCAAACAGATACTCAACAAGTATTTATGAGTTGATAAAGAAATGGGGAGAGACAAACACTGGCTATCACGCAAGACTAGTAAACAGGTAGCATACACATGAAAGGGTTGAAAGATGAGAAGAAAGGAGATTAGGCCTGGCCATCAGAGACTGAGGAAACCTCATCAGAAATGGAGATGACTTTGAAAGATGAGGAAGGTTTTGCTTATAGATGCAAAGGGCTTTCTGAGTACTTGAGATGTGAACAGAAATGGCCCAGGTTGCTGTTTTTTTACCAGCAGGAAATCAGGACAAACATGAAATATAGGGAAAGTTTGTTCTGGAGGAAACAGTCCCGCTAGCATTCGTACCTCCCTGTCAATTTTAAGATCACAGTTTAGTCAACACACCGTTGGAGCATTTTTATCTTCTTCTGGCCTCTGGATACATTCCACTTGGTGACCCTAGACTCCTGAACTTCAGTCATGACAGCCGTGTTGAAATACAATGAAGTGGCTTGAATTTTAACCTCTCCTCCAGCAGTAGTTGGTGAGAAGTCTAAGACAGCCTCGCTGTTGTCATTTAAGGTTAAAACAAAAATCATATGTTACCAACAGCACTCAGAGTTTTAGGCCATTTTATAAATATAATATCCCTCCCCTCCAATACTGCACCTTAAAGTGAAGAGGACATCGTTTCTGGTTAAGCGGCTTTAAGAAATCTGAAAATTACATTGTGTTTATACAGCTATAGTTAGGACTGACTCAGTCTTGAAAATAAAATAATCAACTATATAGGAGTCTTTGGAATTGAGAGTTTTGAGTCCCAAATGCACTCAAGTCCCAAGCAAAAAGCAGGATGAGTTGATTCCACCTGGTGGGAAAATAAAAACCATAAGCTTTTTCTGCACACTGCCCTGTGCCTGAGAATCAACCTGGTGTTGTCCAAGTATTGCACAGGGAAACTTCCTACCGTGTGTTTTTTATCTCTTGGCTAATGGAACATTATGTGTTAGTAGGAAAGCACTCATCCCGTGAATAGCAGCCAGCTGAGGCTGTGAGATCTGAGAATGTCGATTTATGTTGCTTTTTAGCATGTTGCAATAATTGGTTCTCTCGGAGTCAGACTTCGTGCCTTGCCATATAACAGACTATAAGAATTTTCAAGTAGGAACGTTTCCCCTTTAGAGGTTTCTTTACAGATGGATTTTTGCAGAGTGTTTTGTGGTTGTTGGTTTGTTGCTTTTAAGTCTCAGAAGCTACTTCATGAAGAATTACCCATAAAGAGGGCAGTCTGGGTTGGAACACATCATTCAGACCCAAGGACTTGAGTGTTATTTGAACTGAACCAAAGTGAATTGAATTTCAGTTCAACGCACTCCATTATTTTCTTATTGAATCCTTCATTTCTGGCTGGAGAAAAAGTGGGTGGTAGTGACGGTAGAAAGATGAAAGATAGGTGGAACTTCGAGGGATTGATTTTCTTGCTCAGACTATGGGGTCAATGGAATCTCTGTAATGCTGGAAGGACTCTCCAGTATAACAAAGCTGGAACAGACATTACTTTCAATAGCTAGGAATCTACAAAATAATCATAAATTTAATTCGGGTTGCTCAACTGATTTTCTAGAACATCAAGAATAAGGATACGCAAAGAAATATCTTGTTCCCTGTTGACTATACAGTCCATGTATTTGTGGATAACTGAAACCCTGATTGTTAGTTTAGGAGTTGACTCAGTCCTATAGATTCCATTCACATATCAGCTAAGCAATGAGTTGAACAATTGGCCTTCTAAAAGGATTTAATATATGCTATTTTAATAATTTGCTTCTCACATGAAGTCCACAATAATATAACAATATTTAGATAAGAGTCGTTTTCTACTTAGGTCGTGTTTTTGTTTGTTTGTTTTACGTCAACTTGAAACAAGCTAGAGTTATTTGGGTAGCAAGAACCTCAACTAAGAAAATGCCCTCAGTAGATTGGCTTGTTGGCAAGTGTGTGGGAATTTTCTTGATTGATGATTGCTATGGGAGGGTTCAGACCTCTGTGGGTGGTGTGACCACAGGGCAGCCTTAGATGTCTTAGATGCTGTAAGAAAACAGGCTGAACAAGCCATGGGAGTGAGCCAGTAAGCTGTTCCTCTGCTTGAGGTTTTGCCTCCAGGTTCCTGCCCTGAGTTCCTTCTCAAACTTCCCTTCATGATGGACTACATGATGGATTTCTGTAAGCGGAAATCAACTTTTCCTTCTCCAAGTTACTTTTGGTCATGATGCTTCATCAAAGTGATAGAAAATTAAGGCAAGGCAATTAAATCAGTTATTAAATATAAAGATTTTTTTAAAAAAGTGATTCTATTACTTTGGGTAAGCACTTGATACCTACCCTTTGGAACACCCAACTTCAGATCCCAGACAAGGCAGGTGGCTCACAACTCCAGCTCTAGAAGATCTAATGCCCTCTTCTTGCTTCTGTGGATGCTAAGTCATGTGCTGGATGCACACACACTTACAGGTAAAATACAATGAAATAAAATAAAATAAATATGTGTTTGTAAGCAAATATAGGAGTGCAAATCTTGTGTTTTACTTTAGAAGTGCATCGTATTTACTATGCCTCATACCACAGTGTGAATAAATGTTCCTGCCTTTTTATTAAAAGAAATGGTTGCAAAGTGGCTTTTGAGTTTCCTGGATTATTCTCTGTAACATCAGTGAGGTAAGTGTGATATTTTGCTTTCCAACTTCGGAATTTTCAAGTTTCTGAGTTAAAAAGAAATAAAACAATACATGCCTGCACAAATTGCCAAATGTCTTAATTAAGTGTATATTCATCAATCAAATCTGGTAGCTTTCTCTTTCAAGAATCTTAATCCTAATTCCTATAATGGTGTTTTGCAAATATGTGAACAGTAAGTGAGATAAGAATTTTAAAGGAAGAAATAATCTTGTAATTGTTGTAATGAGATGATAAATAAAAACATTGCAGGTCTAAATTAAGACAGCTACTTATACTAACACACAGACCCAAACTCTGTACATCTTGGTGAACTCAGAACAGTTAGAATGGCCATTGTAGGGTTTGCCTGGGATCTTGTACTTTCACTATCTATTACATCCTGTGTATTCATCCGCCACAAAATTACAAGCATTATAATAGAATTAAAAGTAGAAGAGCTAATTAGCCTTATATCATCATTCATGAATTATGTGTCCTTTTGTCTAGATTCCATCCTTGTTGCCAAACAGTCCCTTTATTTAATTCTCTTTTTCTAAGTGTTACACTATACCAATACTTATTGCTGCTCACATAAAAAACATACATGTATACCTTATAGGATAGTTTCTTGATGTGAAGGAAAGTATGTACTTTTAGGATTCCTCAGATTCATGGTCTTAAAAATGTAACTCATATATTCCTTTTATTGTATTCTGGTTTGTATGCCCATATAAGCTACTGTCCCTTTATATTTCTGTGATATTTCATTAAAATCACTGATTTCGAATGGGGGTGTATATACATATTAAGAAAAGTAGTGTGATTATGTAACTTTTCTAGGAACTACATTATAAACATTTTCAATTTGTCCTGTAAGATAGCTGAGGAGACAAACCAGAGGTAAAGAGTTGCACACATATCAGATAAGTGAAATATCCTAGGTTGAAACTCAGTTTTATAAAAGAAGCAATAAATTGCATGGAACATAATATCCATCCACAGAAATACAAGGTGACTCTCTGGGTCATCACTTCAGCACTTGTGTTGCTATGGGAACTGAGCAGTTAGAACCTTGAGGTAATAAATGTCACCACTAAAAGGAAATCAGTTATTAAACTGTAAGCATTCACCAAAACTCCAAGGCTGTCTTCCTGGTAGCGTCAGCCTTCTCTATTGAGCCCTAAATCTGTATATTATCTTCCTTAACATTAGAATTGATAAGACTCATTTAATAAAAATTACCTCTCATGAAGAAAGTTTTTAGCATAATTACATACTCCGGTAAGGTGATCTTGACAAACTAACATAGAATTCTGATTGTTCTCATCAGTAAAATGATAATGATGCTCTCCTATGGGATTGTTTGCCATTTTCAAATTACTGTTATGTTGATTAAGGCTTATCAGTGATTCCCAAAACGATGCTTTAGGTGGAAGACCTGCTGTTGTTAATTCCATCTTGTCTTTCTCTATTGAAGAATGGACCCACAAGACATTCACAAGTGGATTCTTCCTAGAAAAAGTTTACACGTAAAAATCTCAAGGGTTTCTTGACACTCATTATTGCATTAGCTCCTGAATTATATTGCTGTTTCTCATTAATTCCTTTGTCACTAGCAGGTAGAAACTTCTTCATAAAACTTGATAACTTGAAGTTTCTGAAATAGCACACCCACATGGTGACTCGGTGGCATCAGAAAATCTGGAACTGAGAGAGAATAATTATGTGGGTTAATGTTTATGTAGCACCTTATTTTTAGAAGGAACTTACACCTTCTGGCAAAATGTGTGTTCTTAGAAAAATCATGACGCGTGGTTGGGGATATCAAGAGCATAGTTGAACAAACTAATAGAATGAAAGCAAAACATCATTGAGTTCCATAGCATAAAATGTTACTGAGTAAATTCAGTACCCACTTTCTCTGCATCAGCAGGCATTGAACCTTGATTGTATAGTATCAATAGATCGGAATGAAAGTGCAGCCTATCTATTCATAGAATAAGAGACATTAATTGTCTCTCAGGTCCTGACTTCCTTTTTCTGCCTATAGTTCAGGGTCTGTTTGTGACTGCAGCTCACTATAAGGAACAATAAATCACACTATATTTGATGATCAGAGACGATGAATCAGAGCTGAGTGAACTTGAGCTGGTTGTTAACTTCTCTAAGTCTGGGTCCTCATCTGAATTATGATAAATGCCATGTTATAGCCCTTCTCCTGGGATTAAATGAAAAGGCGTATGTATGTGAAAATGCTTTCAGCAGTTAGACCGCATGCTACCCCGAGCATAGCATTATAGATGTGAAGAATATGTGTAATTATCTCATTTTGGTGTTTATGTTGTCACTTGACTTCCTATTCACATGAACTATGATGAAAAGCTTCAGGAAGACCTTAAATTATATTTAATCTTGATTTTTAAGGCTAGTGTCTGTTGCGTGGAAGGCTGTCACCCGCTCCCACAATGAGTACATTAGGGTTATTCTGGATTAAATTATGCCTCTTCCAGTCATTTCTTTACAATCTCCATGTGCAATCTTATCTACACCCAGAGCTTCCACTTTATTTGGTATAAGGATTCCTCTGTAATCCATTATTTCGAGCCTAGGTTTTCCATTTGTAGGCTGGTGCAGCCAATGGCCTACTGGCTAGCTCCATCTGTGTGCTCACAGCAGATCACAAACAGTCCTCCCTCACTCCACATGTGCTCCTTTTCTGTGTCCCTCTTCTGTGGGAATAATCTCATCACTCACAAATGTCTTTGCAACACAGATTTTGGTTTGATGACATTCAGCCACTATCATTCCTCAAATTCACTTAAACAAGTAGGCCATCTTTACTATTTTTCATTGCTTCCACTCAACTAGCTGAGCACCATTAGTCTGCAGTATTATGAACTTTTCCTCACCTTTGTGTTATCCACATTGCATGTTGAACGATCTTTCTAAAAACGAAGCCCAATGTTTTCATTTCCACTCTTTAAATTTTTAAAATACTTTCTCCATGCCAAGCGAGAAAACTCTAGTCACAAGCCTTCATGATGTAACTCCTGCTTACTTCCATGTTCTCCCTCCTGAGCTACCCATGTTCAGGATGCATCAGATTTAGGATTCTCTTCTAACCTCCTCCCTTTGTTCCATGCTCCTCTTTACCTTTTGACATTAGCACAAGAGGGCTTTCTGCTTGGACCATTCTGCTGCTATCCTTCTTATAACACTCTTCATGTATACTTTACTTTTTTTCCTTATGCTTTTTAGATCTCAGATTAATCTTTGTGTCCTCCAGGGATCTTCATTAAGTATACCACTCTGAAGCTAAATAACCATTTCTACCACAGTCCCCTGCACCTTCCCATTACAGAATTATAGTGTGATCACTATAGTGAAATCCCCAGACAGCTCCACTAAACCATTCAGTTAGTTGAGATAAGTCCTCACCCTCTCTGTCCTTTCATGAATATATCAAAGTTGAACCAGAGCATTGATTCTGTAGGTAAGACACACCACAATAAGCGATATACAGTAAATGACAAATCTAATTGATTACAGAGTACCCAAATGCACACGAAGTCTATAAGACTAGACATCAAAGAAGACAGTTGAAAGCCTTGGGTGCAAACTGAACTAGAATGTTCCAGCAAAATTTCTTCTTCAAGGAACCCTCAGTCTTGCTGTTCAGGAATTTCACCTGCTTGGATCAGACTCAGTGCAATTATTTTGGATAATTTCTTCTACATCAAGCCAACCGATAATAGCTTCTAAGCATGCCAGTAGCGTCACAATTAAGGTTGATGTATGACAGAAGAACTAGGAAATGTAGGTGATTAAAGATGACAAAACTGGCAAGATACATTGGTACCCACTGCGGGTAGACATTCAGTGTTTGTGAAGGGATGTATGCGTATCATACATCTTCCTCAGTAAAAAGTTCCCCTTGGGGAACTTCTATGTGGCGTTTTCTACTTGATGCTATTAAAGTTAGCATTCTCATTTTGTTCATGTGATAGTGATTGAGTTGGGTTAGCAGATTTGAAAGTCAAAAAATTCCATGCTCTGAGTTACTTTTCAAATCCCAGATTTCTTCAAAGAAAATGAATGGGCATCATTTGTGTATCAGAATAGCACTTTCTGTAAAGTGTGGTCTGTCTCGTTACTTGTTCAGTCCCACCACAAAATAAGTTCACAACATCTGTTCAGTAAACAGCTCATGAAAGAAATAAAATTAGTATATTAGGATTGCATTAAATGATAGATGTATAGCCTTTTCTATTACATTTACAATTGTTTTCAATTGATTTAGCCTTATAGTGAACAACTTTTTAAAACAATTTACACAATTGTCCGTAAATTAAATATTTTTCTAAGCTCGGCATAGTGGTGCAAGCATGCAATCCCATGTACTTGAGAAATAGATGTGGGAAGACTTATGGGTTTGAAGTCAACATAAGCTACATATCAAAACATTGTCTCAAAATTACTTGCTTGTAATCACAATAGATGTTACAACATAATTAATAATTGTGAAATCACATTTTATATTGCCATTTTCTCCCATACTGCATTATCTAAAATCAATAACTCCCAGGACATATATTACTATCAATGAGAAAACAAATGGCTATCAAAAATCAGCAGGAATAGAAATTATTTTTTATGGTGATGAACAGACATACAAAGAAATGCCATACATTGAATCAGTCCTAAGATAGCATCACTTTTAAGAAATACCATTCATTTGTTTGGAAGGAAGGGTTGTATTTTTTTGCCAGTCAATCATTACTTGCTATGAACTACAAGTTGTGTTCCACTTCAGTGTGCTCAAATGTACCTGTCAGACTTGATAGAATGTGACATGTGAGCCTGGTGATCAGTCACTAGGCCTCCTCATAGTGATGGTTCACTATCTTTGCCACTTTTCCCTACACCAACCATGAAGATCAAATGGAGTTTTTAATGCATCATGCTCATGACCCACTCATTACGTTTTTCAGTAGTGTCAGCGGTAAAGAAGGTGCCCTATTTAATTGATTTCCAATGATTCTGCAATCCTTCCTCCTCCTCCTTCCCTTTCTATTCCTCCTTCTTCCTCTCTCTTTCTCTCATTGAAAACAGATTTTAATACAAAATATTTTGATTATAGTTTTCAATTCTCCAGCTCCTCCTAGCTCCTCCACATCACCCACCCAAATTCACATCTCTTCTCTCTCTCTCTCTCTCTCTCTCTCTCTCTCTCTCTCTCTCTCTCTCAGTAGAAAAAAAACGGCCTATAAAATGAAAAATTAAGGTAAAATGAAAACAAACAAACCTGAATAGAATAAAACAAACAAATAGAAAACCAAAGCCTAAGGAAAAAACACAAGAACACGTGTAGACATAGAGATTCACACATTGGCAGACACATAAATTTCCTAAAAATACAAAATCAGAATCATATGCACTCATAAAACCTTTAGGCTAAAAAAATGTTCAGATGGCATTATGAGAAAGAAAACCTCTGAGATGCTATTGAATTTGTTCTATGTTAGCCATTTACTGCTGGACATGAGGCCTGGCCTTAAGAGTGATCCATTCACCCAGTGGGGCCACCATTAAAAAAAAACTAAATTTTTATTTGCTAATCAGATTTAGTTGGAGATAGCTTCTGGGCTAGGAATGTGGGCTTGTGTCCACTTCCATTCTCAGTGCTGGGGATTCTCTAAGGTTCAGGCCTTTGTAGGCTCTGTGCATGCTACCATAGTGTCTGTGAGTTCCTGTGTACATTGACCCTGCTGTGGTTAGAAGACCATGTTTCAATGTTGTATTCTATCAGTCTCTTCCTCTTACAATTTTTCCACCTCCTCTTCTTCTACAGGATTTCCTGAGCAGTGAGAGAAGATAATTGATGGAGACATCCTCTTTAGGACCAACTGTTCCAAGGTCTCTCACTATCTGTATATTGTCCAGTGGTGGATTTCTGTATTTTTCCTATCTACTACAGAAGGAAGTTTCTTGGATGATGGTTAAGGAAGACTTTGATCTATGAGTATAGGAGAAGGTAGTTAGGACTTATTTTGGTGCTATGTCCCTTCAACAGAGCAGTAGTATTTGGCTTTCCTTTAGGTTCTTTGTCTGTCTAGTCTCAGGCTCTTGGTTAGCCAAGCAGTGGTAAGGGCGAGCTGCATCTAGTGGAGTGGGTCATAACTCAAATCAGATATGGAGTGGTTACTCCCACAAGCTTTGTGAAATCGTTGCATGATGATATCTTTCAGGCAAGTTACCGTATTAGATGAGAGGTTTTCCAGCTGGGTTAGTATTTATTTTTATCCTTTTGTAGCATTCATAGTACTTTCTAAGATAATGAACACTAGCCCATAGGGGTTGAAGACTCTAGGCAAGCACCAGCTCAACTTCTCCATGTTCAATGAATTGTGTGTTGTTTTCAACAATAGGGCCTTGCTGTGAGTTTGTGAAAAGCTGCCCATAGTTTTGACAATAGCCTATGTTGTTTGAAGAGTCTCATGGGGCTCCTTTGAATGTCAACTAGTTATATGTAATTCATTCCCAGAACTAGACGCTTCTATGATAACGAAAGATGTCTGAATGGGGCCTTGCTTCCACTATAATTTGGTTACTCTATTTAGATCTCTTCTATACATGTATGAAGAAGCTCTTTCTGTGTTAGGTTTTCTATCTTTAATATTAAACTGTGTGAGTGGGTGATTAATGTACTCATGTTATAGGTGAGGTATTAGTGATTAGTAATTAAAGTCTAGTAGTGTATAAAGGGTAGTGGTTCTACATTATCAGTTGGTTCTTTTTTAGGGCCTTGGATTCCCTATCTGTAAGAGGAAACAATGACAGTTCTTTCCATATAATAATTTAATGAGTGCGCATTAGTGATACATTTAAAAGTACAGGTATAGACTCTTTTAGTGATAGTCTTTATTTAGTCCTATTGTTGATTTTCCAAGATACTGGAGGCCTTTAGAGTTTTCTTTTTCTTTTCTGGGGTTAATACTGAAACATACACATACACAGCAAATGAAAAAAAAAAACCTGACTCCCCCAAATTTGACCAAACAAAACTGTCTTAGAGAAAAACTGGGTGCTATTGTGCTATTTTGGGCTGGTAATCTCAAAGCTATTTGACCAAGCCATTACTATGATAGCAACAAATGTCATTGCTTCCCTAGAGCGGTGTTGAATGGACAGATTTCATTAGAATGGTTATGTGAACTGTCTTTGGTGATTAATTTTATTGGATATATCCTGATTTTGAAAAAGTCAGGGCCACAGAGACAGGCTGGTGGACTAATGATAGATAGATAGATAGATAGATAGATAGATAGATAGATAGATAGATAGATAAGATCTCTTCTTTCTAGCTATTTATCCATCTATCTTACTAGGCTGGTGTAAATAAGAATTATATTAATTAAAGTTCCCAAGAAAAACAGTTATGTGATAAATTGTGTCTTTCTTAGAACTTATTACCTAGATATAATATAGTTTGTTAATGAATGTTATTAGCATGGGACAGAGGATTTGAGAAACATTATTAAAGAAAAAAATGAGGAAACTCTAGGAGCTGACAAGTTGTAATTAGACACTAGGTTTCTATGTTCAACCTCAGAAATAAGGAACTAGTATGAACTAGAGATTTTGATCATACAGTTAATGACAAACCTTGGTACCTTCCTAAAGGCAAAAGTAACCAGTTTTAGGAATCTTCTATCCTTTATAAAATTGTACTAAAGATGGGAACCATAATGAAACAAGGGTTCATAACAGAGACACAGAGGAAAACAATTATCTGCCTTCCTGAACAGACTTTTCTGATCTTATAGAAAAACAAATAACAGCCTTCTGGTCTCCATCTGTGCCCTGAGCTTGGGTTTTCACACAGCCCTCGGACACAAATTCTACCCACAGAGAGCTGGTCTGCCATGAGCACTCTCCCTCCAAAGTCCACAGCCCACAGGAGGGACCCCACTCTTTCTGTATTGTCTGTCCAAGGAGAGACATACTGGGAGTACACGGGGTACAAGAGCTTCAGGGTGGACTAGGATGGGAACCTTCTGGTCTCCATCTGTGCCCAAATCTGGGACTGTCCCACAACTCTTAGACCCAAAACCTGCCAGAAGAGAGCTGGTTTACAACGAGTTCTCTCATTCTTAATATCACAGGTTCACAGGATCACAGGCCCACAGGAAGGACAAGCTCCAGTCAGAGACAGCAAGATGAACTAACATCAGAGATAACCAGATGTTGAGAGGCAAGTGCAAGAATCTAAGCAACAGAAACAAAGGCCACTTGGCATCATCAGAACCCAGTTCTCCCTGCACAGCAAATACTGGATATCCTAACACACCAGACAAGCAAGATTTGGATTTGAAATCACATCTCATAATGATTTTAGAGGGCATTAAAAAGGACACAAATAACTCCCTTAAAGAAATATAGGACAACACAGGTAAACAAGTAGAAGCCCTAAAAGAAGAAACACAAAAATGCCTTAAAGAATTACAGGAAAACAAAAGCAAGCAGGTGAAGTAATTGAAAAAAAAAACATTCCATGACCTAAAAAGTAGAAATAGAAACAATAAAGAAATCACAAATGGAGCCAACCCTGGAGATAGAAAACCTAGGAAAGAGATCAAGAGTCATAGATACAGGCATCACTTACAGAATACAAGAGATTGAAGAGAGAATGTCAAGGGCAGAAGATACCATAGAAAACATTGACACAGTAGTCAAAGAAAATGCAAAAAGCAAAAAGCTCCTAACCCAAAACATCCAGGAAATTCAAGACACAATGAGAAGACCAAACCTAAAATAATAACTATAGAAGAGAACAAAGATTCCCAACTTAAAGGGCCAGTAAATATTTTCAACAAAATTATAGAGGACAACTTCCCCAACCTAAGGAAAGAGATGCCCATAAACATACAAGAAGCCTACAGAACTCCAAACAGATTGGGCCAGAAAAGAAAATCCTCCCGTCACATAATAGTCAAAACATCAAATACACAAAACAAAGAAAGGATATTAAAAGCAGTAAAGGAAAACGGTTAAGTAACATATAAAGGTAGACCTATCAATTACACCAGACTTCTCACAAGAGACTATGAAAGCCAGAAGATCCTGGACAGATGTCATACAGACCCTAAGAGAACAAAAATACCAGCCCAGGTTACTATATCCAGCAAAACTCTCAATTACCTGAGATATAGAAACCAAGATACTCCATGACAAAACCAAATTTACACAGCATCTTTCCACAAATCCAACCCAACAAAGGATAATAGAAAACTCCAACAGAAGGAGGGAAACTACACCCTAGAAAAAGCATTAGAAAGTAATCTTTTTCCAACAAAACTAAAAGAAGATAGCCACATGAACATAATTCCACCTCTAACAACAAAAATAACAGGAAACAATCACTATTCCTTAATATCTCTTAACATCAATGAACTCAATTTCCCAATAAAAAGAATAGACTAACAGACTGGATATGTAAACAGGACCAAGCCTGTTGTTGCCTACAGGAAACTCACATCAGTGACAAAGACAGATACTACCTAAGATTAAAGGATGGAAAAAATTTTTACCAAGCACATGGTCTGAAGAAGCAAGTTGGAGTAGCCATTCTTATATCAAATAAAATTAACTTTCAATCAAAAGAATCAAAGAAGGTAAGGAAGGATACTTCATACTCATCAAAAGAAAAATCTACCAAGATGAACTTTCAATTCTGAACATATATGTTCCAAATGCAAGGGCACCCATATTCAAAAAAGAAACCTTACTAAAGATCAAAGCATACTTTGCACCACACACAATAATAGTAGGAGACTTCTATTTTCATCAATGTATAGATCATGGAAACAGAAACTAAACAGAGACACAGAGAAACTAACAGAAGTTATGAACGAAATGGATTTAACAGTTATTTTTAGAACATTTCATTCTAAAACAAAAGAAGGTAACTTTTTTCAGGATCTCATGGTATGGTCTCAAAAAACAGACCTCAATAGATACAAGAAGATTGAAATAATTCCAGACATTCTATCATGTCACTATGGACTAAGTCTGGTCTTCATTAATAACAAAAACAACAGAAAGTTCACATACACATGGAAGCTGAAAAATGCTCTACTCAATGACAACTTGGACAAGGAAGAAATTAAAAACTTTTTAGAATTTAATGAAAATGAAGGCACAACATACCCAAACTTATGGAACACCATGAAAGCTGTGCTAAGAGGAAAACTCAGAGCTTTGAGTGCCTCCAAAAAGAAACAGGAGAGAACATACACTAACAGCTTGACAGCACACCTGAAAGCTCTAGAACAAAAAGAATCAAATTCACCCAAGAGGAGTAGACAGCAGGAAACAATCAAACTCAGAGCTGAAATCAACCAAGTAGAAACAAAAATAACTATATAAAGAATCAACAAAATCAGGAGCCGGTTCTTTAAGAAAATCAACAAAATAGATAAACCCTTAGCCAGACTAACTAGAGGGCACAGAGACCATATCCAAATTAACAAAATCATAAATGAAAAGGGAGACATAACAACAGAAACTGATGAAATAAAAAAAATTATCAGATCCTACTACAAAAGACTATACTCAACAAAACTGGAAAATATAGAGGTAATGGACGATTTTCTAGACAGATACCAGGTACCAAAGTTAAATCAGGGTCAAATAAACCATCTAAACAATCCCATAACCCCTAAAAAATAGAAGCAGCCATAAAAGTCTCCCAATCAAAAAATCCCAGGACCAGATGGGTTTAGTGCAGAGTTCTATCAGACCTTCAAGGAAGACTTAATGCCAATACTCTTCAAACTATTTCACAAAATAAAAACAGAAGGAAAACTACCCAATTCGTTCTTTGAAGCCACAATTATGCTTATACATAAACCACATAAAGACCCTACAAAGAAAAAGAACTTCAGAACAATTTCCCTCATGAATATTGATGCAAAAATACTCAGTAAAATTTTCCCAAACTGAATCCCAGAACTCATCAAAATGACATTTAACATGACCAACCAGGCTTCATCCCAGAGATACAAGGATGGTTCAATATATGGAAATCCATCAATGTAATTCACTATATAAACAAACTCAAGGAAAAAAACACATGTTCATTTCATTAGATGCTAAGAAAGCATTTGACAAAATTCAACACCCCTTCATGATAAAGGTCTGGGAAAGATCAGGAATTCATTCCCATACATAAACATAGTAAAAAGCAATATACAGCAGACCAGTAGCCAACATCAAGCTAAGTGGAGAGAAACTTGAAGCAATCACACTAACATCAGGGACTAGACAAGGCTGCCCACTCTCTCCCTGCCTATTCAATATAGTACTTGAAGTCCTAGCCTGAGCAATTAGACAACAAAAAGAGATCAAAGGGATACAAATTTGAAAGGAAGAAGTCAAAATATCACTATTTGCAGATGATATGATGGTATACTTAAGTTACCCCAAAAATTCCACCAGAGAACTCCTACAGCAGATAAACAACTTTAGCAAAGTAGCTGGATATAAAATTAACTCACATCAGTAGCCTTTTTTTGTGCAAAAGATAAACAGGATGAGAAAGAAATTAGGGAAATAGTACCATTCACAATAGCCACAAATAATATAAACTATCTTGGAACCAAGCAAGTGAAAGATCTATATGACAAGAAATTCAAGTCTCTAAAGAAAGAATTGAAGATCTCCAAAGGTGGAAAGATCTCTCATGATGGTGGATTGGTAGGATTAATATAGTAAAAATGGCCATTTTGCCAAAAACAATCTACAGATTCAATGCAATCCCCATCAAAATTCTAACTCAATTCTTCATAGAATTAGAGAGGGCAATTTGCAAGTTCATTTGGAAAAGCAAAATACCAGGATAGCAAAAACTCTTCTCAACAATAAAAGAACTTCTGGGCGGAATCATGATCCCAGACACCAAGCTGTATTACAGAACAATAGTGACAAAAAAACAACAACAAAAAAAAAAAACAAAAAAAAACAAAAAAAACTGCATGGTATTGGTATAGAGACAGACAGGTAGATCAATGGGATAAAAATGAAAACCCAGAAAGGAGCCCACACACCTATGGTCACTTGATCTTTGATGGAGCAGCTTTTTTCCAATGGAAAAAAGACAGCATTGTCAACAAATGGTGCTGTCTCAACTGGAGGTCAGCCTATTGAAGAATGCAATTTGACACATTGTTAACTCCTTGTACAAAGCTCAAGTCCAAGTGGATCAAAGACCTCCACATAAAAGCAGATACACTGAAACTAATAGACTAGAAAGTAGGGAAGGGCCTTAAAAACAAAGGCACAGGGGAAATTTTCCTGAAGAGAACACCAATGGCTTATGGTCTAAGATCAAGACTTGATAAATGGGACCTCATAAAATTGCAAAGCTTCTGTAAAGCAAAGGACACTGTCATTAGGACAAAACAGCAATCAACAGATTGGGAAAAGGTCTTTACCAGTCCTACACCTGATAGAGGGCTAATATCTAATATATACAAATAACTCAAGAACTTAGACTCCAGAGAATCAAATAATCCTATTAAAAATGGGGTACAGAGCTAAGCAAAGAATTATCAACAGAGGAATATCGAATGGCTGAGAAGCACCTAAAGAATTTTCAACATCCTTAGTCATCAGGGAAATGCAAACCAAAACAACATCCTCACACCAGTCAGAATGGCTAAGATCAAAAACTCAGGTGACAGTAGATGCTGGTGAGGATGTGGAGAAAGAGGAACACTCCTCCATTGTTGGTGGGATCACAAGCTAGTACAACCACTCTGGAAAACAGTCTGGAGGTTCCTCAGAAAATTGGACATTGAACTACCTGAGGACCCAGCTATACCTCTCCTGGGCATATACCCAAAAAGTGCTCCAACATATAACAAGGATACATACTCCACTATGTTCATAGAAGCCTTATTTATAATAGCAAGAAACTGGAAAGGACCCAGATGTCCTTCAACAGAGGAATGGATACAGAAAATGTGGTACATTTACACAAAGGAATATTACTCAGCTATCAAAAATAATGACTACATGAAACTCAGAGGCAGATAGATGGAACTAGAAAATATCCTGAGTGAGGAAACCCAGTCACAGAACACACATGGTATGCTCTCATTGACAAGTGGATATTAGCCCAAAACCTTGGAATACCTAAGAAAAAATTCACAGATCCTATGAAGCTCAAGATGGAAGACCAAAAAGAAGGAAGAACAAAATGTGGATGCTTCATTTCTTCTTAGAATGAAGAGCAAAATACTCAAGGGAGGAAATACAGGGACAAAGAGTGGAGCAGGGACTGAAGAAAAGGTCATCCAGAGACTGACCCACCTGGGGATCCATCCCATATTCAGCCATCAAACCCAGTTACTATTGTTTATACCAAAAAGTGCTTGCTGCCAGGAGCCAGATATGGGTGTCTCCTGAGAGGCTCTGCCAGAGCTCTACTGATACAGATGAGGATGGTTGCAGCTAACCATTGGACTGAACAAGGGGACCCCAATGGAGGAGTTAGAGAAAAGACTGAAGGAGCTGAAGGGGTTTGCAACCCCATAGGAAGAACAACTATATCAACCAACCAGAACCCCACCAGAGCTCCAGGGACTAAATCACCAACCAATGAGTACACATGGAATGACCCATGACTCCAGCCACATATGTAGCAGAGGGTAGCATTGTCCAGTGTCATTAGGAAGAGAAGCCCTTGGTCCTGCGAAGGCTCGTTTCCCCAGTGTAGGGTAATGCTAGGGCCTTAAGGTTGGAGTAGGTAAGTGGAAATGGGAGCATCCTCATAGAGCCATGGGCATTAGGGAGGGGGCATGGGACAGGAGGGAAAGGTGATAACATTTGAAATGTAAATACATAAAATATGCAATAAAAATAAAATTAAAACAAAAAGAAAAAATAGAACCCCAGACTATCTAGGATATGAACCCTAGAGGAAAATCTTCTAAAAGAAATAAATGAGAGAGAGAGAGAGAGAGAGAGAGAGAGAGAGAGAGAGAGAATAGAGAACAGACCTTTGCTTAAGCAAGGGGCTGTACAGTATTTAAGAATCAAAGAAAAAGTTTGTCCACTCTTGCAGCTGTCACTCAAAGTGTCTGAACGACTCTCTGAGGTTCACACAGATTCACCAGTGTGTGGAGTGACGAGGCTCATGCAGCTGTTGATGCAGTCCTTTTCTAAGTGTCTGTTAAGAGACTCTGTGCTGTTCCTCATGAAAAGAATATTCCCAGAATTCTCTGATTTTATTTACTTTAAATGCATTTAATGTTCTCAGAGGGCAAGGCATTTGCTTTCAATTTAAGTAATAAAGTTTTAAACCATGAAAAAAAAAGAATCAAAGAAAAAGGATGGTAGTTTTATGCCAAAGATATCAAAAATACAGTGGAAGGAAAGGAAGAAATAAGAAGGCTCAGAGAGATTGAACTTTGGTTGAAAGCAAGTTTGATATAACAGGTAGTGTGAGGAATAACTTTTTTAAAATTAATCATTCCATTTGTTTATATCTCAAATGATATCCCACTTCCTGGTTACCCCTCCATAAGCCCCCATCACCCATCATCCTTCTCCCCTCTCCATGAGGATGCTCCCCAACCTATCTACCCTCTCACACCCCACGGCTCCAGCATCCCCCTACGCTGGACCTATGAATCAAACCTCCAGAGGACCAAGGGCCTCCCCTCCCATTGTTGTCAGACAAGGCCATCCTCTGCTACATATGTATCTGGAGCCATGGATCCCTCCCTGTCCTTGGTTGGTGGTCTCTAGTCTCTGGGAGCACTCTGGGCTGGCCAGCTGTTCTTCCTTTGGCTTACAATGCCCCTCTGCTTCTCTAGTCCTTCCGCAGCTCTCCCATGGGGTCCCTGAACTCATTCTGATGGTTGACTCCAAACGTCCACATCTGCATTGGTCAGTTGCTGGCCAGACGTCCAAGGAACAGTCATACCAGGTTCCTGTCAGCAAGGTCAGTAGGGTTTTGTGTTTGCAGACAGGATGGATCCCCAGGTAGGGAAATCCCTGCATGGCCTTTCCTTCCGTCTCTGCCCCATTTTTTGGTCTCTTTTCTTCCTTTAGAGAGGAACATTACTGGGTTAAAAACTTTGGGATGGGTGGGTGCCCCCATCCCTTGACTGGGGACCATGCCTATCTGCTAGAGGTGGTCTCTACAGGTTCTATCTCCCCATTCATTGCGCATTTTGGCTAAAGTCATCCCTGTTGTGTCCTGGGAGCCTCTTGTTTCCCTGGTGTCTAGGACCCTCCAATGGCTATCCTCATTTTCTCATACCTCTCCCTCCCCCCGTACTTATTTTTATTCGATTTCCTGACCTTTCTTTTTTTTTTTTATTAACTTGAGTATTTCTTATATACATTTCGAGTGTTATTCCCTTTCCCGGTTTCCGGGCAAACATCCCCCTCCCCCCTCCCCTTCCTTATGGGTGTTCCCCTCCCAACCCTCCCCCCATTGCCACCCTCCCGCCATACACCAATTCACTGGGGGTTCAGTCTTAGCAGGACCCAGGGCTTCCCCTTCCACTGGTGCTCTTACTAGGATATTCATTGCTACCTAAGGGGTCAGAATCCAGGGTCAGTCCATGTATAGTCTTTAGGTAGTGGCTTAGTCCCTGGAAGCTCTGGTTGCTTGGCATTGTTGTACTTTTGGGGTCTCGAGCCCCTTCAAGCTCTTCCTGTTCTTTCTCTGATTCCTTCAATAGGGGACCTATTCTCAGTTCAGTGGTTTGCTGCTGGCATTCGCCTCTGTATTTGCTGTATTCTGGCTGTGTCTCTCAGGAGCGATCTACATCCGGCTCCTGTCGGTCTGCACTTCTTTGCTTCATCCATCTTGTCTAATTGGGTGGCTGTATATGTATGGGCCACATGTGGGGCAGGCTCTGAATGGGTGTTCCTTCAGTCTCTGTTTTAATCTTTGCCTCTCCCTTCCCTGCCAAGGGTATTCTTTTTCCTCATTTAAAGAAGGAGTGAAGCATTCACATTTTGATCATCTGTCTTGAGTTTCATTTGTTCTAGGCATCTAGGGTAATTCAAGCATTTGGGCTAATAGCCACTTATCAATGAGTGCATACCATGTATGTCTTTCTGTGATTGGGTTAGCTCACTCAGGATGGTATTTTCCAGTTCCAACCATTTGCCTACGAATTTCATAAACTCGTTGTTTTTGATAGCTGAGTAATATTCCATTGTGTAGATGTACCACATTTTCTGTATCCATTCCTCTGTTGAAGGGCATCTGGGTTCTTTCCATTTTCTGGCTATTATAAATAAGGCTGCGATGAACATAGTGGAGCACGTGTCTCTTTTATATGTTGAGGCATCTTTTGGGTATATGCCCAAGAGAGGTATAGCTGGATCCTCAGGCAGTTCAATGTCCAATTTTCTGAGGAACCTCCAGACTGATTTCCAGAATGGTTTTACCAGTCTGCAATTCCACCAACAATGGAGGAGTGTTCCTCTTTCTCCACATCCTCGCCAGCATCTGCTGTCACCTGAGTTTTTGATCTTAGCCAATCGCACTGGTGTGAGGTGAAATCTCAGGGTTGTTTTGATTTGCATTTCCCTTATGACTAAAGATGTTGAACATTTCTTTAGGTGTTTCTCAGCCATTCGGCATTCCTCAGCTGAGAATTCTTTGTTTAGCTCTGAACCCCATTTTTTAATAGGGTTATTTGTCTCCCTGCGGTCTAACTTCTTGAGTTCTTTGTATATTTTGGATATAAGGCCTCTATCTGTTGTAGGATAGGTAAAGATCTTTTCCCAATCTGTTGGTTGCCGTTTTGTCCTAACCACAGTGTCCTTTGCCTTACAGAAGCTTTGCAGTTTTATGAGATCCCATTTGTCGATTCTTGATCTTAGAGCATAAGCCATTGGTGTTTTGTTCAGGAAATTTTTTCCAGTGCCCATGTGTTCCAGATGCTTCCCTAGTTTTTCTTCTATTAGTTTGAGTGTGTCTGGTTTGATGTGGAGGTCCTTGATCCACTTGGACTTAAGCTTTGTACAGGGTGATAAGGATGGATCGATCTGCATTCTTCTACATGTTGCCCTCCAGTTGAACCAGCACCATTTGCTGAAAATGCTATCTTTTTTCCATTGGATGGTTTTGGCTCCTTTGTCAAAAATCAAGTGACTATAGGTGTGTGGGTTCATTTCTGGGTCTTCAATTCTATTCCATTGGTCTATCTGTCTGTCTCTGTACCAATACCATGCAGTTTTTATCACTATTGCTCTGTAATACTGCTTGAGTTCAGGGACAGTGATTCCCCCTGAAGTCCTTTTATTGTTGAGGATAGCTTTAGCTATCCTGGGTTTTTTGTTATTCCAGATGAATTTGCAAATTGTTCTGTCTAACTCTTTGAAGAATTGGATTGGTATTTTGATGGGGATTGCATTGAATCTGTAGATTGCTTTTGGTAAAATGGCCATTTTTACTATATTAATCCTGCCAATCCATGAGCATGGGAGGTCTTCTTCAATTTCCTTCTTCAGTGTCTTGAAGTTCTTATTGTACAGATCTTTTACTTGCTTGGTTAAAGTCACACCGAGGTACTTTATATTATTTCGGTCTATTATGAAGGGTGTCGTTTCCCTAATTTCTTTCTCGGCTTGTTTCTCTTTTGTATAGAGGAAGGCAACTGATTTATTTGAGTTAATTTTATACCCAGCCACTTTGCTGAAGTTGTTTATCAGCTTTAGTAGTTCTCTGGTGGAACTTTTGGGATCACTTAAATATACTATCATGTCATCTGCAAATAGTGATATTTTGACCTCTTCTTTTCCGATCTGTATCCCTTTGATCTCCTTTTGTTGTCTGATTGCTCTGGCTAGAACTTCAAGAACTATATTGAATAAGTAGGGAGAGAGTGGGCAGCCTTGTCTAGTCCCTGATTTTAGTGGGATTGCTTCAAGTTTCTCTCCATTTAGTTTAATGTTAGCAACTGGTTTGCTGTATATGGCTTTTACTATGTTTAGGTATGGGCCTTGAATTCCTATTCTTTCCAGGACTTTTATCATGAAGGGGTGTTGAATTTTGTCAAATGCTTTCTCAGCATCTAATGAAATGATCATGTGGTTCTGTTCTTTCAGTTTGTTTATATAATGGATCACGTTGATGGTTTTCCGTATATTAAACCATCCCTGCATGCCTGGGATGAAGCCTACTTGATCATGGTGGATGATTGTTTTGATGTGCTCTTGAATTCGGTTTGCCAGAATTTTATTGAGTATTTTTGCGTCGATATTCATAAGGGAAATTGGTCTGAAGTTCTCTTTCTTTGTTGTGTCTTTGTGTGGTTTAGGTATAAGAGTAATTGTGGCTTCGTAGAAGGAATTCGGTAGGGCTCCATCTGTTTCAATTTTGTGGAATAGTTTGGATAATATTGGTATGAGGTCTTCTATGAAGGTTTGATAGAATTCTGCACTAAACCCGTCTGGACCTGGGCTCTTTTTGGTTGGGAGACCTTTAATGACTGCTTCTATTTCCTTAGGAGTTATGGGGTTGTTTAACTGGTTTATCTGTTCCTGATTTAACTTCGATACCTGGTATCTGTCTAGGAAATTGTCCATTTCCTGAAGATTTTCAAATTTTGTTGAATATAGGTTTTTATAGTAAGATCTGATGATTTTTTGAATTTCCTCCGAATCTGTAGTTATGTCTCCCTTTTCATTTCTGATTTTGTTAATTTGGACACACTCTCTGTGTCCTCTCGTTAGTCTGGCTAAGGGTTTATCTATCTTGTTGATTTTCTCAAAGAACCAACTTTTGGTTCTGTTGATTCTTTCTATGGTCCTTTTTGTTTCTACTTGGTTGATTTCAGCTCTGAGTTTGATTATTTCCTGCCTTCTACTCCTCCTGGGTGTATTTGCTTCTTTTTGTTCTAGAGCTTTTAGGTGTGCTGTCAAGCTGCTGACATATGCTCTTTCCTGTTTCTTTCTGCAGGCACTCAGTGCTATGAGTTTTCCTCTTAGCACAGCTTTCATTGTGTCCCATAAGTTTGAGTATGTTGTATCTTCATTTTCATTAAATTCTAAAAAGTTTTTAATTTCTTTCTTTATTTCTTCCTTGACCAGGTTATCATTGAGTAGAGCATTGTTCAATTTCCACGTATATGTGGGCATTCTTCCCTTATTGTTATTGAAGACCAGTTTTAGGCCGTGGTGGTCCGATAGCACGCATGGGATTATTTCTATCTTTCTGTACCTGTTGAGGCCCGTTTTTTGACCAATTATATGGTCAATTTTGGAGAAAGTACCATGAGGAGCTGAGAAGAAGGTATATCCTTTTGCTTTAGGATAGAATGTTCTATAAATATCCGTTAAGTCCATTTGGCTCATGACTTCTCTTAGTCTGTCGACATCACTGTTTAATTTCTGTTTCCATGATCTGTCCATTGATGAGAGTGGGGTGTTGAAATCTCCCACTATTATTGTGTGAGGTGCAATGTGTGTTTTGAGCTTTAGTAAGGTTTCTTTTACGTATGTAGGTGCCCTTGTATTTGGGGCATAGATATTTAGGATTGAGAGTTCATCTTGGTGGATTTTTCCTTTGATGAATATGAAGTGTCCTTCCTTATCTTTTTTGATGACTTTTAGTTGGAAATTGATTTTATTTGATATTAGAATGGCTACTCCAGCTTGCTTCTTCTGACCATTTGCTTGGAAAGTTGTTTTCCAGCCTTTCACTCTGAGGTAGTGTCTGTCTTTGTCTCTGAGGTGTGTTTCCTGTAGGCAGCAGAATGCAGGGTCCTCATTGCGTATCCAGTTTGTTAATCTATGTCTTTTTATTGGGGAGTTGAGGCCATTGATATTGAGAGATATTAAGGAATAGTGATTATTGTTTCCCTTTATATTCATATTTGGATGTGAGGTTATGTTTGTGTGCTTTCATTCTCTTTGTTTTGTTGCCAAGACGATTAGTTTCTTGCTTCTTCTAGGGTATAGCTTGCCTCCTTATGTTGGGCTTTACCATTTATTATCCTTTGTAGTGCTGGATTTGTAGAAAGATACTGTGTAAATTTGGTTTTGTCATGGAATATCTTGGTTTCTCCATCAATGTTAATTGAGAGTTTTGCTGGATACAGTAACCTGGGCTGGCATTTGTGTTCTCTTAGGGTCTGTATGACATCAGTCCAGGATCTTCTGGCCTTCATAGTTTCTGGCAAGAAGTCTGGTGTGATTCTGATAGGTCTCCCTTTATATGTTACTTGACCTTTTTCCCTTACTGCTTTTAATATTCTTTCTTTATTTTGTGCGTTTGGTGTTTTGACCATTATGTGACGGGAGGTGTTTCTTTTCTGGTCCAATCTATTTGGAGTTCTGTAGGCTTCTTGTATGTCTATGGGTATCTCTTTTTTTAGGTTAGGGAAGTTTTCTTCTATGATTTTGTTGAAGATATTTACTGGTCCTTTGAGCTGGGAGTCTTCACTCTCTTCTATACGTATTATCCTTAGGTTTGATCTTCTCATTGAGTCCTGGATTTCCTGTATGTTTTGGACCAGTAGCTTTTTCCGCTTTACATTATCTTTGACAGTTGAGTCAATGATTTCTATGGAATCTTCTGCTCCTGAGATTCTCTCTTCCATCTCTTGTATTCTGTTGGTGAAGCTTGTATCTACAGCTCCTTGTCTCTTCTTTTGGTTTTCTATATCCAGGGTTGTTTCCATGTGTTCTTTCTTGATTGCTTCTATTTCCATTTTTAATTCCTTCAACTGTTTGATTGTGTTTTCCTGGAATTCTTTCAGGGATTTTTGCGATTCCTCTCTGTAGGCTTCTACTTGTTTATTAATGTTTTCCTGTGTTTCCCTAAGTGTGTTCATGTCTTTCTTGAAGTCCTCCAGCATCATGATCAAATATGATTTTGAAACTAGATCTTGCTTTTCTGGTGTGTTTGGATATTCCATGTTTGTTTTGGTGGGAGAATTGGGCTCCGATGATGGCATGTAGTCTTGGTTTCTGTTGCTTGGGTTCCTGTGCTTGCCTCTCGCCATCAGATTATCTCTAGTGTTACTTTGTTCTGCTATTTCTGACAGTGGCTAGACTGTCCTATAAGCCTGTGTGTCAGGAGTGCTGTAGACCTGTTTTCCTCTCTTTCAGTCAGTTATGGGGACAGTGTGTTCTGCTTTCAGGCGTGTAGTTTTTCCTCTCTACAGGTCTTCAGCTGTTCCTGTGGGCCTGTGTCTTGAGTTCACCAGGCAGCTTTCTTGCAGCAGAAAATTTGGTCTTACCTGTGGTCCCGAGGCTCAGGTTCGCTCGTGGGGTGCTGCCCAGGGGCTCTCTGCAGCGGCAGCAACCAGGAAGACCTGTGCCGCCCCTTCCGGGAGCTTCAGTGCACCAGGGTTCCAGATGGTCTTTGGCTTTTTCCTCTGGCGTCCGAGATGTGTGTGCAGGGAGCAGTCTCTTCTGGTTTCCCAGGCTTGTCTGCCTCTCTGAAGGTTTAGCTCTCCCTCCCACGGGATTTGGGTGCAGAGAACTGTTTATCCGGTCTGTTTCTTTCAGGTTCCAGCGGTGTCTCAGGCAGGTGTCCTGCCGCTCCTGGGCCCTCCCCCACGGGACTTCCTGACCTTTCTTATCTTTCTCCCATCCCCTCCATACCTGATACTGCTCCCTTATTTCCTCCCTCTTCTCTCTCCCTCCCAGGTCCCCTAGTCCTACTGCCTCCTGCAATGATGCTGTATCAGTGAGAACGTACCATGTGTGTTCTTTGGTGACTGGGTTAGCTCACTCAGGATGATATTTTCTAGTTCCATCCATTTGCCTATGAGTTTCACATAGTCATTGTTTTTAATAGCTGAGTAGTACTCCATTGTGTAAATGTACCACATTTTCTGTATCCATTCCTCTGTTGAAGGGCATCTGGGTTCTTTCCAGCTTCTGTCTATTATAAATAAGGCTGCTATGAACATAGTGAAGCATGTGTCCCTGTCATATGTTGGAACATTTTTGGAGTATATGCTCAGTAATAGTATAGCTGGGTCTTCAGGTAGAACTATTTCCAATTTTCTCAGAAACCACCAGATTAATTTCCAAAGTGGTTTTACCAGCTTGCAGTTCCACCAACAATGGAGGGCTATTCCTGTTTCTCCACATCCTTGCCAACATCTGTCATCACCTGCATTTTTGATCTTAGCCATTCTGATTGGTGTGAAATGGAATTTCGGGGTTGTTTTGATTTACATTTCCTTGATGACTAAGGATGTTGACATTTCTTTAAGTGTTTCTCAGCCATTCTAGATTCCTTGGTTAAGAATTCTCTGTTTAGCTCTGTACTCCACTTTTTAATAGGGCTATTTGATTCTCTGGAGTCTAACTTCTTGAGCTCTTTGTATATTTTGGATATTAGTCCTCTATGGGATGTAGGGTTGGTAAAGTTCTTTTCCCAATCTGTGGGTTGCTGTTTTGTCCTATTGATAGTGTCCTTTGCTTTGGGGAATAACTTTTTTTTTTGGTTCTTTTTTTCGGAGCTGGGGACCGAACCCAGGGCCTTGCGCTTCCTAGGTAAGCGCTCTACCACTGAGCTAAATCCCCAGCCCCGGGGAATAACTTTTGATATAACAATTCTATGCCAAACTGAATCAGAATCAAATTCAAATAGAGTCATCCTGTCTAACATCTTTGTATCTGCAAGGCTTTATTTACAACACTAGTCTTAAGGAAGAAGAAACTGAGCTAAAGAAAATTGATTTTATCACAATATTAATTTTTAGTTCTTATGAAAGTGCTGTTTGCTCTCTTAATAAGTGCTTGTTCCTCTGTTAATATTCTTAATATTCTTGTGTAATCAGGGAAGACTTTAGAAAACAATATATTTTAAAAAGTTGTGTAATCAATGAACAAAGTTTCTGAGGAAATGATGTATAAATAAAGCCTGTGAGAGACTCATGTTGTCAGAGTAGGTCAAACCATTCCAAGATGTGCTTCCTCTCTGTCTGGTCTCTCATGGAAAGAAACTGTGTCCAATTCTTCCCTCACTGCTCTTGTATCCTCCCGCTCCAAGCTCTGCCCTCAACTGGGGCTCGTTCCCAGCAATAATTCTTATACCTGATTGAAAGGACATTTTTCAGAATCCATCAACTGTTCCGATGATGTTCTTTGCCTCAGTCTCAGGTCTAATCTTGAGGCTCATATACGGTATTCAGTTGTCATTTGTCCTTCATTTCTTTGAACTGGCTTCGTTAAATTTCTGTGATTTGACATTTTAGACAAGCACAGCCTAGTTTATAAAATGCTCCTCAGCATTACTTTGTCCACTCTTTCCTCACAATTAGATTCAGTTGTAGTTTCTGCATTCTCGGCAGGAACAGGCCCTGGTAAGATGTACTTGGCACATCATATCTCATCAGGGAACATGCAATGTCAATTTGTCTCAGCACTGTGGATGGTAACCATGATTATTCATTAAAGTTTCTTCCTGTGTAGTTTTCTCTCTCCTGCTGTTACTAAAAGCAATAAGCACATTTGAGAAGCCTGTGGGGATATCCTGCTCTTAGTCAAGCTCTCTTCAACTTGTTTTGAACCTACTGACTAGTGTGTCTTCAGATGGTATTGTGATAGAATGGTTGGTTTATAATGCTGGACTGGAGCTGCTGATTTAAGTTTCCTTTAAAAAAAAAAACCTGAAGGAACCACTAAATGATTCAGTGAGTAAAGGAGCTGACTGCCTATCCTGACCAAGGTTCTATCCTCAGGACCCATATGGGGAAGGGGAGAACCAATTCCAGAATATTATCCACTGATGTCCACACAAGCACTATGGTGAATTCTCTGTCTCTGTCTCTGTGTGTGTGTGTCTCTCTGTCACTGTCTCTCTGTCTCTGACTCTCTCTGTCTCTCTGTCTCTGTCTTTCTCTCTCTCTCTCTCTCTCTCTCACACACACACACACACACACTAATTAAACTGTAATTTAAATATTGTTAAATGCAGTTTGACTTGGGACTAGGAAAAAATTTACAACCATCTCTGAAATGTCACTAGCAAGCTTCTGACATCTTGTGCTATGGACTTAGGGTGAAGTGACTTTCTCAGCCTTACAGATTAGAAAACTGAAATTCTGATCAGCTGGGAAAAGCAATGAAGATGATTTACAGCCTCCAGTACCAAATATCCAACCAGGATTTAATTTTCACATAGAAATAAACATGAAAATCCACCCCATTTTGAATCCAGCATGAAATTTTGTTTTATCTGTAATAACTGGTAATGAATGTGTAAATATGTAATTTATTGTCAGTAAGTGTTTTACTTGTGTATCTGTATATACCTGGGGTTGTACTTAAAATCTCTTAGGAATAGAGGGGTCAAGAGTGGAGAAAGTTTAATAAGTCTCACTCCAGAGAAACAGAGTGGAAAGTATACATATCATTAAAAGAGATTAGCTTCCACCATAGGGCTGGGTGATCCAACCATGGCTGTTTGAAGGCTGGAGAGGCAGAGAACTGGGTAGCTTCTCATCCCACAAAGCTAGAATGCTCGGCAGTCCTACCCAAGTACTGAAAGCCAGAGAGCCCTTGGGAGAATCACTGGCATCGAGTCTGCATTCTAAAGGACAGGTGGTTAGAGATTGGTATCAGCAGAGGACAGTGGTAGCAAGACATGCATACACACACACACACACACACACACACACACACACACACACATACACACACACACACACACATACACACACAAACACATTCAGAAAGAAGAAACAAAGGCTGCCAAGTTCAGGCACTTTTTCCTCAGAATTATCTGTATCTATCTAGGCTGCTAGCTGAAAAGTGCTGTCCAGTTTGAGAGAGGATCCTCTTCTCTAAGCTAATCCTCTCCGTAGAGTTCTCACAGACATGCCTCCGAATCAGGTTAACAAGTCAGCTGTCATGAGTCAGAATCTACTTAAAGAATTACTCTCTCTCTTCCTTCAGATATTAATGTATTTAATATCAATATGAGTTTCCAATGGTTATATTCTATTGATTTAGAACGAAATTTCTCCCCCAACCTGATATTAGAGATTGAACCCTAGGGCCTTGTGCTTCTAAGCAAGAGTCCTAATACAACAGAGCTCTATCCCCAGGTACATATCTATAATGAACATACATGTCTATTATATGTGTATGTTTACATCTGTTACAGATGCAGATAGAAGATACAAACACAGATACACATATGAATATTATTTTGAAGCAGGATCTTGCTAAGATGCCTAGGCAAGCCTTGAACTCACTCTTTAGACTTTGAGGGGCCTTGATTTGTGATCCTCAAGCCTCAGTTCCCTCAGTGGCTGTGGTTACAGTCCTGTACTCCCAGACCTAGTCAGAGCTAACTTTTCGAGGCATGATTCTAAAGTACATTTCCAACTAGTTTCAGGTCAAAATAAAGCAGCCCTTATCCGATTCTACGTCATAAACATGGTGCTCGTAGAAAAGCTGCCAGGTAACTTGATTGCAAACAAAGGAAGCATAGTTTTCAAATGGCTATGTTTCATGATTCTTTTAAAATAAAGTTTAACTTACATGAAGACATGCATGCACTGTTCAATGTTTTTTAATGTGTTAGCTAAGGTTTCTGACAATATATGTAACACCCCTACTCTAGTGTTACCCCTATTCTTAACTCAAAGTCTAGAAGCCACTATTCTCTAAAGTTTGCTCTCTCCAGACCGTCATGTCCATTAAACTGTGCAGTCTTTGTGGCTACCTTCTATCACTTGTCACACTGCACTTGAGACTTCATCCTTGTGGCAATGTTGGAGTCAGGTGTGTGTTGCTTTTTGTCACCAAGTAACAGTAGGTCCCACTCTTCATAAGTCAATGCCCCATTTCTTTCCCCTCTTGGTTATTTTTGTCTCTTCAGCTCATTCCATTCTTGCCATGAAGAAGATAAAATATGGTTCTATCTGGTAAGGTTTATGCAAGCCATTTTCTCAAAATGCAATGGGGCTGTAAAAGAAAAGGCTTTGCTTGTTAGTATCCCAGCATTGAATTAATTAGCTGTGTAATGACATCGAGTTACTTAATCTCTCTACACGTACATGGTGTTCTACATGGAAAGGATATAACTGGACTGACAGATTGAATATTGACTAGTTAGTGTTCGGAATTACAAGTTGTTCACAGCAGTGGTTCGCTGTTAGTGTTTGGAGCTTCTCTGATACATGGGAGGGCCTCGTTTTCAGTAAAAATTTAGCATAGCGCCAGGCCTGGTGGTACAGTCCTATAACTCCAGTTGCTCAGGAGGCTGAGGCAGGAGAATCACAAGTTGAAGTCCTCCCGGGGCTACAGAGTAAGCTTGAGGCTGGCATGAGATCCTGTTTCAAATTGCAAGTCTAAGGTAGGATGAGAATGTTCTTGTCCTTGGTTCAATCCCCAGAGTCATAAAATGAAGTAAGAAAAAAACATGTATAAATCTTAATTCACTCAAAGCTTGGTCGCGCTCTGGTAGGAAGTTGGTCTTGTTGTTCTGCAAAAGGCAACTTTGGGCTTAGAGACAGGAGTTGGTTGAGGTTGGTTGGAAGCCATGTGCTCACTCCGTAGATGATGCTGGAGAGTTCTGTATTTCTTTATCTTGTTTTTCCACTGGAAATTTGCCTCATCTCTCCTCCCACTGTCCCTGCTCTGAGATAATTAGATTGGCCTCACTGCTGTAAAAGCCGTGTCTGGGTGAATCAGGAGTTTGACATTTATTTGATTTGCACAGTCTTAGCAATAGAAATGTAAGCCAATGGGAGACTAGCACTGCCTAATGCTTGTGTGGGCTCTCAGGTCATGGCATGGCCCAGCCCACCTTGCCACCAGTCAGTGTTCATGTGTGCTCATTTCAAGCATTGCCCCTGAAAATGACAAAGATTGCAGACACAGAGGAATTTTATTGCCCCTTTATTGTGACCTATTTGAACCAAAGATACAGTTAGTTCCATTTTCATGAGTCAGGGAAGTTGTGCAAGCTTCACCTGACCTACTTTATTGGAATGTAAATCCTTCCATCACATCAGTCTATCAAGTAATTTCTATGGCATTCATAGATTCATTCATCTTCCTTTGAAACTTTAGTAATTCACTGTCTGGTCATGTGCGAGTTTATATTCTTTGACTTCTGATTCAGATGCCGTTGAAATCCCTTCAAATGTGCTCTAGCTGATTTTATCACTCCATCACAATAAATGATCATTGTCATGAGCTTCTGATTGTTAAAAGATTCAAAATTTTACATTTCTGACTACACAAACCTGGAGATAACCCCTTTTCTATTTATACCAGGATTTCCCAAATTCTATACACCTATCTATGAGCGAAATAAGAGCTTCAAATGTTAAATTTCTATGCCAGTTAAAATGTTTCCACACTATTCACTGTGCATTGTAATACATGCATATGTTTATCTGTGTATCTATTAATAGAGTTGACTTTTTCCAACTTCGCAACCTCTCTATTGCCTGATGTTTATCCCATTACATCCCTTCTGTAATTTTAAAATTCTTTTTCATACTTGATAAAGCAAGTAATCATGTTACAGTTTTGAACTGAAGGAGTTTTGTGACAGCTATCTAATCTTAGTAGATATTTGCAATCCTCCACACCATTTCCCCTTCCCATGGTGAAATCTTCACCATGTGTGCACCAACAGATGCTCACACGTACCACATGCCTTACAGCATAACTGCATCAAGGGAATGGTGGAATCAAGAGCAATGGCTTTGGGCATCTTCATACCTCCTTTCTGCGCTCATAGAGGTATCTAGTGTTCTTGGCTCTCTCTTGGGAGTTACTCGTCTGACTTTCCTTTTGGTTGTGTGAGACAAAATAACAAAAAAACGTCCCAGCAGGCCATTCTCTTACAAATACTTACATTTAATTATACCTATTACTTAAGTCCAAAGAAATGATGTTTCGATGTTGGAACTCCCCATGTCTGGACATGAACCACAATGAAAAGCTGTACAATAGTACAGGTGTGAGCTCATAATTTTCCAAGTATGTATTTGTCTCTAGCTCTAAGAGTACAGATTTATACTATGCTTGTATCTGTCTTTATTATTTAAGTTATTTGCCACATTCAAATTAGTAAAAGGCATTTACTATGATGGCAACAGAACCTTTACCATTCATAGAATTTAACAATGGACAGTTGATAGAAGTGTAGTAATGAGGAGTAGGTGATGGTAACAGATCAGGCAGTGATGGAACAGAACAGTTTGGGGCTTTCCGAAGCAGTGATGTGTAGGATGACTCACAAGGGACATGGCTGTCAGTAACAGAGTCATGATTAGCAACCCTGCAGGCAACCAACCCTACAGAATGTTGAGTTGGTTGTGCGCCTTCCACACAGAGCAATCAAATCACAGCATTGGGAGGGAAGATATGGGTGCTTGTCCTCTTTCCTCTTCCTTCTGCTCCTCATCCCCCTTTCTCGTCTTTTCCTTGTTCCTCTCTTTTTTCTTTCTTTTTTAGATGGTCTACAGATGCGTACTCACAATGTTTCTACCTTTTCTTTACAAGTGTGTGGATTACAATTGTGTGCCAGTGCACCAAGCTGTTTGCAGAGATCATATATATACATACATATATACACATGTGTGTGTGTGTGTGTGTGTGTGTGTGTGTGTGTGTGTGTTTATGGTGTGGTTTGGTTATGTATATGACATAAATCTTGCTGTTTTAACATTTTAAGTGTAGAATTTTGAGGAGAGTCTCCTTTAAATTTTATATATATATTAGCTACAGAGACAAGTAAAGGATTACTTGTATGTTGAGGAAGCAAAAAGATTTTGGAACAATGCAGGGTTATTTTTAAGATATCCATGTCACTCTTGCACCAGTGGGCATTTCTTGCCAGGCTACTAGCTATCGCAGCTTTACAACTGTGAATGACTGTTAAATTCCTTTTCTCTCCAGCAGCATATAGAACCTTCCAGCACTATAAATGCTAGCCAGCAGGGATGAAGCTCACCCTACTGATGACGTCATCACGCCTATTTAGAAGTCTACAGAACCTCACTGAACAACAACCCATACATGGAAGTAGGGTTTTCTTTGGTAGCTTATTCTGCCTAGGAATGGCGATGTCTCCATTATTGGTTAAATACATTTTATGCATGCATGTTTCATACCTGTATGTTTGCCCATGTATGTTTTAGAAAGCTCACAAGGCAGTAGGTTCCCATATGAATTTTTCCAAGGTCATTAGTGTCACTTGTCCCTCAGCAAATGCCCTTCTTTACCTCTTCCTTCCACCGCCACCCTTATCCTCCACATCATTGCTTCAAACATCACATTAAGCTTAAGATACAAGGAACAGACACGCCCAATGCATTCCTTTAGGACAGAGTGTCAACATCAAGAACAGAGTCTTGGACTTGTTCCTATCTTGTCACTGGCCAGACAATTTATGATATTATCAAACATCAATTAAAATATTTTACCTTACAGAATTCTGGATTTATTGTTTTATCAAGCGACATGAGCAGCAGGTCAAATCCAAAATACAGCATAAATAATAAATTTAATTTTTTAATTAATCAGTCTAAGTAATGGCAAAGAAGTTATCTGCTAGTGCTGTTGTAAATGCTTGCAATCATATTCAAATTAGGGAGACTGAGGTAAAGAGTTAATAAAGGAATTTCTTGACAGTAAACATGAAATGTCATACTCCTCTCTGGTGCCAACTACAAGCTCTAGGGTGACTTGCGAAGGATGAATAAGTAGATTCATCAGTCTAACTCCCCAGAAACGCAGTGCATTTGTGGTCTTCAGAGATTCTTGAGCCTTAGAAGGGAAGAGAGCATAGATGACTCATAAGGATGAAAAGTTGCAGGATGGGCTACACCACCCATCTCAAAAAGTCTAACCTAAATTGTTCCTGTCTAGAGGAAACGCAGGGACAAAAATGGAGCAGAGACTGAAGGAAAGGCTATCTGGAGACCACCCCCACCTAGGGATCCATCCTACCAGCAGACACTAAACCCAGACACTATTTCTGATTCCAAGAAGTGCTTGCTGACAGGAGCCTGGTAGAGATTACCCCTGAGAGGCTCCGCCAGTACCTGATTAATACAGAGGCAGACACTCTGAGCCAACCATCGGACTGAGCCTGGGGACCCCAGTGGAAGAGTTGGGGGAATGACTGAAAGAGCTAAAGGGGATTTCAACCCCATAGGAAGACCTACAACAACAGTATCAACTAACCAGACCCCCTAGAGCTTCCAGGGACTAAACCACCAACCAAAGAGTACACATAGATGGGTCCATGCATAGCTCCAACTACATATGTAGCAGAGGATTGCCTTCTTTGGCATCAATGAGAAGGGAGGCCCTTGGTCCTGTGGAGGCTCAAATGCCCCAGCATAGGGTGATACTAGAGTAGTGAGGTGGGAGTGGGTGGGTAGGTGGAGGAGCACCCTCTTAAAGGCAAAGGGGAGGGGGCATGGGATGCAAGGTTTGTGGAGGGAGACCAGGAAGGGGGACAACATTTGAAATGTAAATAAACAAAATAATAAATAATAAAAGGTTAGCCCTGCTGTGTTAGGTTTATTCCTCATTCCAAAAGATACTCAGAGAACATGGTAAACACTGAGCACTACGGTCCTTATTGCAGAAGCAGTGGTTCTTGATCTGTGGGTCAAAACCCCTGCAAGGATCACAAACCAGAAGCCCTTCATCCATATCCTATAGTTATATCACTATTAATAACAGTAGCAAAATTACAGTTATAAAGTAGCAACAGAAATAATTTTATACACGAGGACCTGTGTTAAAGAGTTGCAGCATTAGGAAGGTTGAGAACCACTGGGATAATTTCACTCTATCACAGGCAATGAGCTGTCTTCAGAAGGCTAATAAAGAGAGAAGTGGAAAATATTCTAGAACTTTGGTTGGAGAGAAGGCCTCTAGGTATCTGTGCTCTCAGTCATTCTGGAAGTAGGATGAGGTTTACCAGGGGAAGCCCTGTCTCTGTAAATACTCAGTGTTGAGGTAGTGCATAGTAGGGAGGTTTTAGCTCTTCCTTGTCGGACCCTGGAAATTTTGAGTTGAAAAATTTCCCATGCCCCATAGTTATGCAATAACAGTACCTTCAACAGGTTGCTTGGCTTTTAAACTTCGAAGTATCCAACCCACACAAATGTGACTCCTGATTTAGAGGGTGTGTAGAGAGCCAGACAGAACATTGTGTTCTATTCTAAACTATTTCGCAGTCTCAGAGTACACAGGCATACACAAGGTATACTACAGAAGTGTAACCCAGAACTCTCAGCCTCAACCGCCATGATGCAGCTAGTGTATCATAGACTTAACTTAGCTCAGCATTACTATTCGTAAGATCCTCTCTGGAACCACCGTGAGTGCCACTAACACAAAGGAGCACTGCCATCTTCGTCAGTGTGTGACATCCTTCACAAGAGACAGGGGACATAGCGAGCTCGTCTTTAAGCAGAAGACAATGAAGAAACATATTTCAGGAAAGCCATAAAAAGTAAACAGATGAATACAGAACTCGTTGTTGTTTTTGCATGGTGCGCTACAGAAAAGGAGCCTCGTTTTATTGAACAGATTGCAGGTGTTTAATACAGCAGTTGTGGAGATGGCTGCCAAGTATGTGTTTTGGAATAACTGATTGCTGGACACTTAGCTGTGGGTTGTCCGTGCTGCCCAGAACTGTTTAGCATTCTACGTCCATGCTAGAGTCTGGACTTGGAGGGCCTCTAGTGGCTGCTGCCAGCCTCATTAAGAGAAAAGTGAACTGCCATGTCATCTGAAGAGTTCTATACACAGAGTTGAAACTGGAGAAGCTCTAAGTTTTCGCCTGTTTTGCGACAGTTAGAGGCTTTGGAGTGACGATCTGGTGAGCCAAGCCTATAATGAGAAAACAGAAATGTTGGCTCTCCTTATCTGGTTCTATGTGCTATTGAATTAGCACAAGAGGTTCCATGATAGAAAATAAAGGAGGCAGGCAAACACTCTATTCCAGGAAATGGAATTGACCTGCCTCTCAGCATCCACTTTAAGATGCTGGGTGGATATTCTTCGAAGTTTAAGCACAGTTAGTCTACTTGGGTACAAATGCCATTTGCTTCTCATTGATCACCCGCTTAGAGGGGCTCTGTAAAGATAGATGCCAAATGACAATGCAGCTATTGGGCTTGAGAGCAGAATGCACCAGGCCTTTCCTATTTGACTCTTACTGGATACGTTTTACTTTGGATAAGGAAGTGAGACTGGAGGTGCATTCTGCTGAAAGGTACTCCAGCCAGAAGTGCTGATCTATCTGAGTCTGTCAGGAAACCTCCGGAATGAAGCTGTACATTGAGAGAGAGAGAGAGAGAGAGAGAGAGAGAGAGAGAGAGAGAGAGAGCACTTGCCTGTTCTGTTTTGTACTGTGCCTCCTATGCCTATGTCTCATACACTAAAGGTTTTCAATGCATTTTGTTCCCAGTTATGTAATGGAAAAATTTTAAAGTGAATTTGTTTCTTGGGGTTAGCTGTGTTCCCCATGTCATGGAATGGCATTTCTAAAAATGTTCCCTTACTTTTAGCTATTATCATAGGACAAAGAACCAAGATGAACCCTTAGGCAAGTGAGATTAGAAACATCAGTAAACAATAAAAGTGGGAACATTACCAGTATCCTGAGAATTATAGTTTTCTGGGGTCCACAAGGCATGACCAGTGAGAAACACAATTAATACAACATTGTACTCTTGACTTTAAAGGAAAAGGAGAACAGACAGGACTTTTTTTTAATTTTTAGACTTTCCTGTACATATGATACACTCACATAATTTCCACCATTTCTTCCTTATGCAACTCATCCCAAGTCCTCTCTTCCCTCTCTTAAATTCATGGTCTCTTATTACTGTTACACAAACATACATACACACACACACACACACACACACACACACACACACACACACACGCACGCACGCAAACAACCTGATGAGTCCATTTAATGTCGATCTCATGCATATGTGTATAAGGCTGAGCAGTTGGGATTCCTTTCTTGAGAAGACTGCCCTCCCCTCCTCCCTCCTCCCCTTCTTCCTCTCCCTCCCCAGTAGCCATTAATGAACACGTAGCTCCTTCTTTAGTGTTGGGGCCCTGTGAAATTTCCCCCATTCATGTTGACATATCAGCTGCTATTGTCATTGTTCAGGTCTTGTTCAGCAACTATTTGTCTTAGGTTTCCCGGATGTAGCTTCCCCATTATGTGTAGAAGACACTATCTTGCAATAGATACACTAGTCTTTGGGCTCTTATAATTTTCTGTCTCCTTTTCCACAATGTTCTCCAAGTCTTAGGTGTAGGGGTTGCATTATAGACTTATCAGTTAGTGTTGGGAATCCCATAGTCATCGCCCTCTGCAGTTTGACTCATTGTAGGTTTCTGGAATAGTCGCCATCTACTGCTTCTTTAATTAGAGGCCTTAAGTACACTTATCTTTGGTTGTAAGGATAAGCTTTTAGAATGCAATCAGAAATATAATTGCTATAATTATAATTTGTTCACAGAAGTTATATCTGTTTAGGAACGTGGAGGTGCCATGTTGCTTTCCAGGGGCTGTGATCTCACCAGCAAAATGTAATTGGCTAGGTTACAACACCAGGCACAAATTCTCTCTTAATCACAATTTTAATTTGACAATTGCCCTGATTATAATTAGACAATTGTTGGTTGCCCCTTCTATATGAGTACCACTATTGTATGGTGGGGCTATTTTGCAATGCTAGCTATTTTTGTGGTTCATGGGCTTTATAGCTAAGTAGAACTATTGATTGCTTTTCTCCCATTTCTACTGCTGTTAATGCCAGGAAAGTATGTCATATCGCCTGGAGCTTGTGAACTAGCTGATGAGGATTCTGGAAGGTGAACTTGAGTCCTCTGGAAAGTAGCAAATATTCTTAATTGCCAAAGCATCTTTCAAATGCCCAACTTGAAATTTGGCTGGGAACAGACATGTCCTCTATTGCTTGGTTCTAGAGACATAACTAAAGATCTCAGAAGTGGCGTTCTCCTTAGCATTTTGCTAGGAGTCAAATGATGATATTTGAAAGCAATGAAAGGACAGTTTAGATATGTAGGAAACTAACCTTACTTCTCTTGTAAGTAGTTACTAAAGCCTATGCTCCAACCTGGCAAAAGCAATTTAGAGAAATAAATAAATATAAGTTAGATGTGGGATTCAGGAAATGATGGCTTCAACCCAAGAAAACAATTAGAAAAGCTCCCACGCACAGCAGGTGCCAAGAACAATTAATCTAGTTTGGAGCAAGGACTGGATGATGTCCGAGGAGGAGAAATGGACATGGGACAAGAATAAAAATGAAAAACAGTCAGTTTGGGGAAATTAAAGATAAACAATAAAAAGAAAATGTACTCATGAAATAACACTGTATCATAATAAAATTAATTCTTTACTATTCAGTCTATATACAAAGTATAGAATATTGCAGTTACACAATAAAATGTAAAAATTGAAAAGTAAAAGGTAATTGTACAATAATAGGGGGAGGTTTAAGTCGGGGTTCAATACATGATGACAGTTGTGCCCAGGTATCAGCACAATGAGGGCTGAGAGCCAACACGTGGGAGACCAGACAGGTTTTCTCTGCAAACAGGAGCTGCTAGCCCTGTGACCCATTCAAAAACATCTGTTCCTCACTTACACGAAAATGCTGTGTGTACTCACACCTGCTCCTAGGTAGGCGTGACAATAGGGCTCTTTACTTTAAAAAGGTAGAGAAGTACAATTAACTGATGAAATGTAATGTGAAAGTGTGCTGTTTATGGAAACTACATCTAATTGTGGGAGGAAGTGAAAGGGAGATGGCATTAGTCCAGCTGAAGTAGCATCATATCTGCTATATCAAAGGTCAATAACTCCTGCTGTAACCGTGTGACAGGGACAAGTGGAGATGTCTATAAAGAATTTAAAAATGTGAAAGTTACCATTGTAAGAAAGAGAAATGGGGATGGACATATTCAGGACTGATTATTTCTGTTTCGTTTTGTTCTCCTTTTAGTGCAAACTAACTTTTTAAGTACCTTGGATTTTTTTTTTTTATTTTTATAAACAGGCATTTTGGAGCACTACGACACATACGTTTAAACCAATCCATTTCCTCTGCCAGAAGCTCTGGGTCTCCCTATTGCTGTATTTTAAGTCTAGAAATTCTAGAAGAGATCAGATGATGTAGAAAGAAGTGGAAGGGGGATGATCACATCCTGGCCCACACATTTATAGCAGGAAATTACACAAAACCAGAAGGCCGAGGTGGCCGAGGAACTTTTGCAAGAAAGAGAAGCACAGCAAAGAACTTAGATGGGAAATGAGAGGAAATTAGTATTTTTTTAAACTATGTGGTTATTCATACTTAAGAATTAGTGACTCTTCTCTCTGTGACAGGCACTGTGGTGCTAAATAATTGATAGGAGATATGATTCCTATGTTTTAGGAACTTCACTGGACTGTAAGAGCTCAAAGGTAGGTGATACCTGATAGACTAAATTAGCATCATGCTAATTGCTTGCTTCATTTCCCAGCGTCCCCTAATAAAATTAGGCCTGGTTAAAAAGTAACACATTTTGTGTGGCCCTTGAAAATACTAAAGGTGACATTTTGGGTAGAAAAAAAAGTCTTCAGAATACAGTTCCATAAGAAACCCAGAATCCATATCATAAAGGCTTAATAGTAGCATGACGAGCCTTCTCAGATAGTGAGTAAGTTAAAAATTTACAGGAGACATAATCTGTGTAGCTAGATATTGCCACTTTTTTTAAATCGTCTTAATTTTTTAACTTACTTTGCATCCCACTGACCCCTCTCGGTCACCCCCTCCCACAGTACTTCCCTTTCCTCCATTGCCTTCTCCTTTGAGAGGGTGGTGGTCCTCCTGGGTATCCCTCTGTGATTGTATATGCTTGGCCCAGGGAGTGGCACTATTAGAAGATGTGGCCCTGTTGGAGTAGGTGTGTCATTGTGGGTGTGGGCTTTAAGACCTCATCCTAGCTGCCTGGAAGTCAGTCTTCTCCTAGTTGCCTTCAGATGAAGATGTAGAACTCTCAGCTCCTCCTGCACCATGACCTCCTAGATGCTGCCATGCTCCCGCCTTGATGATAATGGACTGAACCTCTGAACCTGTAAGCCAGCCCCAATTAAATGTTGTCCTTATAAGAGTTGCCTTGGTCACGGTGTCTGTTCACAGCAGTAAAACCCAAACTAAGTCACCCTCCTAACCTGGCAGTTCAAGTCTCTGTGAGACTGGGTGCTTTCTCTCCTACCAAGGTCAGGCAAGAAAGCCCAGCTAGTAGAACATATCCCATGATTTGGGATAGCCCCCATCCAGTTGTTCAGGACCCACATGAAGGTCAAGCTGCACATCTGCTACGTATGAGCGGAGGAGGACGATGTCAGTATTTTGCTTCAGAGAGACTCAGAAGACTGTCAAAACTCCACCCCAACAGAACTATGAAAATGTCTTTACTTCTGACATAGAACACCCAAGCTAAACTACGCATGTTTGAGAATGATTAAACACGTTTGTTCTAAGGAAATGCTGGTAGCAGATGTGCAGCTTGGTCTTCATGTGGGTCCCCTAAAAATTGGGGCGGGGGTCTGTCTCTGACTTCGTTGCCTGCAATTGGATCCCCTTCCCCTAGCTGGGCTTACCTGTCGGGCCTCAGTGGAAGAGGATAGGCTTAGCTTAGTCTTGCAGTGACTTGATGTCCAGGGCAAGATGGTCCCCAAGTGAGGTTTCCCCCTTCTCCTCAAAAAAGGGGAGGGAGTAATGGTGAGGAAGGATTTGTGAGGACGGGACTGAGAGGAGAGGAGGGAAGGGGACTGTGACCAGATGTAAAGTGAATAAAGGGGGAGAAAAAGAACGAAAATGCCGACTGGGAATCAAATGCTGAGTGGGACTTTTTGACTTCTAGTGGCTTCTAAAATTCCGCCTTGGTCTCGGGAACTAAAAAATAAAACCCATTGTCACTTCAGCTGTCAGTCCCTTGGTCGTTTGCATGTGTATTTACCTATGCTAACCAATACCTATCGAGAACGACTTTTAAACTATGAGTCCTGTGTAAATTCACATAGATACACCCGACCACAGAGATACTAGCTCGTCCATGTCTGATGTGGCTTCGTTCCCAAAATGCAGACAGCCTGGATGACCATCAATTGCTGTGTGGATAATGTAAATATGGTTCATGTGCATAATGGTATCTTATTCAACTGTTAAGAGAATATGAAACTTGCAGGTAATTGGATGGAGCTGGAAATAATTATCCTGAGTGGGGTAACCAAGAACCAGAAACACAAAAGTTAATATAACTTGAAAAACACTATTAATAATTTATAGTACTATTTAAAGAACATGCATGGAGTCAGCTGTATTACTCGCCCTCGGGTATGTAGTAAGGAATGAGTTTGTTATAATCAAAAGCGTAACGTGCATTAAAATATTTTTGCACAATATTTCCCCCTGGAAGACGTATTTGACTTTTAAACAACACCCTGCAGTAAATTCAAATGTCAGAATCTCCAATTCTGCTGTCTGGTTTTTGAGTTTGTATTCTCCTGAGGAGAATAAATAAATATTCAGAGCTGGGTCACCTAGTCCTAGGTTCCAAAGGTAAGACACCGAGACATAACCTCTATCTGAAATAAATTGTTTATCTTCTCTTGTGTAAAAATTTATAATGAAATGTGAATCCCTGATTCCATTCTCGGAGTGTACAATGGGGTTGAGTAATGGGGCAGGGGCAGAATGAAATGTGGTCAACAACAAATAAAATGGGACCATTTCTTCATTTAAGTCTACTTAGATGAGGCTCAGAGGAACCGAAATGTTGAGAATATTCCAGGAGGTCATATACAGGACAGAATACATTGTCTTCACTTCCCGTGACACTGAAGTTTGTGCATGTTACTGTCTCAGCCAGTGACTTGTTCTGTTGTGTGGAGGCGACACAGCTTTTCAGTCCATTGAGTGGGTGGAGGAGGCTGAGATAGGAACAGTTACCCTCTGAAGGTTCGTGTGCTAGAGTCGGCTCCCCAGCACGGTGCTATGGAGGTGGTAGATCCTATACGAGGCCATGCCCAGTGTAAGGTAATTAGGTCAGGGTGCACTGCCCCACAGGGGCTTGAGGTGATCTTCTGCATGAGTTAGTTCTTGGGAGGATGAGTTGTTTCAAAGCACGGCCACCTCACGGGTTCTCCCATCTGTACGTACTTTTGTGCACCCCTCCAATGTATAGAGACCCGGTTCAGCAGCCCAGTCAGACCTGGGTGTGCAGTGCTTTGAACAGAGTCTATTTGAGAAACTAGGCATGCGGTACCTTGTATGAAGCTGTACTTCCCTAGTGACTAAGACTAAGTTTGTAGAGAAGCTAGTTGGGTGCTTCTTTAACACCTGGATGTTTTAGGGGTTGGGGATTTAGCTCAGTGGTAGAGCGTTTGCCTAGCAAGCACAAGGCCCTGGGTTCGGTTCCCAGCTCTGGAAAAAAAAAAAGAAAGAAAAAAAAAGAAAAAAAAAAAACACCTGGGCGTTTCATCTGGTGAGCATTTCTTTACACAGCTTGTCATTTCAGTTGAGATCGTCATCTTTTTAATAGTTCTAAGTTAATTATAAATTGAAGATGGTGACCTTCACCTGACGAATGTAAGCCAATTATTTTCTCCAACCCTTTGGCTTGAGTCACAGTGCTTAGTTGTGTTCTACTGTATGAAAATGGAAATGCAGGCTTTTGGCTCTTTCTCAACTCACTAACCCACAT